>NC_137893.1:100530808-100906268 GCF_963455335.1 Martes martes
AGCCACCCAGGCACCCTGCCTCAGTACATTTTAAACATTTCAAATTTTTCTAAAAGAGCCCTTGGCATTCATCTTCTCTTATCCCTATTGGTTAATAATAAGGTCTCCAATGACATTGGGAATCACAAAACAAAAGAAAGTTATTACATGTAGTTTGAGTAATTAGCTAATCTGATACCAAGTTTTGCCTGTGGTTTCATCGGAACCAGTTAAACAGGAGTTCATACAAAATTAATGACAAGAATCATTTTTATTTTCCCTTCCCAACAGTTTATAAAGAAGCTGCTGATCTCCTTTTGCTTTTGCCTCCATTAGTAAAAGAAGAGTGGCATCAAAGCTCACTACGGTTTGTGGCTTCCTCAGAGGTGGGTCCTGCAGCCTTGGAACCTAACGTTCCCAAGGAACAAATTCAGCCCCAGTGACGAGGAGAAGGAGGAATGACAGCAATAGGCCACCTCAATGTTCCCTACTTTGGCACTTTTAGAAATGCTGAGCAGAAATGGAAGGACAGCAAAGATAAGTGCACCCTGATGGTGTAAATTCGACTCAAATGTTCGGTCATAATGTGACCGGTTCCTGAGCTCCTCATTTCTCAAATGGAAATCTCTTGAGGTTTGTCTCTTAGGAACACATTATAGGGCTAGAACAACTGCCTTGTGATCATGTGATTTTTCTTTCTCACCCATTATCTTTTTTATCCAATAATCGATTATATTCAATTTGTTTCATCATCTTTACTTTCTGACCTTCAGTATCGAGCAGAAAATTCTTGTTTTCTATGCTTTTAAACAATCCAGGTCTTATTAATAAAGATTTTTATTAACCTCACAATAGCACTTGAGCACATTTTATGTGACTGAGATTTTTTTTTTTTCTTTTGTTCCATTTATTGTATCTTGGCGTGGTTCTACTCTACACACTATGGCTTTAGATGACCCCTTAGAAAACAGAATAAAGATGCAGTGGTTAAAGGAAATAGATTTTTCCAACAGAACTTAGTCAGGAACTTTCAACTGATGTGTGAAGTCTACACACATAGTATTTGGTATGCATACAATGCATTTTACCTAAATTCTGACTTTTTGGTAGGACCTTAAGTCAACTGTACTTGCCCCAAGTTTAAGCTAGCTACTGAAAAACTATGAAAAGCCATATTTCTCAGAAATATCCTATACAACCATTTCCCTGAGTACAGGGTATAAGAAGTGCTGCTGTCAGGTACAGAGCGAAAGAGGATGGTAGTGAAAGATTCGGGAACGATGGCATCATTTTAAGAAGTCTAAACAACTTCTCTCTGAAATAAGAAGGATTCTTTCAGATTCATCTACCTTGGATTTTAAGTGTTCAGTCTTTGGACACCTGGGTGGCTCAGTGGGTTAAGCCTCTGCCTTCAGCTCAGGTCATGATCCCAGGATCCTGGGATCGAGTCCCGCATCGGGCTCCTTGCTCTGCAGGAAGCCTGCTTCTCTCTCCACCTCTGCCTACCACTCTGCCTGCTTGTGTGCTCTCTCTGACAAATAAACAAACAAACACAGAAACAAACAAAATCTTTTAAAAAAATAAATAAATATTCAGTCTCAAAATGAACTAATGAGGGACGGTGAGCTATATCATCTTGCGTCATTTGTAACCGACTGCAATCTCCCTCCTTAACATCATAGATTAATCTAGAACCTTCATAATTATGTTAAATGAAGTTACAGTAAATGAGTACAAAGCAATTTTCTTACAATTGAAAATCATACTGCTCAACAGACTAAGAGGATGTAGCATAAGAAGTATTGGCTTTGGAAACGGTTATAGGTTCAAGGCCAGTGCCTCTACTAGTTATGTGGCCTGAGGAGATTTTTATTAACTTTCTGAGCCTCCCTTTCCTCTTATTAAAAGTGAGGTAACGGGATCTGCTTTACGCAAATCTAAGAGTTCAGCCCTTAGCAAAGTCACTGGAATAAGTTTCCTATCTGGTAAAGAGTGGTTGCTAGTACTGATGCTATGGGAGGGGCGCTTGGTGGCTCCGTCCCTTAAACATCTGCATTAGGCTGAGGTCATGATCTCAGGACCTTGGGATCCAGCCCCACATGAGGGACTGCTTCTCCCTCTCCCACTCCCCCTGCTCTCGCTCGAGCTGTCAACTAAATAAATAAAATCTTTAAAAGAAAATACTGATGCTGTGTGATTTCCCAAACTCTTAATAATACTCTATCAACAGTTTATGTAGCATTTTACATCTCCTGTATTCTTTCATTTGTCCCATTTGGTAAGTCAGTTGGAAATCTAGAGCAGGTATGCTAAAATGATACCACTGCCCCTAAATAATTTTTGATTGAGAAAAATGATTGACATTCTATTTAGCAAGTTATCACTCTTCCTTTCTCACCAAAAGGTCAATATCTGTATGCATTCTTTTAAGAGCAAATAGATATTTAAGAGATCTAGCTCTCTAGAGAGTACTTACAGAGGCTTATGTTCCATCTCCTTGAGCTCAAGTTTTTCTCTCAATATTTTCTAGAGCATACATTTAGCAGAATTATATTCAATATTAAAATCAGGTCATAAGGGAATGGGGACTAAGCGATAGCAGACATTCGTGAGTGAAACTCTGAATAACTACATCTGTTTCTCCACAGGTCTTGCAAATGTCTTTTAAACACAGCCCTAAAACCTAGGCAAACAGAATTCCAAATTGCCCTCAGCTTTTTAGGTTTGACCAGGTCCACAGCGTTCTATAAAATGCAAGATTTGTAACAGTGCCGTAGCATTTTAAAAAATCTGAGAATTCTCAGTCCTTAAATCACAATTCTCAGAAAGTAGAAATTGTGTCTAAGTAAAATAAGATTCGTATTTGGACTTCAACATTAACCTATGTGATCAGCTTCGATTTCACAGTGAAATAAATACAGATTGAGGAAAGAATTTAAAAAGTGAATGCCAGACTCCGTACACTCAGTGGGTTACAGATGTATGAAAGCGGTGGCAGAAAGCCACTCCACTTCCTTCAAGCTCCAAAAACATTTGGAAGGAAGCCCCAGAAGGAAAGACGTCTGACAGACATGTTCTCGTTGGGGTTTCCTGCCTCCCTGTTTGCCAAGCTTCCTAGACCCTGTTGCTTGTTAATAAAGTTCACCAAGAAGGCTTTATGAAATGCTGATTTCATAGAGTGAAACTTGTATTAAAGGCATTTTTATGTAGTCGAAGTTTCCTGACATCTGCATTTCCCTCCTTCACAAATCCAAGGAAGCGTGACTTGGAAAGTTAACGAGCGTAAGGTGACATTTGATGCGCTTACTATCAGTGGGATATTCAGCCCAAACACTGAATCCAAAACCAGAGACCGTGGCTTAGACACTGCAATAGAGAAGCTGCTTCACCCTGAGGGTATCATTATACCCCTCAGTGTTCCTACCCCTTCTCCCACAAAACAGAGTCCTGAGAAGATGCGTATTATACACCGTGTGAATTAACTCCATAAAAGCAGAGATACGGAAAGTGAATGAATAGCTAGATTCTACCTTCTCAGCCAGGAAAGAAAAAACAAACCAAGGAAAATTAGCACATGGATTTAAAATCTACGTTATCGTCCAATGTGAAAAATAATACAGCACAGCTAAAACTACTAACTCTAGCTTACAAAAGTACTATTTTTGAGATTACTTGTGTCAATCATAAAGTCTGTTAATTCGGCTAAAAGCACCTGAAGTTTGTCCTGTGGGTGTATGTTGTATTTAACACGCAGAAACAACTTCGTTCTGGAAACATTTTTAAAAGATCTGAGTCTTGGGGCGCCTGGGTGGCTCAGTGGGTTAAGCCTCTGCCTTCGGCTCAGGTCATGATCTCAGGGTCCTGGGATCACGCCCCACATAGGGCTCTCTGCTTGGCGGGGAGCCTGCTCCCTCTTCTCTCTCTGCCTGCCTCTCTGCCTACTTGTGATCTCTGTCTCTGTCAAATAAATAAATAAAATCTTTAAAAAAAAAAGATCTGAATCTTTAGGTCTCCTGGATAACAAAGAGATAAATAAAATATAGTTTCTTCTCTTAAAAAGCTCTCAGTCTAGCACTAAAAATACTGTATATTTAATATAGAGATACTTCCATCTATTCAAACATATTTGGTGGGGAACTCTACTTCCCAGTGGAAAAGGGGCCCACTAAGCCCTACACAGGAATTGGGGTCTGGGAGGTGAGGGACATAAGCCAAACACACATAAGATTCACCACTTGCAAAACTAAGCATCCATTTTCAAATCAAACATGAAGACAATTAGTAAGGCAATTGTTAAGATTGAGGCCTTTAAATTCTTTTTCCCTGTAAGAGACGAAAGACCAGATAGAGGATACAGATGTAGGTTGATATGTATATACTCAGACACAGAAATATTCCTAACTAAATGAATTTTATTGTATTAATTCTGCTCAAAAATCTTCAATCATCTTACTCTGACCAGGAATGCCTCCTATCTATCCAAATCCCATTTGACCTCCCATATACCTCCAACACAAAGACTGTTATCATCCTCACTGACTCACCCCCTGCCCTGCATTAGAACATATTTACAGGCTTATATTTATAATTGAGTCGCAATCAAGGAATGTGGGGGGGGAAAAGCAGGATTCAGACTAAAAGCAGGATGAAGAAACGAGCTTTTGGGAGACAGCAATGAAAAATGAAAACGTGGCCCAAGTAGTGCTATTGGGACATAAGTTCTAGTGGTTCTATCTCCCCTTCTTGCCCAGTAGGGTCCTCGGCACCTTGCCAACATCAGAGAGCCAAAGCTCAGCCCTTCCTCTCTCTAAACCAGGGAAGGAAACATCAGCTCCTCTTATCAAAATCATGTTTGTAATGCACAGCTCTGATTCCTTAATCACTGATGTAGAAAGCAGTTTTGGTTACATTTTATATTTTTCAGCGAGCCTTCCCACTACTTGGCTTTCCATTACATTATTACTAAACTTTCATATAAATGAGGAAAGTCTAAAAGCATAAACATCTATAAACTTGAACCATGTTCTAAATTATCTTCACATAAAAGTCTCTTTATATAAAGTCTGATTTCAGAATGCATGTTTTGGGAACAAGATCCGCCCACCAGTATTACTTTCTGAAGAAAAGAACATAAAAATCGGCCCCAAATCAGTCAGATGTAGAAGAAATGCAACAGCACCTCAGTGTTCACTTAGGAATGAATTCTGATCTCTCAGAAAAGGAAGATCATCCAAAGGGGAAGATGGCAAATTTCTGGTAATTTAAAGACAACTCCTGCCTGCTGAGTAATTATGATTAGGGCCTGTAGGGCTGAAAATATACCAACATTCAGAAATGTGCTGGATGGTCTCATTAAAGCATCACCATGTAGCTATCCATCAAGGATAACAAAATCAAGAATCCACTGACACAGGAAGATAATCTGGACGCCGGAGGCAGGTAAGCATACAAATGAAGACTGCAAGTCCTGCTTAAGGCCTTTCTATGTAGTAATCTTCTAACTGTAGTCTTGACCAAAGTATTTCCAGAGGTTAAATTCTGCTCACCTGTGCTACAGTCAATTTGCATCTCCCACTTAGACTAATACTAGAGGGACTGGCAGGAGGAAACCGGGATTCTGTATGTTGCTTTTATTAGTAGGGCTGCAAGCCCGTTGGACAAGCACGTTCAAATCAGAATTTCTGTTAAAACAATATTCCCCAAATACATGATTCTACTTTAGCTCTTTTACTATGATCTGTTCCGTGAGAATGACCCATAAAGTCATGGTTCTGCACGGTCTAGCCCCTTAGGTGAGGAGGAAAAATAAAAAAGAAACAAAAACAAAAGCTAAACTTGGAAAGGGAGAGACAAGGAGAGAAGAAAGGGTCAGGGAAAGTTATAGCACAGAGTGAATAAGCATAAAGAAAGCCAGAAGACTTGGAGGAGCTCGCAGCTAATGAAAAAAACAAGAACACCGAGTGGGGGGAGGGAAGGATGTGAAAGCCAGCTGGAATAAGAGAAAGCAAGAAATACAGGAGCCAACAGAAATCCAAGGACAGAAAGTATTGGAGATTGAAAGGAACAGGAAATTTATTGGAAACCAAGTTGTTTTTCCTTTTGTATCCAATGCAATTCTATTCCAGGCAGAACTCTAGTCTCAACCTCAAAGAGGACAGAAGGGAAGTTGAAACTCATTGGAGTCTTTCCTGGACAGTGGCCAGGAGCTCTGGAAAGACAGATTAGGGAAAACATGATAGGACAGCAGACCCTCTGAAAGCAGATACAGGGAGAGAGGGGTGGCTGTCTCACCCAGCACAGGATTTTCAAAATTAAGACAAAACAAAAAAGGAACAAAGTGATAGTTTGGCTCTATCTCAGAGCTACTGAATCAGAATTTCTGGTACATTTAGTAAACACATCAGGTGATTCTTATCACCCAGAAAAGCCGAGAAAACATCGATCTAGTAGTGAACATTGGAAACTCTGAAACTAGAGCTGCCAGATTTCGTTCTGAGCTCTGCTATTCATTAGCGTTGGACCATGCACAAATTATTTTACTCTTCTGCACCCCGATTATTCAGTTCATAAAATGGATTGTTGGGAGTATGAAATGAGGTATCGTACATAAAGCCGTTAGGCAGGACCTAGCACCTATTGATACCTCCACAGTGGTAGCTCTAGAACTATAAAAGTACTCTGAGTAGAAAACTCATACAAAACAATGTGTCTTAATTGATTAAAAAGTAAAGTACGAAAAAGAATAAGAAGGGTGCATCTTAGATGCAGTATGCATATGATGAAGTATGCATGGGAGCATTCTTCCTGGCAGTACAGAGACCACGCACAAACATCAGGCTTTCTGCTCTTGGTCTCAGCATTCATGAGTTGGGAATCATCATGTGAACAAACTTGACAAAAAGCTTTTTTTCTTCCTTTTTTCTTTTTCTTTTTTCAAAAGTACGTATGAGTCACTTCAAATTAAAGGCGACTCCAAGATTTGGAGTCTCCATGCTCAAAAGAGGAGGACTCTCTTGAAAGGCAATAAATCCAGGACTTGGCTGATGTGGAGAACCCAAAGCAAACCACATCCATCCCAAGACCATTGGGAATCAAACACAGGGTAACCCACCTTATTTTACAATCCTGTATAGTCTTTAGTCATTTCCCTCTCTATTATTTCCAACAACCATCTATTTCCTCTATAGAACCCCATGTAGTTCTCTGCCTTTCTCATTATGTTAAGACTCAAGTTCTTTCCTTTTCCATCTGGAAACAGCTCTGTAGTAACAAGCTCCAGCACATTCACAACCTCTACTGAACATTCCCATCATCTTCTGACCTTAAGTGAAGACCTGATCACCCCTACAGAAAGCATCTTCCCAGTAACCCTCTCATATAGAGACTGCTTAGCTTTCTAGAACTTGCTTGGTGACCAGAAGTATGGATGGCATCTGCAGCTATTACTTCCTGAAAACTGTCACCCTTTATTTGTACAAAAACTTCTGTTCCTTTGAGATCCAAGTGATTTGGCCATACGGTCCTTTAGCCCTTTTTGAAGACTTGTATCCTTTATATACCAAAGCCATTAGAACTTAGTTTTCCAGTTTTCTTACCTCCCAATTTTGACATTATTCTGTAGTTTACTCAATGTCCTGGTGAACCTTCTATCCAATATTCGATTTCCACTGAAATTTATTGGATTTTACTTCAGTTGAGCCATTAATTCATATAGTCACACAAAGGGCTTATTATTGCTTGTGACTGCTCACTAAAATTCTGACCACGAATATTTTCAGCTTTCTAACTTTGTTGTGCCCATGACTAAAATCATAGCCTTCATCGGTACTACAAGTCATTAGAACACTACTTCTACTTACTTCCACCTGTGAGACACCTTGGGTTAACAAAGAGTCTTGAGAACAGCAATATACCTGGTAACATGCTAGCTGAGGACCCACGGTGTAATAATGATGAAAGACTTTTTCCTTAAGATGAATGAGTTCACTCTGTGAAATACATCTTTTGTTCTAAACAAGCGTATTAACTTAAATCTAAAATAAGGACACCAAAAAGGTATAAAAAGCTTCAAAGATAAGAAATATAAAGTGGTGAGTGAGGCTGATAGATATGGCAGAAAATAGGATAAACATATCAAGAGTCACATGTAATCACACATAATTAAAGGTAAATTCACCTAATTAAGGATAGAAACAATCAGATAAGCAGCTTAGCTTATTAGAGACGCAATTTAAAACAAAATGACAGAAAAATGGATGTGAACTGTCCTAAGGTACTTTAAGACGACTAAAATTACAGGAGCTAAACATTCAGATAAAAACATTAAAATGTTAATTTAGAAAACAAATACAGGATTCTCTCTTCAAAAAATAAAAATCATTTGTTAGCATGTCATACATATGCACAAAGATACAAACATACACATATAGAAGAGAGGATCAGTAAACCTACAAAATACTTTATAAATCAACTGATAAAATATATAGATGTCTCCCAAGGCTTAGGAATCAACAAAGAAAGAGAAAGAATCAACCAGTAATGAAATAAGGCAATGCAAAAGATTATGAAAATAATAAAATTTCTTTACCACCAACTCCATGTCCATAAAAAAAAGAAAAGATCTGAAATAAACTTTTATCAATAGACACAAAATATCATGAAGGGACCACCCATTTAATCATTCATTGATTCATTCACTAAATTTTACTGAACTATGTCACAGTGAAGAAATAAATAGTACATTGCGTCCCTAAGGCCAGATATTGAAGTTGAGCATAATGTTTCTTATTTTTTTTTAAATTGTATCTATTCATTTGACAGACAGATCACAAGTAGGCAGAGAGGCAGGCAGAGAGAGAAGGAAGGAAGCAGGCTCCCCGCTGAGCAGAGAGCCCGATGCGGGGCTCGATCCCAGGACGCCGGGATCATGACCCGAGCTGAAGGCAGCGGCTTTAACCCACTGAGCCACCCAGGCGCCCCTGTTTCTTATTTTTAAAATATCTTCTTTTTAATTTTTATTTACAGTGAAAACCATTAGAATAGCCTGTTTTTCCATGAAGTATTACTTTCTCATAAAGCATCCAAACTTGAGCTTTAAATTATTACCCTATACAAACTTTTGGCTGCAACATAAGTACTGGAAATCTAATGTATAGCATAGTGATTATAGTTTATAGTACTGCATTATATACTTGAAAGTTGCTAGGGACATAGATATTATATATTCTCACCATAAAAAAGAAATCGTAATTCTGTGATGGGTCTCAGGTGTTAGCTAATGCTAAGGAGGTAATATTCCTGCAGTATGTAAGTGTGTCAAAGCTGTACACCTTAAGCTTACACAATGTTACATGTTAATTATATCTCATAAGGCTGGGAAGGTAAATAGTTACTCTAAACAGATTGTATATTACCTGGAACATAATTACTGTAAAACTTTTGTAATATGGTAAATTAATAATATTTTTACAACTTCAATCACATTGCATAATTGTCTGGTTTTTTTTTTTTTTATATTTTCCCTCTTATATTGTTAGCATTTCAACTAGCTTGTACAGAGTGAATTTTGTACAGAGTGAATTTCTAACTAAGAACAAACAGAAAATCTGGACAAAATATTAATGAAAACACTTGTTAGATAGCCTTAGAAAATTGCCAAGGTAGTGAGTACATAAGTGGCCAATATACCATGCAGAAGAAAGAAAGTGGTAAGACCAACATTGACCATGACTTGAAACATTTGCCAATTTGCAGTTGAGATCATCAGAGCTTTTAGAAGCCTTAAAGGCAGAGGAGAAAATACTTTGAAGTTAGGTCCCAACCAGGAGACACCCAGGTAAACATCCTAGGCTTTTTAGTTAGAACCCCTGAACAGCAACAAAATAAAAGGGTGAAGAGAGAAAGACAAAGCTTCACAAATAAAGTAGGTCCAGACTCAAATCAGCTCAGCATCTGATTGGCTTAAGGTAATCTATCCTTATATTTACTATTTGTTAAAAGCTAAAAATAATCCTTTCCACATCTCAGAACTGTTAGAATAGCTACTTTAAAAAATCCAAGTAAGTGCTGCAAAGGATGTTGGGGGATGGGGGGAGATGCCTCTTGTACTATTGGTGGAAATGTAAATTGGTGCAGCCCCTTGGAAAACAGTGTGGAGGGTCTTCCAAAAATTAAAACTAGAACTGCCATATGATCCAGTAATTCCACTCCTAAGTATCCAGAAGAAAGGAAATCACTATATTGAAAAGGTACCTGCACCCCCATGTTCACTGCACCATCATTTATAATAGCCGACTTTAGTGTCCATCAACAGATGAATGAAAAGATGTAGTATAGACACATAGGCATATTTTTTAGCTTTAAAAAAATTCCTTTCATTTGTGACAAGATGGGTAGACATTAAGGGCATTATGCTTAATGAAATTAGTCAGGCAGAGAGAGACAAATACAGTGAGGTATCATTTATATGTGGAATCTAAAAAAAGCAAACTCAGATACAGAGAACAGATTGTTGCCAGAGGTGGGGTTGGGGTGGGGAGGACAAACAATAGGAAGTAGGAAAATAAAGGGAAAAAAGAACGCTTTCTGGAGAAGGAGAACTTGAGGTGTCTCAAATTAGGTCTATAATTTTCATTTCAGGTATCTAACACACACCCCAAAATCAGTAAGCATTCGAGGAGGAAAGATATATAAATCAGACCCACTAGAGATCTGAATATTAGAGTTATCAGACATGGAACTTAAAATAACTCTGATAAATACTCAAGAATTCATGGCAAGATGGAAAATTGTGGCAAAGAAAAAGTGCTTTAAAAAATAACAAATGCATTAGCTCAAAAATATAAAATTAAACTCAATAAATTAGATTAGCAGCAAATTACAACTCGAGAGAATTAGTGAAATGGAATACAAGTGAGAAGAAAATATTCAGACTGAATATGGAGCAAAAGGATGAAAGATACAAAAATGAATGTAAGAAATAGATGGAGCACAGGGAAAGTTTAAAGACTTTTGAAATTATAAGCCCAAGTGGATGGATTAAAAAAGAAACAGAAGTAATACATAAGGCGAAATGGTTGAAAATTCTCTAAAATCTATGAACGCCCATAAAGCATGGAGCCATAGATCCCAAAAATGCTACAAACCATTGGCAAATGCAAATAAAATTAAATCTAGACACATCATAGTCATACTGTTGGAAACCAAAGACAGTGAGAAGACTACCATCAAAGAAGCAAAAATAAGACTAATAGTTCATTTCATTGTCTCTGGCTTCCATTGTACCTATTGAGAAATCGACATTTTGTGCTGTTGTCAGGCATTTTAATTCTTTATATGGCATGTATATTTATGGCCAATATTAACTTACATTTATGTACATCATTATCAAAATAAATGTAATTTCAAACAAAACTTAAAAAATCAGATTTTTACTAAAGACTATGGAAAAAAAAACTACTTCTAGCTGAAGGAAAATAATTTCAGATGGAAAGATGGAGATGAAGAAAGGAATGAAGACCAAAGGAAAGAAAAATATTCTAATATAGAATGTATTATCAACTGTATACATACAGATAACAAATATAAAATTAACATATACAACAATATAAAAAGCAGAAGTCAGTAATGGAGCTAAAATACTATATTTGCATGTTTAATAAGTTGTAAAAGTACCAATTTACATAATATTTTAAGAAGTCCAGGTCATGTGTTGACATCTTATAGACAGCAACTAAGAGTATAGTAAAAACAGCATATAATTAACAAGTTATGGTAGGGGGGAAATGAATAAAAGTTTATCACTCAAAAGAAGCTATAAAAGGAGAAAAAAGGGGAAAAAGCATAATAGGAGGAAAAGAGGGGGAAAAAGAACATTTGAGACAAATTTAAAAAAACAACAATGCAATGGTACCTTGGTTCTTTTCTGAAAATTCTTCCCCAGTCATCCTAAGGTTTTTAGAAAATGTACTAACAACTGCATAGCTACAGATTAAAAAGCATATAGTCACATTATCCTCGGGTTAAATTTATTCAAAAATATATTTAGATTAGAGTCTCGAGAACTTTTAACACCAAATACTTTCTCTGAACCATAATTTTTGCTGAGAGCAAATGTAACTTAAAATCATTCAGGATATAATGTACAATAACCATATGTTTAATGTCACATAATCTACAATTTTGCTTTTATACATCTACTGCATTTAAAATATTGTTTGTATTAGAATTTAGGCCCTGGAGAATTTTATTGTCACAACAGGGTATTAATATATGAAAAAAATTAGCTACTGCTTAAACAGCACTTGCAAATCAAAAAGGAATTACTTTACCAGGTACCTTACATTTAATCAAAATCTTGAAATATACCAATTAAGCCAGCTTCTTCACCCCTATTTTAAAAGAGACAAACATAAAAAATAAAAACAGACCTGAAGAAATGGCTTGAACCATAGGATGATCAATTTTAACTACCTGCTCTATGAAAGGAATCTTCTGCAAAATCAGTGTCATCAGCAAAAAATTAGAGACTCAAAAATTTAATTAGTGGAGCTGTGGTACAATAAACCTTTTATTCACACTCACCTATTCTGTATTGGATAATAAATTGTTAGACTTCAAATGTATGCGTGTCTATTTTTACACATACACAACTCCAGTATTTTTCATCCTCATAATTTATCAGGGATATATTCTTTTCTCTCATGTGTAAACTGAAATTTTAAGACCTAGCCAGGATATTTCCTCCACAAACTCACAGAATGAACTGGTAGCAGAAAAAGATCTAGGTTTCCAATCTTGCATTGCCTAGCACAGGATTCTTTCAAAATGTAGTATTCTATCTGTCCCAACGGTTTCCAAATTGTTTCAAATTCCAGAAGTCCTGTTCACGATGCTCTCTGCCAGATTTTACAGTGACTTGTTAAGCACGGTGCTGTCTCATCAGCACCACCCAGAATCCATTTTCAACTCTTCTCCCCATCAAAGACTGACTAGCTCTCGTGAGATGAAAAGGTAAGACACAAACAGTAGTAATATCCATCTTCTATCACTAAGACCAAACTGTATTGACATCAAGTATTCATTCTCATCACATTAGCATTAACTAATATTTATCAGGACACCACAAGGTACCAATCATTGATTTGGCAAGTGCTACGAGGAATTTCATGGTCCCCATAAGCCATGAGATCAACATTCACTCATTTTTTCATTCAGTAAGTATTTACTGGCCATGAAAAACTAACCAGACATTCTGTTAGTTGCTGTGAATAGTGGATGTTTCCCTTACTTTTATGATGCCTAGACTCTGGTAGGAAACTACACATCAAATAATCACAAAAATAAATATGTAATTCATATTATATATAATGAACTGTGCACTGAGCCATATAGGATAACAAGAGCTGCTTGCTTTAAGAGTCTGGGAAAGCATTGATGAGAAGGTAACATTTGAGTTAAGATCTGAAGGGTGAACAGAAGTTAATTCATTAAAAATAATCTTCCCAGCAGAGGGGGAAACAAAGACCAGGACTCCAGAGGAAGAATTGTTAAGAATTCAGAGAGGGCCACCTGGCAAGAACAAGACAATACCTTAAGATGATGATGCAAAGAGATGCAATGAAAATAACAGAGAAAGCTTTAGAGACACATTGAAAGTTTTGGTATTCATTTCTAAAAGTAATGGAAATGCACACCAGGCTATAAAATGAGGGATCAGTAGGATTCCATTTGAAATAGACAACATCTCCCATCTAGCTACATGAACAGGGGGTTGCAGAAGGACTACAATTTTCTAGTAGACCATGAGAGAGGATGCCATTTTAAAATTGGTAGTAGCAGCAAAGTTGGGAAAATAGATGGATTTCAGAGAAATTCAAGAGCTAAATTTGCAGGACTTAAGGATACTTTGGATGTGGAGAAACGAAAATGAAGAGCTCTTGCCTTGTGGTGTATAGAACTTAACAGACTGTGATGGTTTCTCAATAGCAAGTACTGGGGAAGGTCTGGGGTTGAAGGAAGGAGAACGTGAATCCAGTTTTGGAAATACTGAGTTTGAACTGCTTTTGAAATATCCAAGTGATGATGTCCAGTGAGCAGCGGCACATCAGGACTGTAGCCTAAGAGGGAGATAGGAATATAAGTCTGGAGAACACAAATATATAAATAGTAACTGAAACCGTGCGTATGGATACAAAGTCATGAGAAACCTGGTCATTTACCAGACAGCAACAGGTCACAGAGTCTGACTTGTGCCAGACCAAGGAACCAGAGACTCGCCTGGCTTAAAGCACTTACAGGTGTAATTAAACAGATGCCAAGGAAGATCAGTTGCAATGAGTTAAGTGTCAGATTCAATGGTGCAGAGGTCAAATAAGACAACATATAAAAAACTATAATTCAATGAGCAGGACTGAAAAAAAATGATGCATAAAATGCCATGGAAGCACAGAAATGGGGCATTAACTCTGAGTGGAGCGAAGAGTTGATTAAAGGAAATGACATTTAAACTGTGTTTGAAAAATGAGTAAGAGTTTCCCAGGCAAAGAAGTCAGGGGAAGAAGTCACTATTTCGTGAAGGTAGAGCTATTTCTCACACTCATAGTCTCTTTTTTTTTTTTTTTTTTTTTTTTACTCATAGTCCTTTTTAATTACCCTGCTTCCACATCTTAAAAGGGCAAAGCAGACATCCTCAGGTAGCAGCCTAGCTTCCATCACTGCCCCCACAGCCCACGAAATCAGAACATGAGGGAGAGAAATACAGTGTTAACACAGCAACAAACATCATGTAAAGTCTCAGAGTTCGGGAATAAAAAGAGCATTCCTGATTCTATAACAAACTGAGTAGGAATGTTAAAAAAAGAAAAGTTATAAAAGTTATTATAAGAGCAAAAAAATCAAATTAGAATGTAGAAAAATTCAATAGACATGTGATCATATGATCCGAATAACTTTCCCTCTCATGCATTTTCAGTAAAAGGCTTCAAGCCAGATGACCATGGCCATCTTTTAAGTAATGAGGAGCAATGTATCTTCTGATTGGTTTTGAAATAATCCACAAATGCTGAATTACTATTTGTAGAACTAAGATCACAATTTCACATACTGATACACTGAACTGAGAATACGTTGACTGTAAAACTACAGGAAAAATGGGTACCTAGTATTAGAAGAGTTGATTCAAAGCCACATAGTCAAATTATGTTTACTCACTGAAATATTATAATTAATCCATTATTATTCACAAGACCAATCAGGGATAAACATTTTTGCATCCAGCAAAAAATAAAAAAAGAGTGAAACCCTTATACTGCCCCTCCCTTTTTCCATGCTTTAACATTCACATAACAATTGTCACTGTTAACTACTTGGGGGAATTTTACATTTTGAGCTCTTTAATAAAAGGAAAAGCACATTTCTTTTTCCATTTACCTGCCATTTGTTTGAGAGTGCAGTAAGCTGCAAACACGTGGATACAATTAAGTTGCCTATTAAAGTGGGCATTCCGGGATCACGGGGATATCAATTTGGCTTTGAAAGTACTGTTTTTTCAAGCTTGTTCAAGTGTGTTGAAGCATAAAAACATTAAGGATAAGTAATGATAGGCTAGATAATTTCATCCTATGATGTTTTCCTAGCCTTACATGCTGGCTTCATTCCTCTTTCTGCCACACATTGTCTCCTTTGTTACACAGTATAGGGAAGGAACTGAAAATTAAAGGCACTGTCCCTGGAGGAATGCTTACAGATACGCATATTCTATAATGCAGCCCCTCCAAGGGAAAAACAAAGAAGCAGTTTCCTATAGGCGATCTGCAAAAGGCCACAGGTAGGGATTTTGCTGGACCTGAACTATAGAGGCGGGTCTGCATGTTCACAACACAGAGAGGATGGGGAGGTGAGGTGAGGTGAGGTGAGGCCTAACAAGACGGAACTGCTGCAGGGAGGGCCCTGGGGTGCGGTGGTGACATAACAGGGAGAGAAACCAGGCGGCTGTGTGCAAAAGGGTGGGGACACCCTGGGCCGGGCCGCGAGGTGGTACCTGCGCAGAGTCGAGCGCCCCAGCCACTGAATCCCCGATCCAGAGATGCTCCCGGAGAAGCTGCTGGTAGCTGAGGCAGTGCTTCACCGCAGATGGCACATTCCCCATGGCAGGGCCTGGGACTGCAGACGGCGATAGGAGGGCGCCAGGAGCCGGGAGGAGAGGGATGCCGAGCGAGCTGCGCCAGCCCAGAACACGCCCCTCCGGGCCACGGGCGGCCAGCAGGAGCCCTGCTCCTCCGCTCACTGCGTCGGCGCCGGGAGGGTGGGGAGCGGGCAGCACTCCCGGCCGCGCCCGGGGCTAAGAGTGCCGAAGGCACCTGCGGCGAAGGCCCCGCGGCACCCGTAACCCGAGAAGAAAAGGAATTGAGCCCAAGGATGTTCAGGTGTGGCGCATTTTCCTTACTGCGCTGAGCGTGCGGGGCTCTCTGCACACGCCCCACTTTCCGACTTCTCACCTGATTCAGCTCTTAAGGGAAAGGGTGTAAATAAAAGGAAGGGCGCATGCGTTTTTGGGCCGGTGAGTTTGCTCGTTTCCAGCTGCAGACTTTCATGCTTAATGTAGATTTGCCCAGCATTGAACTCACTTGAGTTTATGCTTGATGACAGTAAGCTCTGTTTTAAAATATTGTGAGCTTGTTTGCAAGGTTAAAACACAACCTAATAAAGAAGAAAATATAGAAAGTATTACATTGGGGGAGATGTCACAGGTAACTTGGTTAAGTCAGTGAATTGTCCTTAAGCTCGTACTACAAGTTAAGCACTGAACTGGAATCCAGTTGCTTAAGAGATGCATGGCTCCAAATTGTTAAAGCCCTAGAGGCTAAATTCATTAGGACTGAAAATGCTACATAAATCCTTAGGATTTTAAAGTAGGAGTAATCTTCGGTGTGCAGGGGGTTGGTCCTGGAAAGGACCATTTCCCTACCACCTCTCCTTCATGGGCACCCTTACATCACTTGGACCCACTCTGAAACAGAGGGATTTCAGCAGCTTGCAACTGAGCAGACATTAGTCAAGAACAGTCTTGTGCAGCCAAGCGTGCATGGCCAGGCATACCCGTCAGCTCTACCGGTCGCTGTAGCAAATAGAAATCCGAAGCTGGCTGATGTTGCACAACCAGATGAAAGGATCCAAAGATTATCTTGTAAAACATAATATAAACACACTTAGAGGGAATTTAACACCCAGAATAAGGAAACAATCATTACTACTTGGGAGAGTGGTGAGACTTCCACCGGCAATAGAAATAAAGCAGTCAAGGACAGAAAAAGGCAAAGAATAAGAGAGGTATTATGTAGATCCATGTAGTTCCTTAGTGGAACAGCACTGGAAAGGGCAAAGAGGAGAAGGGAATCTTAGACCTCACAGCTTTGACCAAGGAGGGTTAACTTGGAGAACATGCCCTGAACTGCTAAAATGAAGCCACCCAATTACTGGATGACTTTAAAACACTTAAAGTACCAAAAAAAAAAAAAAAATCCAATTATTATTTTCCTGAAAGTTACTATTTTATAGGAGTGTATTCCTAGAGCTAAATCTATTCTATGTTGTATTTAGCAGAGCTCAATGGTTAATTATTCTTCTTCCACAAATAAATGCATTCTGGTTGCACCAATGCCTATTACTTTTTTTTTCTCTCCCTGTTGTAATACTATAATAGGAAACATTGTTTCTGAAAGAATTTAAGAGGACCAATTTGAGCAACAGTAAACAAGGTAACTTTCAGAATGGAGTCAGTCCTTTAAAACTTGAAATAGTTCTGACAGTTAATAGTGAAGTCTAAGCTTTTGGAGAATATGACTTCTGAGATTAGCCAAAATTATATGTTCCTTTGCTATGAAGAACACCTAGAAGTAAACTTTACTGCTTAATAGTTTTCTAAATAGGAAGGTCTTCAGAAAATGCCATATCCCAAATAGTTCACCAAAGTAATATAGTGTTTTTTTTTTGAAAAAGACTTTAAAATATGAAAATATTTGTTGACACAGACTTAATGCCTTTAATATGGAAAATGCTGTAATATCAAAAATGTAACCTATAATTCCTGTAATTACCAAAATCATTAGCAATAATAAGGACCAAATATCTTAAGAATGTTAACTCTCACAAATGCAAGAGCATGAAAATAGATGGGCTTTCGCTGGAAGTTACGGTTTGATATTAAAGTTAATTATGAATGCTGAAAATGTATAAACTTTTGCAGTTACACTAGTGTACATCTTTCTTTTTATCATTAGAATGAAATTTCAATATGTACTCCTGTTAGTGCAAATCAAGAAAGCTCTAGATGAAATGAGAGTAGATAACAGAAAATCCCTGTGGCGGGCAATGTAGCTCTTTCTCCCCATATGCAGGCTAAGAAACTTGAGCTCTTCAGAGCAGTATAGGAAATACTTCCTAAAAATCACAAAGTGTGTGGTGTATCATGATCATTGTGCATCAGAACTAAGCTATTTCTGTTTCATTACATTTCAGTCTTTCACATATAAGAAGATACAAAAAATCATTGCAAATTAAAAGCAATTTAAGTTCCTGTTTCCTCTAGTGAATGTAAATACTTTCCATTCAAAACATTCACATGCATCTGTCTTCCCTGAATTGTTCTTGACTCCTTTCCCTCCTTAAGCTGCTACCAAAAATCCAATCTCTCAAGAAGAGATGTTAATTAACATCTTGGACCCATCCACTGTCTCTCTGTGTTCTCCTGTTGACTTCTCTCTGCCACATTTCTCTTTGAAAGACACCACCGTAGCACAGTGAGGGAGAGAGCCCTCACGATGGTTTTAGATCACCAGAGATGGGAGCATGGTACCACCACTTATAAACTGATGACCTTCAGCAAGTTCTTTAGCTTCTGTTTCCTTATGTGTAGGAGGGCAGTGATAAAGTTTCCTACTTGACATAGATATTGCAACGATTAAATGAGCTACAATATATAAAGTTATGAACACATGGTCTCTGGGACATAGTACGTGCCCAATAAATTTTAGCTATAATTACTACGGTGGTTCTGGCTCTCTGTTTTATTTTGCATTCCTAAAATCACTTGTATAGCCAGAGCAATTTTTGAAAATATCTATATGATCAATATTTCTAAGCTTAAAATTCTTAGAGATTTCTCATAATTTTGCTTAGAAGTTCATTAAAATGACACCCAAGTTTTCTTGAGAATGCTCTTAGTTATCTTTCCAGTCCTATCTTCTGTCTATTTCCAAACTTGTTAACTGCAGATATCTCAAAGTATTTGCAATTCTCAAAATTCCAGGTCTGTCCCGTGCTGTACTATCATTTGAATCTTGTTCCATATTATGCACATTTTGGGAAACACAAAAGATTCATGAAGATATCAATGAATTCAACCATTGCTCTAATGCTAGAAATATTTTAACATATTTTCTCTCAGAAAGAAAATAAATTAACATTCTTCTGTCTCTGCTTTTTATTCTGCCCTTTTCATTTAACATTGAATTAAATTCTTTCAAACTATTATGCTAAAGGCTATGCAATATTCCTACATGCATATATAATCAAAATCATTTTTAATAATCTTCTAAAGCATAGCCTTTTACTTATTTTTGAAAGGGAGATAGATAGCTAGAATACAATCATGCGAATGTTTATATAAAAAATTGTCTAATTAATCTTCCAAAAACAACCCACTGGTGGAAATCTTCCATAATGGTTTTATTTCTGTCAATTTCTATTTTTGTTTTTAACAAAGTTTTGTTTCATATATAAACATTTCCTCATGTTGTTAGTAATTTACTAATATATGTTGATCCTTGGTGAAGGCTTTTTTTTTAAAGATTTGATTTATTTATTTGACAGAGAGAGAGAGAGAAAGCACACAAACGGGGAGCAGCAGACAGAGGCAGAGGGAGAAGGAGAGGTAGGCTTCTTGCTGAGCAAGGAACCCAATGTGGGGTTCAATCCCAGGACCCTGGGATCATGACCTGAGCAGAAGGCAGAGGCTTAACTGACTGAGCCACCCAGGCATCCCGAGGCTCCCCGCCCCAATGGGAATCTTGTCTGGGTTACTTATACATCCCTACAGAATGGCTTCACTTTGGCTTGGTGGGGATTTACAATGAGTTTGGTGTGACAGCTCTGGGATTTATTTTTTGTTAAAATCTTAGCTTGGGGTACCATAAGAACATTATGAACCTGGAACTTAAAACCATGCACAATGGAATTTGGCTTCAGTTTTCTTACAGGGATTTCACTTCCCACTCACATGCTCAGGTGAACCTTTTCCATCTCATATAAATGGAACTGACTTTGGAGACCCAATGGCTCATGATCTTGGCTCAGTTAGCTCCCTTTCTCAGATGGTCATTGGATATTCCATTCCTATGCGATAAAAGCCCCAATCTCTGGCTATAAAGACCTGTACCCTTTTGTGGGCTTCTTGGCAATATTTAGTCCCTAGGTTTATCCTGGGTATCAGTGTCTGAGGGGAGGGACCAGCATCTCTCACATCAGCTAAGTCTTCCATACTTATTAGAATTCTAACTGGAATTTTTTTTTTTTTTATGATTACTTTGTTTGCACATATTTTTCAGTTCCTGGAATTCCTCTCACCTCTAGGAATGCAAAAGTAGAATCTAGGAGATGGTGAAATGAACTGAGAGCATTAACTTGGAGAACCTGCGAAACTCATGGTAGAGTTCCTATATTTTGATGCATCTGCAAAAAAGAAAACTAGACCGAAGCCATATGCTCTCTTTACACACTCCCATCCCTCTCCCTATCTCTTCTCCATATAAAATGATAACAATAAATTACATAGCTGTACATTGCCTGTATCCTAAACAAAGGATATATCCTCTCAAAAACAGAATGGGGATGAGTTTGTATTCCAAAGGCCAGTCTACCCCAAAATGGGGTAGACTGACCACTATCAATCAATCCTCTTGAATGGTAAGTTCTTGGGGGAGAAAGGTCCAGTTAAAACAGGTTATTCTGTGAGTCCCTTTGGTCCCAAAGATGGTTGTTTAAGGGTTTGTATGATGACAGCATGAATAAAATCAGAAGCAAGTGAAAAAATCAAAATAGTAATAGTAATAAGTGCCAAACTGGCATATAGCCAAGGTACCTACTGGGCAGGGATCAAAGACACATATGGTGAGTCTCAAACAATGATGCTGTAGAACTTTGGCAAGTATCACAAGGCTAATGTGCTCCAGCCTTGAACAATAAAAAAGAAAGAATGAAAACAACTTCGTTACCAACACTGGATGATACCTAAGGGGAAGCAAAGCTTTCATCATCTCAGTTTTATTGCTGAAAAATTTAGATAACTTCTCACATATGTTTTGTCTGGCTGATCTAAACTGATGGGAAGGATAACAGTGTGTTTAAAAACATTCTTGGCATTTCGTCCCTAAAATCAAAGTTCCATGAACAATAGCATTGTTTTGAAATAGAGCATTTTTTGAGAGTAAGTAATGAGATCTATTTTACCAAAATAACACCCCACCCAGGTGATGAATACCTGGCACCAGATACAGAAATCAGAACAAAGCTGCAAACCACATTTCTCCAGATGCAGGAGTCTATTTCTTCTTTCACTAATTCAGAAGGATCCAAAAGCATTACCTTTGCAACTATATTGTAAAATAAAAGGTACAAGCAGTGACTGTTCATTGACTATTATTAGTTCGTTAGATGGCTGCAATGCATATAATTTTTGCCAATAGATATAAAGCATCTTTCTACTCCATTACCTACAAACTCAGACTCTATTTGAAAAATGTTTGTATCAATCAGTTGATGTATTTTGATGGTTCATAGTAAATGTGACCTTAACAGGTAAACTGTATTAACTCTTACCCATGAACAGTATCATTTTTTTAATCTGTATCAAGCAGTATTGAATGAGAAAACAAGTCAATATCAATTACAAATACAAAGCATTTGGTATTTTGCTTTGCACAGAGTATGTGTTCAATAATACATCTTCGCCTTCTATCTTTTCTCCTCTTTTCAAATCAAATCAGTTCACTGTTAAGAATATGTGATATTGCCCCAGTTGGAGGGAATCTATAAGGCCTGAATTTAACAACTTCTATAGAACATTAGTTTAATTCACTAAAGAGATCTTTTTGATGCTCAGTAGTTAGTGGGAAAACAAATTTGGACAAACATATGTGACATATCCTCTTGGCTTTAAGGGTCTCCCATTCTAGTAGTGACATCCAAAGAAAACAAAAATTAAAATGTATGCATATATAATATCATATAGTAGCAGATGTATTTTAATTAGATGAATGTAAGACACTAAATGCCACAGTTACAGAATCTAGGTTAAAAAAACATTATAGCATAATTTGCATACTCATTAAGTATGCATTGAGTATTTAATTGCATAAGTATAGGGCACTATACTACTGTGTGGAGAGTAATGATGAACAAGCAGTCTTTAACACAAAGAGACTTCTAATTTTCTAGTGAAATATGCCACTCAAATATCTACAACAAAACAGTCTGTTGGTAAGTGCCAAATAATAATATAAGTTGATAATTGGAGGAGAGCACATTCCATTTTCAGTTAGGAACATAAGAGTAGGCACAAAGGAAAAGGGCACATTGAGAGGATTGGACAGACCAAGCCCATCATGGTGAAGGCAGCAGGATGGGGCAAGGAAGATAATTGATAACAGACTGCATTACTATCAAGAACTATCAAGACATGGAAATAACTTCAAATAGAAATCTTCATAAAGGAACCTGATATAATGATATTTTGATGTTCATGATTCCTTCAGGATGGAAATTATAGATACAATGATCCTTTTCAGTTTTGCCACAGATGAACATAAACACATACATCCACTGGAGGTGTTAAAGAGACTAATTTTAAAGTGTTTATTTTGCAAGTCAGGCTTTTATATACAGATTTAGAATTTTTAAAGTGTGTCATACCTGTTCTCGTGAGCAGGGGAGGAAAGGTTGTATTTATTAAGTGACAAGACCTACGACACACTCCACTGGGTACTTTAACAATGTGCATGAATTCTCATCTCCATTTAATTGCTGCAGAAACTGAGGCTCAGCGATCTTGAACGACTACAGCAAAATCAAAAGGAAGTATGAGAGGGCACCTGGGTGGCTCAGTTGGTTAAGCGACTGCCTTCAGCTCAGGTCATGATCCTGGAGTCCTGGGATCAAGTCCCACATAAGACTCCCTGCTAAGCAGGGAGTCTGCTTCTCCTGCTGACCTCTCACCTCTCATGAGTGCTCTCTCTCTCTCTCAAATTTAAAAAAAAAAAAAAAAAAAATCTTTTTTTTTTTTTTTTTAAGGAAGTATGAGAAGTGGGTTCAAATTTGTGTCTCTCAAACCCTTTGCCTTACCTTTTTCATGTCATGGTTTTCAAGAATAAATATAAACAGACATTCTTCATACACACATAGTCATTTTGTTGCTCATAACCCTTTCTAGAAAAGGAAACCTTTGCTCAGAGAGGTTATAATGTTTACTGTAGGGCTCAGTATTCTAATTCTAATTTCTATGAGATTACCACAATGTATGGAGGAACCAATCTTGTCTTAAGTATGAAATTCGAGGACCTTTCCAGGCTTAATGACATTAAAAGTACTTTCCGTAATGTTAACGTAAGGTTAAAGAACTCTCTTCATAACTTCAGCATCTGTATCTTCTCTGTCCTATTTCAGGGTGTAAGACTAAGCACTAGGTCCTCAAGAAAACTTGCAGAGGAGGGTACTTCATCTGATAATCACATGTGGTGATGGTTGGTAGTATTTCTCTTTGTAGAAGTTATTTAAATCATGAACTTATGTCCAGGCTATTAAGTTTATCAAAACATCTATTCAAAGGAATTGTGATTTTTCAGTTCCTGATGACTTTTTACTTTCCTTCTCTGTCCCCTGGAGTACTTAGTATATTCCCCCACATATCGTATGGTATTTTTTTTCCTGAACTAATGAAGTTCTACTCTACCACTTAAGGAAGTTTTTCCATCATGGAAAAAGTAGTTGCCATGCCAATGGTTTCCCAGTATTCTCTTGGAAGTACAAGTCTCTGGAGAATTCACAACTGATTGGATAATGGAGTCCCGTCCTAACTAAAATGCCATTTTTCTAAGAACATTTTAGTTAAAAACTGTAAGGGCAGAAGGTCATAAGAGTATATTAATAAGTAGCATTACACAATGCCCTGCATTTTTCTGACCTCAAATCTCCAGTAAATTCACAAATGGAAATGCCTCAATATGAAAAATATGAATTTTAAGACAATCTATAGTTATTTTACAATGCAGTACTAATTTTTACAGCTTTCAAAAACTCATACATGATGTTTAGACAACTTTTCACTCACTCATTGAAAGTTTGAAATTAGCTAAAAAGTTATAAACCCACCAGAGCCCAAAGTGAGGGTAGGAAGGGGAATAGGAGCCTTAAATTCAGGTTTTTGAGATTCCCCTCTTCCTGCCCAGTCCCTGTTGTCACTGTTCCCCTTAGTGTTGGCCCAATATCTTCTATTTCACCTTCTTACTCTATGCTGTAGGAACATACTTGTTGCCTTATATATTTTATTATTCCTTCAGAAGCTTTTTCCACCCCATAATTACAGATCGATAGATATTTCTGATTCTTGGTAACTCACAGTTTGCTTAGCAGAAGCTTAGAAAATGCAGAGTTGATGTTGGGATTTTCAGCATTCTTTGCAACATTTTGAAAATGTTTTTTGGCCTTTAAACTTCATCTCCAACAAGAGAATAATGTAAATCATTGTTTCTCAGCCGCAGCACTATTGCTATTTTGGACCTGCTAACTCTGTGTGTGGGGGTTGTCCTGTGCATTGTGGAAATTTTATTAGAATACTTGCTCTAACCTGCTAGATACTAGTAGCCTTCCTAAGTCAAGACAACTAAAATTATCTCCAAGCACCGCCAAATGTCCCCTGGGAGGCCAAAACCACTACTGGTTGAGGATCGCTGGTGTAATGATGATGATGGTAATGACTTAACCATGTGACGAGAACTGTGTTAAGTACTTTACACATTACCTAATTGATGAGAAAGGTTTTGTGATTCCTACTTTCCAAATGAAACAGTTGAGCACAGAGAAGTTAACGAAATCATATAATAATACATGGCTAGTTAGTAAGACAGCAGGAATTCAAATCCAAGCAGTCTGACTTCGGAGCCTACATTTTTTATCATCAGGTTATAGATGCTTTGCTGGAATCACACTAAGCAAGAATGGAATTCATCAAAAACATGGATAATTTTAGGGTTACATTTTTTTCCCCTGGTTTCAAACATTTAACCCATGGAAAAGAGAATTCCTACAAATGTAAAACCTCTCCTGATAAGTAGGTTCCCTTATTCCCTTAGTCCTGTTCATTGAATTGTTGAAATTCCATCAAAGACCAGATTTCCCATGCAGAGATTTAAAGCTCAGTCCAAGGAACTAGATTACTGGGATTACATTCTGACAGAACCATAGTTATGAGTATTTTACTTTATAATCACTAAAATATTAAGAGGATCTATGTATTTTTATTAGCATTAGTGCAAAACAAAATCTTTAAAATTATTTTATGGATCCTTTATCTCTTAGCATTCAAATATTATCTTCTCATAAATAATAGTCCACAAAAATTTGATGTCTTTTGGTACCTATTTTAACTGTGTGTGGCAGAAGTGACATTTTCACACAAAATAAAGACTCTCATACAGCATAACTTATAAAGGTTTTGCTTATTCTAAGTACCATGTCTTCAAAAAATAGGATATCTCTTGATTTAAAACCTTGTTTTGTTTCATGCTGACTATAAAATGTTGTAAGGAGTTGAATCTAATAATCGAAGTTTTAAGTATGGTTAATTTATATAATATTAAATACCTGATAAGTTTTCCCTCCTTCCAAGCTTCTAGGGAATTTGACTGCAGTACTAAAAACATTAACTTAACTTGTGTTTATTTATGTTTTTAATTTTTTTCATTAACATATAATGTATTATTTGTTTCAGGGGTACAGGTCTGTGATTCATCAGTCTTACACAATTCACAGTGCTCAACATAGCACATACCCTCCCCAATGTCCATCACCCAGACACCCCATCCCTCCCACCCACCTCCTCTCCAGCACCCCTCAGTTTGTTTCCTGAGATTAAGAGACTCTTATAGTTTGTCTCCCTCTCTGGTTTCATCTTGTTTCATTTTTCCCTCCCTTCCCCTATGATCCTCAGTCTTGTTTCTCAAACTCCTCATATCAGTGAGATCACGTGATAATTGTCTTTCTCTGATTGACTTATTTTCTCAGCATAATACCCTCTAGTTCCATCCATGTCATTGCAAAATGGCAAGATTTCAATTTTTGATAGCTGTGTAATATTCCATTGTATATATATATACCATTCTTTATCCATTCATCTGCCAATGGACATCATAGTTCTTTCCATAGTTTGGCTATTGTGGACATTGCTGCTATAAACATTCAGGTGCATATGCCCCTTCGGATTACTACATTTGTTATCTTTAGGGTGAATACCCAGTAGTGCAATTGCTGATTCATAGGGTAGCTCTATTTTTAACTTTTTGAGGAACCTCCATACTGTTGTCCAGAGTGGCTGTACCAACTTGCATTCCCACCAACAGTGTAGGAGGGGTTCCCTTTTCTTCACATCCTCTCCATATTAATTTTAGCCATTCTGACTGGTGTGAGGTGGTAACTCATTGACGTTTTGATTTGTATTTCCCTGATGCCAAGTGATGTTGAGCACTTTTTCATGTGTCTTTGGCCATTTGAATGTCCTCTTTGCAGACATGCCTGTTCATATCACCTGCCCATTTCTTGATTGGATCATTTGTTGTGTGTTGAGTTTGATAAGTTCTTTATATATTTTGAATACTAGCCCTTTATCTGATATGTCATTTGCAAATATCTTCTCCCATTCTTTCAGTCATCTTTGGTTTTGTTGACTGTTTCCTTTGCTGTGCAAAACCTTTTGATCTTGATGAATTCCCAATAGTTCATTTTTGCCCTTGCTTCCCTTGCCTTTGGCGATGTTCTTAGAAAGAAGTTGCTGCGGCTGAGGTCGAAGAGGTTGCTGCCTGTGTTCTCCTCAAGGATTTTGATGGATTCATGTCTCACATTGAGGTCTTTCATTCATTTTGAGTCTATTTTTGTGTATGGCATAAAGAAATGATCCAGTTTCATTCTTCTGCATGTGACTGTCCAATTTTTCCAACACCACCTTTTGAAGAGATGGCCCTTTTTCCATTGGACATTCTTTCATGCTTTGTTGAAGATTAGTTAACCATGGATTTGAGGCTTCATTTCTGGGCTCTCTATTCTGTTCCAGGTATCTGTTTTTGTGCCAGTGCCATAATGTCTTGATGATTACAGCTTTGTAATAGAGCTTGAAGACTGGAATTGTGATGCCACCAGCTTTGGTTTTCTTTTCCAACATTCCTCTGGCTATCCGGGGCCTTTTCTGGTTCCATATAAATTTTAGGATTATTTGTTTCATTTCTTTGAAAAATGTTGATGGCATTTTGATAGGGATTGCATTAAATGTGTAGATTGCTCTAGGTAGCATAGACATTTTCACAATATTATTCTTCCAATTCATGAGCATAGAAAAATTTTTCCATTTCTTTGTGTCTTCCTCAATTTCTTTCATGAGTATTCTATAGTTTTCTGAGTACAGATTCTTTGCTTCTTTGGTTAGATTTATTCCTAGGTATCTTATGGTTTTGAGTACAATCGTAAATGGAATCAACTCCTTAATTTCTCTTTCTTCTTTCTTGTTGGTGTATAGAAATGCAACTGATTTCTGTGCATTGATTTTATACCCTGACACTTTACTGAATTCCTGTATGAGTTCTAGCAGTTTTGGGCTGGAGTCTTTTGGGTTTTCCACATAAAGTATCATATCATCTTCAGAGAGTGAGAGTTTGACTTCTTTGCCAATTTGGATGCATTTTATTTCTTTTTGTTGTTTTATTGCTGAGGCTAGGACTTCTAGTACTATGTTGAATTGCATTGGTGATAGTGGACAGCTCTGCGGTGTTCCTGACCTTACGGCAAAAGCTCTCAACTTTTCTCCATTGAGAATGATATTTGCTGTGGGTTTTTCATAGATAGCTTTTATGATATTGAGGTACATATCCTCTATCCCTACACTGTGAAGAGTTTTGATCAAGAAAGGATGCTGTACTTTGTCAAATGCTTTTTCTGCATCTATTAAGACTGTCATAAGGTTCTTGTTCTTCCTTTTATTAATGTTTTGTATCACACTGATTGATTGGTGGATGTTGAACCATCCTTGCAGTCCAGGAATAAATCACACTTGGTCATGGTGAATATTTGTTGTAATGTACTGTTGGATCCTATTGGCTAGTATTTTGGTGAGATTTTTGCATCCATGTTCATCAGGAATATTGGTCTGTAATTCTCCTTTTTGTTGGGGTCTTTGTCTGGTTTGGGGATCAAGGTAATGTTGGCCTCATAAAATGAGTTTGGAAGTTTTCTTTTCATTTCTATTTTTTGGAACAGTTTTAGGAGAACAGGTATTAATTCTTTTTTAAACGTTTGGTAGAATTTCCCTGGGAAGCCATCTGCCACTCGGCTCTTGTTTGTTGGGAGATTTTTTATTACTGCTTCAATTCCTTACTAGTTATGGGTCTGTTCAGGTTTTCTGTTTCTCCCTGGTTCAGTTTTGGAATTTTTATATCTCTAGGAATGCATCCATTTCTTCCAGATTGTCTGATTTGCTGGCATATGCTTGCTAGTAATATGTTCTTATGATTGTTTGTATTTCTTTGGTGTTGGTTGTGATCTCTCCTCTTGCATTCATGATTTTATTAATTTGGGTTCTTTGTCCTCTCTTTTTGATAAGTCTGGCCCAGGGGTTTTATCAATCTTAATTCTTTCAAACAACTAGCTCCAACTTTTGTTGATCTGTTCTACTGTTATTTTGGTTTCCATTTCATTGATTTCTGCTCTGTTCTTTATTATTTCTCTTCTCCTGCTGGGTTTAGGCTTATTTGCTGTTCTTTCTCCAGCTCCTTTAGGTGTAGGGTTAGGTTGTGTATTTGAGACCTCTCTTGTTTCTTGAAAAAGGCTCATATTGCTATATACTTTCCACTTAGGATTGCCTTTGCTGCATCCCAAGGATTTTGAACAGTTGTGTTTTCATTTTCATTTGTTTCCATGAATTTTTTTTTAAATTCTTCTTTAATTTCCTGGTTGACCCATTCATTCTTTAGTAGAATGCTCTTTAGCCTCCATGTATTTGAGTTCTTCCCAACTTTCCTCTTGTGATTGAGTTCTTGTTTCAAAGCATTGTGGTCATAAAAATATGCTGGGAATGACCCCAATCTTTTGGTACCAGTTGAGACCTGATTTGTGACCCAGGATATGATACATTCTAGAGAATGTTCCATGTGAACTAGAGAAGAACATTTATTCTACAGCTTTGGGATGAAATGTTCTGAGTATATCTATGACGTCCATCTGGTCCAGTGTGTCATTTAAAGCCTTTATTTCCTTGTTGATCTTTTGCCTAGATGATCTGTCCATTTCAGTGAAGGTGGGTGTTAAAGTCCCCTACTATTATTGTATTATTGGTGACGTTTTTCTTTGAGTTTATTATTAACTGGCTTATATAATTGGCTGCTCCCACATTAGGGGCATAGATATTTAAAATTGTTAGATCTTCTTTTTGGATAGACATCTTAAGTATGATATAGTGTCCTTCCTCATCTCTTATTACAGTCTTTGGTTTAAAATCTAATTTATGTGATATAAGGATTGCCACCCCACCTTTCTTTTGATGACCATTAGCATAGTAAATTGTTTTCTACAACCTCACTTTAAATCTGGAGGTGTCTTTGGATCTAAAATGAGTATCTTGCAGACAGCATATCAATGGGTCTTGTTTTGTTTGTTTGTTTGTTTTGTTTTTATCCAATCTGATATCCTCTGTCTTTTGTTTGGGGCATTTAGCTCATTAACATTCAGGGAAACTATTGAATGATAGGAATTTAGTGCCACTGTATTGCCTGTGGGTTGACTGCTGCTGTATATTGTCTCTATTCCTATCTGCTCTATGTTACTATGTAACTCTATGTTACTCTATGTTACTCTCTTTGCTTAGAGGATCCCTGTGCCTATTTCCTGTAGGGCTCATTTGGTATTCACAATTTCTTTTAATTTTTGTCTGTCCTGGAAGCTTTTTATTTCTCCTTCTATTTTCAATAACAGCCTACCTGAATACAGTATTCTTGGCTGCATATGTTTCCCATTTTGTTTTCTGAGTATATCACACCAGTCCTTTCTCACCTACCAGGTCTCTGTGGATGGGCCTGCTGCCAATCTAATGTTTCTACCATTGTAGGTTACACACCTCTTGTCTGGAGCTACTTTCAGGATTTTCTCTTTGTCTCTGAGACTTGTAAGCTTTACTATTGGATGATAGGGTGTTGACCTTAATTTATTGATTTTGAAGGTGGTCCTCTGTCCCTCTGGATTTTGATGCCTGTTTCCTTCCCCAAATTAGGGAAGTTCTCTGCTATAATTCACTCCAATATACCTTCTGCTCCTCTCTCTCTTCTTCTTCTGGAATCCCAATGATTCTAATATTGTTTCATCAATAGTATCATTTATCTCTCAGATTCTCCCCTCATGATCTAGTAGTTGTTTATCTCTTTTTCTCAGCTTCTTTACTCAGCATCATTTTGTCTTCCATATCGCTAATTCTCTCTTCTGCCTCATTTATCCTAACAGTTATAGCCTCCATTTTTTATTGCACCTCATTAATAGACTTTTTGATTTCGACCTGGTTAGATTTCAGTTCTTTTATTTCTCCCGAAAGGGATTCTCTAGTGTCTTCTGTTTTTTTCAACCCTAGCCCTTATCTTTATAATCGTCATTCTGACTCTAGTTCTGACATTTTGCTAATGTCCATATTATTAGGTCCCTGGAAGTCAGCACTGCCTCTTGTTATTATTATTTTTTTTTTGAGGTGAGTTTTTCCATTTTGCCATTTTGTCCAGAGAGGAATAGATGCATAAGAGAACAAAATGCTAAAAGGGTAACAATGGCCCCAGAAAAATAGACACTAAAGAAATCAGAAGAGATGCAAAACCAGGGGGAAAAGAAAAGGGGAAAAAAAAAAAGAGTATGATCAGGCTGGTGAATAGAACAGAGACACAGTTTTAAAGAAAGAAAAACTCATATATGTAAAAAAATAAGGGAAAATATGATGAAGGGATGGTATATGACTGTAAAGATGAAAAATAAAAAGGATATTAAAAAAAAGGAATTGATAAGATAAGTTGGTTGAAAAAAGAAAGAAAAAAAAGAGAATATGATCAGGTGGTACAAGACTAGTACAAAGCCATATACTAGATTTATGGTATATTTTGGTCTGTTAGAAGAAACTATATCCCAAAGTTATAAAGAAAGAAAAAATATATATATACATGCATGTATATATATATATATACACACACATAAATATATATGTATTTATACACACACACTTAAATACAATGAAGAGATAGACTATGACTGTAAAAATGAAAATTTTAAAAAAATTAAAAAAGGAATTGATAAGATGTTGGTTAAAAAAGGAAAGAAGAAAAATTCAAAAAATTGAAAAAAGAAAAAAAAACGAAAATTTTAAAAATTAACTTTGCAAGACTAAAGAGTCATGGGAAAAAAGCCATGCATTCTATGTGCTATATTCCCCTAGTGCTGAAGTTTTGCAGTTGTCATTGATCAGTAAACGTGGCCTTGGCTGGGTGTTCTTGCTGGCTTCTGGGGGTGGGGTCCATTGCAGGGATTCTTAAACGTCTTTGCCCTGGGTGGAATTGCACCCCACTTGCCAGGGTCCAGTCTAGGTAATCTGCTCTGGTTTGCTCTTGGCAGCTTTTGTTCTCTGAAACTTTCGGTACAGATTTAGAGGACAAGAATGAAAATGGAGGCCTCCCAATCTCTGAGCCTGGAGGAACCAAGAGCTTGGGGCCCCACTCCTCAGTGAGTCCTCAGAGAAAAACAGTCAACTACTCATCTCTCCTTGGTCTCTGGCCACACTCCATGCTTACATGGCCTGTGACTGAACGTTCCTGTCTCTGGCACACGACCCCATTTAGAGTTTCCAAATCCAGCAGATTCCTGCAGTGTGCTCCCAAGTCACTCTTCCCGTGGGAGGAAGGGGAATCTCCCCATATCTGTCATTTGTTGGATCCCTACTGAAAGAGTAGTGGCCCAACTGTGTCGGGGATCACAGTTTATGGCAACCCCAAGTTGAGAGCCCTGTCCTTGCAGCTGGCTTCCCCACTTTGATACGTGGGAGCTCTGCCATACTGAGGCACCCCTGGTCTTTCTGTAACCCTGAGGGTCCTGAGACCACACTGTCCCAGTGAGGGTTCCACCCCCTGCTTGGCCACAGGAGCGAAGTCCCTCAGCAGAGCAGACTTCTAAATGTTCTGATTTTGTGCTCCTCTACTAAATCACTTGCTGGTAGCCAGCTGAGGTAGGCTCCCTCCCCCACAGTCTGTCTTCCCAAATATTACCTCAGATTCACTTCTCTGCATGACCATTTCTAGAACGTGGTCACATTTCTGTTCATAGAATTGCTGCTTTCTTTTCTTCAATCTCCTCTTGAGTTTGTAGGTATTCAGAATGGTTTGATAACTATCTAGCTGAATTACTGGGACCAGCTCCCAACCTCCTTAACTTGTATTTATTGACTGATTTCTATATGCCACACACTATATTAACAGTTCTTTATATATTAACTCATTTAATCCTAATAACAACCCCTTTATGTAGGTATCTTTAATATCCCCATTGTGGAAGCAAGGAACTAGAACCATAGAGAGATTAAAGAACTTGACCAAAGTCACATGATTTAGTTTGGTGGGTTTAGTTAAATACACACAGTTTGGCACCAAAGCTGTAATGGAATCGCTTATGTATACTACCCTCCTAAAGTGGGAGAATTATCATCACATATTTTATTAGTCATCATCTTGGTAGAGTAATTAAATTAGAACACCTATCTTGCACTGACACAGTAGGGAAAATGTACTTGGTCTCTTAAAAACTGTACCATCTATAAAAAAATCTTGACAGCAGAGGGTAAGAATTTCATCTTATGAAGAAATGAATTCATAATTATAAAAATTCTTTTGAATTCAATGATTCTAAATTATTATATAGACAGTTAATTTCTTTCCTTTCTTCCCCCTCTCATTAGTTCAAATATCTGGGTCCTCTATGTCTTTCACATCACCTGTCAGTGAGACAGCTTTTCCAGTTTGCTTGGGTCAGTCCCAGATTATACTTGTTCTGGTGACCTATATAGTATTTAGAATTTCCTGAATTTCTCATTTTTAACAAAGAATTTTATTTAATAATTGTATTAGAATAAGCCAGGATGGGTTATATCAACTTCCAGCTTCTCATCTTAAACCATAATCTCATCTTTCAGAGTGTGAGACATTTGTTCTGAGAATGGAGTTCTCACTTTAACACGTGGTTAAATCTGTAAGGGGACCAGCATCAAGACTCTTTCTTTATTTGATCTTTTCCAGATGCAACATGTAACTACTATCTCCTTTTCAAGGACAGCATGCAGGGTGCCAGCTGATCAAATAAAATATGCTTTGTGAGAAGCAGCTAGGGACAGCTAATTCTATGTGATCTTGGGTGGTGTTGGTCAAAAAAGAAATCTCCCCATCAACCCCTGCTAGTCCCTTGGTCTCCCCAGCTGGCTCGTTTTTCCATGACCCCTTCCTGGTCTTGTGAGATATCTGAGACTGACAGAATACCAATCCTCTGGGCCAGAGGGAAATATTGAAAATCATAAGCTAAACATACATGAATAGAGGCTGAAGGAACAGGGGCTGAGCAGTCCTGCTAGAGTATAGATTATAGTGAATGCTCTGGATATTGCAGAGTTTTAAAAAATTGTACAACATAAATCTACAAGTGTTTGTTGGATTTTTACTTACACTTGTACTTTTTATTTTGTAATAAAATCTTTGATAGTAATCTCATGAGAAAACAGCAGTATGGGTTTAGAGTAATAGGTTCTGAATTTCCATTTCTCAAGAAAGTTGATGATGCGCTTATAATTAAAACAAAATGTATTTCACTATTTACCATCTACCCTGGGAGTTGCACTGATCACATTAAAATCGAAAGACAAATCTACAACAGAAGCATCAAGATTTTAAGAAGACTGCACCCAAAGACAACTTCTAAACACATAAACAGGTAGAGGTGGGGCATATATAATCTATAAGGCATATATATATATATATGTGTGTGTGTGTGTGTGTGTGTGTGTGTGTGTATAATCTATAAAACATGAATTTTCATTTAGTTAAGTAACTACTCTAAGTTAATCTTCCTATTTACTTCCTAAGACTCTGGGTCTTTTGTTTCTGTATATTTGTGTGCGTGTGTGTGTGCACATGTGAATAGTAAAGATAGGGTTGTTAATATATTCATCCATGAGAAAGAGAACTTGTAAGTCATACCTGTTTATTAGTGTTCAGAAATTTCAATGGAAGAGCAGCTTAGCTAATTACCACAAAAGTTTTGTTTCCCATCTGATTCATGGAATCAAAGCAAAGATGTTGAAATGTATTCCACCAAGGTAAAGATAATTGCAAGAATGACATTCCATCAGCTTATTTTACCAGTTAAAAGCAAGTTCAAAATTCTGCCCACACTCACAAAGAGTATTACACAAAGATGTAAACCCCAGGAGGTGGAGATCGCTGGGTTCAATTTAGGATTTTTTTGTGACAAACATTATATTAGATATTTCAAAATCTTAAAAAAATGAACACGCTTAAAACAGCGGTTTTAAGATCTCTCCATAAGTTCTTTGATAACCCTACCCTGAGAGGTGGTGTCTATGTCTTCTTGACTCAGAGCCAACCTTACTTGACTTTTTTTTTTAGCTGATAGAACCCAATGGCAATGAACTGTTGTGACTTCTGAGACTCGGTCAGAAAAGGCCATGCAGCTCTTATTCTATCACTCATTCGTTTCTATCACTTACTCTTTGGAAGCCTCTCTTGGGACGCATCCTTTCAGAACCCAGCCACCAATCTCTGAGGAATCCATATCACATGGAGAGGTCATGTGTAGGTGATCAGTCAACAGATCTAGCCCAGCTGCCAGAATGTGAGAAAAGAAGCCATCTTGGAAGTAAATTCCCCAGCTCCAGCTGCTCAAGGCTATAGCCATTGCTCAGTCTTCCCAGCGAAGGCTCCAGACATGGTAGAGCAGGGAATATTTGTCCTCTGTGCCATTTCCTAATTCCTGACCCACAGAATCAGTGAGTGTAATAAAATGGTTGTTGCTTACAACTAACTCTAAGTTCAAGGTGGCTTGTTACATGGCAATAGTAACTAGAATATATATTGAGAACCTGTGTGCAATTTTTATTTAAAATCATGGGTTCATAAAACTTGATACAACTCAAAATGTCTCTAGCAAAAGTATGAATAAAAAGACAGTGAAAGTTTAGAAATTTCATAGCTTTGCATTGTAAAATCTCAGGTACATTTCACTATGGATTTAAATTGCACACATATTTAATTTTTTTCTTTCAAATCTGTTAATAGCAATTAGTTCATGAAATTTATATCACTATAAAGTTTATATAATCATTTTAAACTATTGTCTGCCAACTTAAGCATTTAACATTTAAAACCACTGTGACAATTCTATTTACTATGTAGATATTGAAAATCAATGACAAATACTAAAATACACTTGGCTTGTAACTAAAGCCAGTTGTTGGCTTATCAACATGGAAAATATTTAAATTATATACTATCAGCTAAGTGAAAAATATATTAAAATAACATGTCATGTATAAAAGAAGTAAAATGTTATGTGTGAGATGCAATGATTCTTGATCAGCAACAAAATGTTGGTATCATTTGTTTTTCCACATTTCATTTGGGTTTTATCTCAAGGTCAGGTTACAGCAATTAGATGTTATGAATAAGGTAAGATCTTCTTTGGAACCTAACATAAATATTTTTACTTTTGGCTTTCATTACAAACACCATGTCAATAAAGTTAATAATACTTTAATAAAGAAATTCTAAAAAAAATGTAATTATACATACTTTTATGAAGTTCAAAATATAATGCCTTTATAAGACTTTCCCTTTCAACACAAGAATACTAAAGGCATATTAAAATAAATGTTTAAACATGATTTACAGCCTCTTTCTATCTATGAAGACATAGTTTCTTCCATAACAAAACAGTACTTATATAAGAATTAATCCCAGATTTTCAAAGCTGCCATTGAAAAGGATACAGAAGTTGTTAAGAGGGAATTGAAATACAAGATGTATTAAGAAGTTGTAAAAGGAAGAAGTTGTAAGAGCTCAGGTCTCGTGGCCATTATCTTTGAGAAATGGCATAAAGGAACTATCAATGGTAATGGTAAAATGAAGTAATTATTTTCAAAATAAAGAGCTTAAAATATTAATTCCGGGTGAGATGCTAGCTGAAATTATAAATGAGACAGGTTGTAAGTACAGAAAATAGAAATATTAATCATTATGGTCCGCACAACTTCACAAAAATAAATCATTTTAAACTACTTTTTTTTTCTTTTTTTACAGACTTAACCTTGTAAGACAAAGAAATGGAGCTTAGTATCTGGGTATTTCACCTTAATAAGACTAAACTCAGAGAGGGTCATGATGACTAAAAGAAAATGTTTGAGGCAATCCATTGTGGAAGAAGGATTCGATTCGTTCTGCATGATTACAAAGATTAGGATTTGGATCAGTGGGTGAAAACAAAGGCTCCGTGTACTGAAGGCTGGGTTTCCCACAAGAAGAACATGGTCAACTAGACTGTACATATTCAGGATATGTAAGGTCATCACTGGAAGTGTTCAAATTAAGGGCTGAAAACAAACAAACGCCACCCCAGAACAAAAACAAAACCCCACTTGTGCAGGAGAAGGGTCTGTTATCTACTGTCATTGTGGTTGCCAAGTGTCCCATATGAACTGAACATGTCCTGTGTTGAATGATTTTGCTCTGCGTCCTGGAGTAACTTTGATAGGATACATTTAATGTCTTTTGGCTTTTGTCAAAAAACTATAAAAATATTTCAGACCTATTTTTCTGCCACAGTAACTGGTCCTTAAATAAATTACATGCCAAGATTAGTTGAAACCATACCTTCATTTACTAATAAAGATCTGAATGATCCCTTATGGTTTCTCCTGAAGTTTTAACCAAGGGAAAATGAAGAGGGAGGGATGAGAATTAAAAGTACTTATTTTTTTCTCTTTTCATAGAAAAGAAAGTAAAAGACTGTTTTGGCCAGAGTTCTAAGTTGTGACAAGTAACCACCATTAAGTAGCGACAACTTCAAATCTCTGCACGTGCTCTCAAATCAGCCACTAACCAACAGTTTGACTTTGGAAAGTGAGCAAATGAATGATAGCCCCATGCATCTGAAAGTCAGCAACTTCATCAGTGACAGGTCTAGACAACAGCCAATCAGCCAGTGCCTCATTCTGGAGAATTTGGCAGTCAGCCAGTCAACAGCAGACTTCCTTCTAAGACCCAAAGTAACACACCTGAAAGTCCATCGAAACCATATATACTTCTGGAAATCCACTAGTTCTTGAACTCGGGCTTTCCTAAACCTTACAGAGGATCACAACTCTAGCTTTGTATTCGTATCTTAAAATACAGCTCTCTCTTGCAGGCAAACAGGAAGTTAACCTTTTTTCCATCAGATACCAAGGTCACTTATTGTTAGTTTGCAACTCTCTCAGGGATTCCAACTGTGATTAGTTGGTTATGAGTTTGCACTTGTGAAAAACAGACCCTTTGGGTGTGGCTGTGAGATTATCATATGGAATCTTTTTGATTCCTGCAGTGGTTTCTATTATCTATCTTCTTTTCTCCAGCTAAGACAGCAGAAGTGATGATGTATTGTACACTCCGCCACAAATGAAAACGGAATGAATCCCAAAGTCACACGTCCAGGGCGAAGGACCAAAAGAGATTGTTTCAGTGTGAGTCAAGTGGGTCTCTCAAAGGTGGTTCTTGCAATCCATTGAATCAAGTTCTAGAAAGTAAGCATGCAGTCCAATTTGTACCAGCATACCTGGCCTCCAGCTTTCCGTGGTTCTGCTCCTGTGGTTCCCGTGGGTGCACAAGCTAGCGGTTTCCTTGGATCTCTGCCTCATCATTTCTCACTTCAGCCTGTGAATGTGCTTCTGCCTCCACTTGGCTGTCATGGTGCCGAGATTTCCAGCAAGATGTCACTAAGGCCCAGAGCTCGCTTATCTATTTTTTATCTGTATATATTTGTACCCCAAAATGAAAGAGAAAATTTTGTGATACATTTTCTGAATAGTGGACACTTACTAAACAAAGAAAAAGAACACTCAAGGCTCTTTGAGCAATATGAATTTGTTAATTCAATACTAATAATGAGGGTGCCTGGGTGGCCCAGTGGGTTAAGCCTCTGCCTTAGGCTCAGGTCATGAATCTCAGGGTCCTGGAATCGAGTCCCACATCCGGCTCTCTGCTCAGCAGACAGCCTGCTTCCCCTCTCTCTCTGCCTATCTCTCTGCCTACTTGTGATCTCTCTCTGTGTCAAATAAATAAAATCTAAAAAAAAATACTGATAATGATGGAAAATCAGATACAAAGCAATATTTTCCAGCTAAGATCTTCAAATAGTGCCGGAAATGGCCAGCAATCCCTGTACCTACGGATGAAAGATTACTCTAGACTTTACTGTGAAAGAGAGAAGTCAAGGGTCAATACTCAGAGATGAGAGCCTTTGCTCTTTGCTCATGACTTTATTGGTCCTTCAGGATAAACACAAATCTTTATCACTGTTTCTCCAGCACCTGATGTGTGTGTGACAAGGGGTCTTACTGGAACTGAGAGGATCTGTCTAAGGGAAAGATACGATATGCTAATCTGCATTTTCTACCAGTTTTGCTAAACATAGCCTAAGGGACAAAGTATACATCTCTTAGATCACACCGCATTCCTAAGGCAGAGTGGTCAAGCAGGCCTAGGCATTCCAAAGGCCTACGCCCTTTTTAGAAACCTTCCCTAGCCCCCAGCAGGCTTTGTGTTACATTTTTAGCAAGTCTGGTATTAGGGATGATTTCATGCTCTTCATTAACCCCAACAAACTAGTACCAAAGAAAGAGATAAATAACAAACATTCATATGAAGAAGAATTCAGATAAAACAAGTTGAAATGGCCATCCACACTGAATATTTTTGTTAATCTTTTTTCAGCTCAAAGAACTAGATATACTCCTATCAAAAGAATTTTCTGATTCCAAAATTGCAAGCAGATTTTCAAGTACCAAAACAAAATCTATTGCAATAATTTTTTAAAGTACTAACTCCAATTACTACTACAGAGATAAAAATATAAATGTCTCACTTTTTAAACTATAACTTATATAAACCAAAGATATGCAATCATAATGCTGAAAAAAAATTTCCCTTAGCCCATGCAATATTCTGTGTGTGTGTGTGTGTGTGTGTGTGTGTGTGTGTGAGAGAGAGAGAGACAGAGAGAGAGAATGTCTTGCTTATGAAATGAGACTTAAGAAACAATAGAAAACTTTGCAGGTTCTCTTATTTAGTAGTTAATGGAGAAAAAAAAACTTTTAATGGAGGTCAAACAAACAGAAATTTGGTAAATTTGGTAAATGTTAGTATAACGTGAAGACAGTGTTTATTTGAAGTTGAAGCAAAACACGAATAGCCCTATGGAAAGTAGGGGCTGTCTTGTCCATATTCTAATAATGTTCCTCAAGCATCATTGGATGTCCATTCTATTGAAGTAAATGTTATAAAATTATTCTTTTATTTCATTTGTTCTATTCAAACTGAAAGATTAAAGTATTTTTACGATGATTTTGACATTCAATATTGACTTCCTTCACATTCAAAACCCTAGTGGCGCTCTTAACACAGTTGAGAGAATCCTCAATTTATTTGAAGCTCTGAAATCTGTTTTAATTCTAAAGAAAATTTAATTTTATTTAATTTTATTTAATTCTAAAGAAAAGGACCCCCAAATTATTTTTTTAAATGTTATGTATTTATGTATTTATTTGAGATAGAGAAGGAGAGAGCACACAAGCAAGAGCACAAGTTGGGGGGTGCAGAGGGAGACAGAGAAGCAGACTCCCCACTGAGCAGGAAGCCTAATGCAGGGCTCAGTCCCAGGACCTTGGGATCATGATCTGAGCTGAAGGCAGATGCTTAACTGACTGAGACACCCAGGTGCCCCAAGACCCCCCCAGATTCTTGTTGACGATTATGTTGACATTAAGTGAAGCTTATACTTTCTCTTTAACATTAGGATTATGCAAATTGAAAGAAGAGTTAACAGTGTTTTGAAATACTGCCTTGTTTCAAGGAAATTTTCAGATGTGTTAAAGAAAGAATCAATGGAAAAATGTATCCTGTCAGGTATCAAAGCTCTTCTTAAAAGAGGGACATCATTTATAAATAGGAAAATACATTCTGATTTGAAGTGTATAATTGTTAAGATACTTGTCCTATTTTTTGAAATAGACTTCACCCCTTAAAGAATTTGATTCTTCTATATGGAGGTTAGTAAATATTCTTCCAGCACGAGAATATGAAATCATTATGTGCAGTGCTGAAGAAGAATGGAATAGAAGATAACAACAATACTCTTTTCTTATTAGTGGACAACATTTTAAAAAGTTGCTTATCAGGATATGCAGCACAATCCTGAAAAAGGCAAAAGCAAGTTGCGTCATTAAAAGAGCATCAGGTGTCATATAGTACCTACACTTGGGCTGAGCATAGCACAATGTATAAACTCGTTGAATTACTGTGTATCCTTGAAACTAATGTAACATTGTGTGTCAACTGTACTTCCCCCCAAAAATAGTATGTGCTTCAACAAATCAAACTGAAAATCAACTGAGTTAACTTTATGCTAGCAAGTATTTGGTATACCAGTGTATAATGCTAATGCTCGGTGTGCTTTCCCATTAATGAATGTTCAATGGACCAAAAAACAAAAGAAGTTGGCTATTATGATTGTAGGAGCTATGTTTCAATGGAATCTGAGAAGCAAATTATGCAAACGCAGAAACTGTTAAATAAAGCCAAATCATCAGGGAAATAGAGTTGAAGAAAGAAGTATGCAATTCAAATACTTATAATTTATTGCAGATAAACCAGAAATAATTTTTAGTATAGATATGCCTCTCACAAATTTTCTTTTATGTCAATGTAATACTCAAAGTTGATTAGAAATAACTCAATACTTAAGTGAGCACCTTGCATTATTTTTAAAGATTTTATTTATTTGAGAGATAGACAGAATACACAAGCAGGGAAGGGGAGAGGGAAAGGGAGAAGCAGGCTCCCTGCTAAGCCAGGAGTCTGATGTGGAGCTGGATAATGACCTGAGCCTAAGGCAGATGCTTAACAAACTGAGCCACCCAGGTGACCCAGCATCTTGTATTTTTATTAATCCAAATGGCCATAAATAACAAAACCTCAGTGCCGTGCGTTTGTGAATGTGAATTGTGTTGTGAATTGTGAGTTTGTAGGTCAGTTGGATGGTGCTACTGATCTTGGCCAGACTTGGCTAATCTAAAGTGGGCTTTCTTCAGTATCGATACTCAGCTGATGGAAAGGATAAGGTGTGGCTGTTAGAGGATGGCCTCACTCATTTGTCTAGTTAGTGGTTTGCTAACTGTTGACGGAAGCTATTGGGATGGCTGGGACACATGACTGTGATCATTCTGTAGCCTAGCCTTGACTTGTTCTCAGTAGCTGCAAAGGTTTCAAAGAGAAATGGTGGAAACACATGGTCCCGTTACTGACATATTATCGATTCTATTGCATTGTACCGGGTAAACCAAGCCCTAAGTTTAATACAAACTCATAGAGTAAGGATATAGACTTTACTCCTTGAACCTACTGAATTATATTGTAAAGGGTGTAAATATAGGAATAAATGGAGAATCGTGGCCATTTTTGCAATAAATTTACCACACAGAAATTCAAGCAGTGTAGCTCTAAAAACTGTTTTCTTTTTCTTAGTAAGTCAGCATGTTTGCTAATTTTTAGATGTTCTTGATTTAAAAAGTGAATTGGATATAAATTAGCATTTAAGAAAATTGACTTGACTATAAACCACTGATTTTGACCAAATTTCTTAACTAGGATGTTTTTATTATTAATTTCTTATATTAGATAAAGATTAAACAGTATAAATATTTTCACTGTAAGTAATATGGGACACCTGGGTGGCTCAGTCAGTTAAGCATCTGACTCTTGATTTCAGCTCAGGTCATGATCTCAGGGGCCTGGGATTGAGCCCCTTGTTGGTCCCAGTCCAGGATCCCCCCTTGGGAATCTGATTGTCTCCCTCTCCCTTTGTCATTTCTTTCTCTCTCTCTCTCTCTCTAAAATAAATAAATAAATCTTAAACCATAAGTAATATGATTTAAGTTTAATATGTTTGTTATTCTTTTAGCAATTATTTTCCCATATACATTTTTCAATCTAGATAAATCCAATCCTCATGTTTTTCCTTTATGGACCTTCCCTTTTGGCTTCCATGAAAGTTTCTCTATTTTAGGATAGGATAAATATAAATAATAATATATTATTAATAAAATATATCATCTCTTTAGAAATGTTGCATTTGTCTATAGATCTCCTGGCTTGCTAAATAAATACACAAAAATTACATGAAAAGAATATCCTTTGTCAAATAATGAAATTAACAAAAAGTAAGTACGCAGAGCACAGAGTAATATAGAGCTGGCCTTTTATATTTGACTCTCTGGTAGCAAGAAAGTTTCATAGATCATTTAGTTTGAGAATAACTGATTGAATATTATTCACATGCACACAAAAATAATTGACGACTAAAATTATAAGGAAAATAAGATTTTTTCTATATATGTTATGAGTATTTCCAGTCCCAAAAAGCAAAAAATAAATTAATTAATAAAGTTACACAACCTGTAATTGTCTTTTCTTTTAAATCACAATCTTTGATGATACATTTCCAGCATTCCACACATTGTCTTAGCTTGTTTGTATTTTCTTCCACAATTACATGCAATATCAGTAAGATTAGGCCCCATAAGCATCCAACAGAGACTAAAAATCTGCAATTTCTGGTGCACTCAATTTCAGGTTTTATTTCACTCACATACAATTATGAGAATTCTGTTTCAATAAGTAGTATCAGTACTTCGGTGTTTATGTTTTGCACTCTTTCTGTATAAAAGCAAGTAAAAAGAAATTCAACAACTGACCAAGCAAGCAAATACTTATATATAGTTTAGGAAATGATCCTGAAGAAGATGAATGGTTGGCATCACCATATGAGTCAGCTAATATCTAAGTACATTTTATCTAAAATACAAACATGAAAATTAAGATATGCATATAATTTAGTAAAATGGCATTTCTTTAGAAAGGCATATAATTTCCTATAAAACAACGGTTCCAAATCTTTAGCCTGAATCAGAAGCACATGGAGGACCTGCTGAAACACTGATTGCTAGGTGTTATCCCAGTTTTTTGATTTGAGGGTATGCTTGAAAATTTGCATTTTTTTTTCTTTAAAGATTTTATTTATTTGACAGAGATCACAAGTAGGCAGGGAGGCAGGCAGAGAGAGAGGAAGGGAAGCAGGCTCCCTGCTGAGCAGAGAGCCCGATGCGGGGCTCGATCCCAGGACCCTGAGATCATGACCTGAGCCGAAGGCAGAGGCTTAACCCACTGAGCCACCCAGGTGCCCCGAAAATTTGCATTTTTAACAAATTTCCAAGTAATAGTGATGCTGCTGATCCAGAAACCAAACTCTGAAAATTGCTGATTCCAGATGGACTGAAGAAACAGTATAAAAATTAATTACTCATTATTCTTGAGTCTCCAGTCTACTACTTCTTTGGATAAATTGTTCTATTTTCTAGATAAACCTTGAAAAAACTAGTTATCAATCATGCTGATCTGAGGACAAATGCTGCAATTAAGGATTATATAACTAAAAAAAGTTTGCACTTCTCCTGCATTGAGTGTTGAAATCATGTCCCTCATTCCTAGTTGACAGTATACTTGGGCTGTCCTTTGAACTGCTTTATTTACAGATCATTTAAGTTACAATGTATTTTAGGTTTTGTTTTTAGTTAATAAACTCTATTTTTAAATACTGTATAAAGAGGGACACCTGGGTGGGTCAGTTGGTTGAGCAGCCAACTCTGGATTTCTGCTCAGGTCACGATCTCAGGGTCCTGGGATGGAGCTTAGAGTCAGGCTCCCTGTTCAGAGGGGCATCTGCTTCTCCCTCTCCCTCTGCCCCTTCCCCTGTTCTCTCTCTTTCTAAAATAAATGAGTAAATCTTAAGAAAAAATAAAAATAAATACGATATAAAGAGATATTTGTGAGCACTCTTGCTATCTGTGTATATCTATTCATACTGGGGGTTCTCATTTCTCAATTTGGTAGAAGTATGATAGTTTGCTGTTTTATCTTGTGTTTACTCAACATAGAAATGTAGAGTTTCTGAATACTAGACTCTTCTAGTGGTCTCAGTATTTGACTCATTCGTTTCATGATTTGGGGGAAAGAAAATGCCCATGCCGCCAAGCTTAGTAAAATCTGTGTCACCATGAGAGGTCTTCTTGCAGAAAAATTGGTGGTATCCTTCCTGCAGCCCATCAGTAACTCAGTCTTTCATTATGTCTAACCAGTCTGAAAGTTACTAGGATAGGAGCTTGCTCGACTTCAAAAAATCACAAGTTATATAGCATGTTTATGTTCGTCTGAAATTTATTTTAAAAAATCAGTGTTTTCCTGTGTAGTTTATGATTTCTCCAGAAAGAATGTTCTACTTTTCCTTAACAGGGGCAAACTAAAGAGCCGAAGCATAAGCAGCCTCCTGATCATCTCCTGTATCAAAGTCGGTTTTCTCAGTGAAGATGTTTGATAAAAAAATTAAGTTGATTTGATTCCATAAATGCATATGGAAGTTACATGGGTTTGCTATCTATTTCCATAGAGAAGTAGTTTGTTGGATGTCTGGAGTGTTTGGTGAGGAGAAAGGTCATTAATAAAATGGTCTCATCCAAAATTTTCCTTTCTCCCTTTTTTCTTTAAAGGAGAAAAAAAGTCAAGGGCAGCAGGAAGCTGACCCAGGGGCAGCACTCTTCACCTCCAGGGAATGTTCGATCTGCAGGGCTCTTTGCCAAACTTTCTAAGGACAAAGAAGCCCTGAAATGGGAACCTTTAAGTCAATTCATCAGAAAACAAATATTACATATAAATTACTTTGAGGAAAAGAAAATCATACACATCCTTTAACTTCTTTAGCTATTTTGAAACAAAACAAACCCCTCCTTTTCTGCCTAAGTGAGGGGTAAACACATGTAACTAGCTGCATTTTATGCCTCAAGATCGAGTTTATAGTTCCAGATCAGTTTCCGTTCACGTTTGTGTTGCTCGAGTTTTCTAGGTTTATATTTCATAATTTTAAAACTACATTTTCAAAGGTTGTGCATTTAGGTTCCTAAAGCTTTTGATTGAGACAAAGGAAGTTTTAAAATATTAGTGTAGAAATAGCAATACATATCCCAGAGGGACGTCTTGAAAACATAAATGAAAAACCAATGAAATTTTCAAGGGCTACTGGCATCAAAAGCTTGCAGTTTTAAGGGTTTTTCTTTTTTTTGGGGGGTTTTAAAATTAATAATAAATGAAACAGTTTCCTTGAAAACATTTCAACTGGCAGAAAACCTAAATGTACAGAACAATTATTAGGATGATACAAGCTATGAAGATTTTACCCTCTCCGAAAGCAGGGATATACATGACTATTTTACAATCATGAATATTCATGCAGTGGGCACTATAATACACTGAGTATTCTAAGCACTTTTATATGTATTAATTTTCAACAATCCTGTATATAGATGTGACCTTTTTTTTTTTTAAAGATTATATTTATTTGACAGAAATCACAAGTAGGCAGAGAGGCAGGCAGAGAGAGGAGGAAGCAGGCTCCCCACTGAGCAGAGAGCCCAATGCGGGGCTCAATCCCAGCACCCTGGGATCATGACCTGAGCCGAAGGCCAAGGCTTTAACCCACTGAGCCACCCAGGCGCCCCTAGATGTGACCATTTTAAAAAATGAAAAAACTAAACTGCATGGAGGTCATTTGGCCAAAGATCGGGTACTGTTGTTTCTATTAGTGTGTTGCTATTTAAACTCATAAAATGCGGGGCACCTGGGTGGCTTAGTCATTAAGCGGCTCCCTTTAGCTCTGGTCATAATCCCAAGGTCCTGGGATTGAGCCCCACCTTGGGATCCATGCCCAGCAGGAAGCCTGCTGCTCCCTCTCCCACTCCTCCGGCTTGTGTTCCCTCTTTTGCTGTGTCTCTCTCTGTCAAATAATAAATAAAATATTTTTTAAAAAATATAAAAATAAAAAAATAAGCTCATAAAATGCTATATATGCGGTAAACAAGGAGATCTGCCACACCAATTCTCCCAGTGAAGAGTTTATAGACTCAGCTGCTAGAAATTCTGTTGGCAGAAAGCCTTCAGCTGACAGAGTTTGCAAAAACTGCCTAAGCCGCAGAGAGCTGACTCCGCCTCCCCAAAGCGGCCGGCGTCCAGAGACCAGTGGAAGTGCTGTTGAAAGAGTTGACCATCCCGTCCAAGACGGGTCATCTCTGGCAGGCCATATTAGCTCCAGAGGTTATTGTCAGGCTTCCATTGCACCCTGACCATCATCTCCACTCAGTCCTGCTTGCCTTCCTTTCCTTCCACAGATACTGATTGCAAGGACACTTACTAATAAATATCACATGCCCTCAGCTTCATCTCAGGATTCACTTCTCATTCAAGAGGACGGAACACGGAACACTGTATCTGCATCATAATTAAACACACTTGTGTCTAGGTTATACATGTCTGTTTATTCAGTATAATATTCAATAAACATCCTTTGTAGGTATGTTTTGTAGGTACCTCACATCATTTTTGTAGGTATCGGCAAAAATTCAAATGGATAGAATTATTTATTTGAGCATTAATTTTGCTTCAGTTTCATATTCTATCTTAAAGACTTATTATCCCATCTTGATTTAGAAAAGTCACAATAAGGGGTGCCTGGGTGCTTCAGTCATTTATGTATCTGCCTTCAGCTCATGTCATGATCCCAGGGTCCTGGGATTGAGCCCCACATCCGGCTCCCTGCTGGTCGGGAAGCCAGCTTCTCTCTCTCCCACTCTCCCTGCTTATATTCCCTCTCTTGCTGTCTCTCTCTGTGTCAAATAAATAAATAAATCTTAAAAAAAAAAAAAAAGGTCACAATCACTCTCTAATTGTAAATCTTCCCACCAACTCTAACAGTAAATCTTTTAGGGCAGGTGATCTCCTTATCAATTCTGTACAGTGCCAGCTTCTGCAGTAATGAGTGCCCTGGGTTCCCATTGCAGCAATCCTCTCAATCACTTCCCCAAGCTCCTGATTTAAAAATCCATTCCAAGGGTACTATTTTTTTCATAAATCATTCCTATTATATAAAACTTGAGATTATGTTTTCATCAATATCGTATGTACTTTGCAATTTTCCTCTAGCAAAATACCTTTTTACTGCTTACTTTTTCTGAAACAGATGAAATAATAGCAGGTCTTCATTTTATAATTTTCTTGTCGGGTAGATTGAAAAGGTACAGGTTATTGAAGGACCAGTCATCTAGTACAAAGGTCATCTTTCCATGTACTTCTGTTGCTGCTTTTTGAATATTTTATTGCTCTGTAAAGCTGAGGTTTCGTGGTAAGTTAAGAAAGGAGGTAGGGAAATGAGAAACTAGAATTCAAGGTACTGAATGAAGTTTATCTCTCTGATTAAAGCTTTGGTTGAAAGATAAGACAATTAGAACAAAAATGAGAGAGCCTGGTGATTTTTTTCATACATGTAACACATCTCCAAGATTGGGACAAATAACCCATTAAAGTTACGTAGAAAAAAATCATTTTTATATTTTCTATATTTAATGGATCACCTCACGTTTATAAAAAGAAACTAAGAGCCACGAGCTTTCACAATCAGTTAGTGGCAGAGACATGATGCGAACCCAGGTATCTTGGACTTCTGGTTCAATATTCTCCCATTCCCCAATCAGTGTTTCATGGTATTCCTAACCCACAGTCCTTCATTTTATCTTCTCTACAGTACAAACTAATTACTACACAAATTTTTCTAAGAATTTTTAAACTAATGTCCTAAAAAAGGATAATTTATATTTCTATCTTGAAAGATGGGTATAAATGCCTAGCTTCTCAGCTCATTTGGGGATAATGTCAAAGGTCAATCTGGCATCAGAGCTCCCTGTGGGGTCAGCTGTAACTGTCACTAAGCCTGACTTTCCTTCTACTCATGCTTGCTTTCTTTCTCAGGTGTTGATCCCAAGAACATTTCTTAACAAATATCCTGCATTCTAAACTCCACCTCAAAAATAGCTTTTTTTAGTACCCAACCTGCAGAGATAAGAGTCTCTGAAATCTAGCTCTACCTCTGTCATTTAATATTTAGGAGATGAAGAGACAATAAACCTTCCTGCCCCCTAATTCAGACTTCTGCACTCACACGAAAACTAATATTTAAAAAAATACTTGCTGTTTTAAAAGCAGCTAATACTATTCCCCCTTCCTGCTAGACCAAGACCATTTTCTATCTACTTAGTATACATTAATTTACATTTATTTTAGTAAACATCTGAGGATACCAATCTTGGCATTCTCCCCAGTTTTCTCAATTACTACAGAGTTCATCCTACTCTACACCATTTCCCAGGTCAACTAGAATCTGTTGCTACCACTTAACTTCTGATCCTCCTTCAAAACACTTACAGTACATCTTGTAATATTTCCTTCATTAGAGACCATTACATGTACAGTTACATATATCATCTTTAAAGAAAGTCAACACCCTGCCCTTGTCAGAGATAAATTCTAAGTTTACTGATGAATAAGTCAGGGGCTCCAGAGAAGTTTGTGGATGTTTAGTTTCTCCCTTGTCCCATTCCAGACTGAAAGGGAACCCTACTGACACTTACGCATTTCTGCTGGAGAATCCAACATTCTTCAGATAAAGGTAATGAAAATGAAAAATAATTTAAACGAGGACTCCAAGCTAACTCAGACCCAAGAAAATTTATTTTAGGGCAGCCAGGAAGACCAGTCAAATAACTGCATTGAATTAAAGAAGAAAAGGAAAAAGAAAAAAAAAATCATCATGGTAAGATAATGCCTCTTTTCTTATTTTTTAAAAAATTCAATGCATCTGTGTAAATTAAGGAAAAATAACTGTCTTCCTTCCAGTCTCACCTAAAATCATTTCTGAAACTTACACTGTGATAACCCTAGAGTATTATAAATCTGCTTCTTAAAGTTGTATTTAAGCATGGCAAAAAGTATAATATTTCTCTTTTAGTGAACAAAAAAATATATTCTGACAAATAGCAAGTATTGATAAATATTGATATGGCCTTAATAAGTCATAGTTTTTCAAATATCCACATTCCTCCTTGCTATTTTTTAAATTATTTTTGTGATACTATCAGTGCCCTTATAAGAAGAGATAAGATATTTCCTCCCCTCCATCCCCCTCTGTCTCTCTCTTTCCTTCTTTCTGATATATGCCTAGGATCTGGCAAGAAGGCAGCTGGTCTGCAAACCGGGAAAATTACCTTCACCAGACACGAAATCTGCTAGCACCTTGATCCTGGACTTACCAGCCTCCAGAACTATGAAAAATAAATGTCTGTTGCTTACAACACCCAGCCTATGTTATTTTGTTACAGCTGTCGAAGTTGACTAAGACACCATAATTTCAAAATATTTTATGGTATGAACTAACTTTAATCATATGCCATCTAATAATCTTTCTAGTTTGTTAAAGTTCCTTCTTCTGATTAATTTGAGATTTGGAGATATGTATGGGTTTCATATTGTTATTGTTGTTGTTGTTGTAAACCATTTTGGCCTAAAATAAGTGTGGGTTTTATTACTTTCCATTTCTATAGATTACCAAGTATAAATGCATTTAATCTTAAAAATAGAAGATTTAGCATTTAATCTTAAAAGTATAACTACAAACCTTCAGGATACTTATAATAAAAAACCTACATACTTCAGTCTAAGCAACAGCAATAAATACCCCCACATATGGTCAGTTTCTCTATTAAATGTTAGATGGAAAAATTTATGATACATTCTAATGAATAAACTTACTAATAGAAATAACAATCATGAAAAAAAGAAATAATAATCATGAATAGTATTTTCTTGCCATTTACCAAGACCACATTTCATCTAGGATTGGCTCTTGGTAGAAACAGATGGTGGTTTTCTAACACCAGATTATATGTAAATGTTTAGTTTTTACATGGTTGTAAAAGAAGAAAGAAAAAGAGAACCATGTTTACCTCCTCCACTCCCTCCTAAAAAAATTACAATTTAGTTAAACCCACATAAACAAGAAAGAACATGATAACAAAAAGTGTTGAAATCTGAAAAGCCTACAGATGACACAAAAGCATACAGATCACCACACCATGAAAAGTAAATCCAAATCCAGCATTTGGGGCAGGATTACAAAAAATAGTAAGGCATCTGTACCTCCAGAAAGTTTGCATATAGGTAGAGAGGAGGTGAGGTTTGGGGGAAATCTTAAAAAGATTTTAGAGGCACCTGGATGGCTCAATTGGTTAAATATCTGACTCTTAATTTTGGCTCAGGTCATGCTCTCAGGGTCGTGAGAGGGAGCACCACACCAGGCTCCATGCTGGGCATAAAGCCTAATTAAGATTTTCTCCCTCTTCCTCTAGGGACACCTGGGTGGCTCAGTCGATTGAGCGTCAGCATGTGGCTTGAGTCATGATCCCGGGTCCTTGGATCCAGTCCCACATCAGTCTCCTTGCTCAGCAAGGAGCCCCTGCTTCTCCCTCTGCCTGCAGCTCCCCCTGCTTATACTCTCTTTCTCTCTGACAAATAAATAAATAAAATCTTAAAAAAAAAAAAAAAAGTTTCTCTCCTCTTCCTCTGAATCTCCTCTGCTCTCAAAAAAGAAAAAGAAAAAAAGAAAAAAGACTTCCCAACTCAATTACCAGATCTAGTGTACTAATGATGGCAGGACTTTTGTGGAATGTCTTAGACTTAACAAGTTTGGTAAATGGAATGTATAACATTTAAATTTCTACATCAGGGGAAGGTGTATCCATAGACTATTTCCAAATAATAGTACCAGGTAAGTCCTGCCTAAAAGCCACTTCATTGCTGACCATTAAATATTGCATCATAGGTATATTTTTTTCTCCATTTAATATTTGCTTATAGGCTACACCACTACACAACTCCTTCCCCACATTAACAAAAGAGTGAAAGCTTAATCACTGCGGAGACTAAGGCAGACGATGTTCTGATTCTGAGTCAATAAGCAAAAATTAGTGTAGGGTATTCAAATGACAGAAAATTTAGGAGAAACTTGGCATAGTGACTGACCCTTTCAGCTCATCCCCATACTTGAAACAGCATCAGTTAGACTTATAGTTCCTTGAAAATTTATTTCTGGGTAAAATTTTTAAAAGAAAAGATTTACAGAACTTGCGATTTGAAAACACCCAGCAAAACAGCTGAGAACCACTCTGTTGTAGATTATAAAAGTAGCCACTTTTTCTTTTTCTTTTTCTTTTTGTGTTGAGCATGCTCTCTTGATGTACTGGGAGAGTCCTGAACCAACTCATTCTAGCCTGCTGGAAGATGAGAGGAAGAGAATAGACATAACCCAGACAACAGCCCACCAACTGTAACACATGAGATCCTAGGTCATTTGGGTGCCAGTCAACATTGTCCTTAGTCAAAAAAGCATGAGCTGGCCCAAAGAAATCAGCTGGGCCAGTCCACAAAATCATGAGCTGATTAAATGGTTATTGGTTTAAGTTACTCATTTTGAGGTTAATTTGTTTCATAGCAAAAACTAATTAGTATACTAGTTGAACAAGTTATTATAATGCTGCCTATGAAATAAGACTTATTTTTGAACATGGAACTTCCTACCAGCTTTAAAGGACAAATTCTTAAGTAGGAAGGAGAAAGTCAAGTACAGTCTTAGCCCACACATGAAGGAAACACTTAATTAGAAAACTGAGACCAAAACAGATACAATTTTTTTTTTTTTCTGGAGAATGAAGAGAAACTAATGAAGATAAAAGAATAAAGCATCATTAAATTTTATTTAATGTCTTTGGAGAGATGAAAGATGGTATTTCGCCATGTAAGAAGAAGATAAGTTTATGGAAACAGAATCTTTAAGAACAAGAGACGTTATTGGAAATTTGAACTATGAGAGCAGAAACAGAAAACTGAATAGAAACACAGGATGAAAAATTGAGAAAATCTGCCAGAATAAAAAAACAATGAGATTTAAAAAAATAGGAGGAGAAGGATAACAAAATATGAATCAGTTTAAGCATCTGAACATGAACAATACACATTTAAGGGAGTAGAGAAAATAGAGAATAAATTATAAAAGAAATGATAAAAGATTTGTTTTTACAAGTTAAGCACCTTAATATTCCAGATTACTGTACAATACTTTCAAAGGGATGGATATAGGGCATATAATTTGAAATCTTACAATTCTAGAAATAAAGACTGTGTAGAAATACAGAGGAGAGGAAAGGAAAAAAAAAGAGTTCATATGCAAAGAATCTAGAGTAAGAATGTTATAGAACTGCTAAATCAATAACTTCTTAGTTACTTTTTTCACAATTTTAGTAACTAAAGTAGTTTTTTAATTTACTGGAGATTAAAAAGCTGAAGATCCCTGAAAGTTAAAAAGCACCGAAAGCTAAACCCCTTAAAAATGCTGACAGCACGTAATTCTTAACTAGAATGCTACACCCAGTGAATTTATGTCAAGTGTGAGAAGAAGCTAATGACATTATCAGGCGTGCAAGGTTTTAAAGTTTTTACTGCCCATGGAACTTCTCTCAGGAAATTACCAGATGAGACGTTTCCTCCAAAGAGAAGAGAGAGCAAAAAGAGAGGGAAATATGGATTCCAGGAAATGGTAGAAAACAGCGGATTCCAGGATGAGGGAGACCATCCGCAGTCTCCATAGCAAGCTGACAAAGTGGGGTAGGAGAATGGAGGATGTAAAGAGGGTTGTGGCGAGAAGATTAAACTGGAAGAATCCTGCATTTAGAACATGTGGAGGGGCCTGGTAAGGAACTTTCATGCTTGCTTCCGTACTTACATCTCATGAGGCTGAACTCATATAACATTCATAACGAAAAGTGTTTAAGTATCAAAGGATTGTGCTCAAAGGCGTTATAGGCACACTTCCTATAAAATGGTATCTCCAAAAAAGTGATTTTTGTTTCTAACACAACATGTAAATTCTATCTTTGAGGAGTTAATAAGGCTACTGAAGTAGCCTTATTAAAAAGGTTCTAATACCTTTTTACATATTTCAAATTCAAAACAAAATTGAAACAAAACAAAGCCTTATTAAAAGGTTCTAATACCTTTTCACATATTTCAAATTCAAAACAAAATTGAAAGAGTGGGGGTTTCTGTAAGTTATCTGTATTTACACTTGGTCAATTACATGCATTAGATTCCTCCAGGAATCATGGAATTCATAGACACTTTATAAGGAATTATTCATACTACTATAACCATGAGCATTTTCCCCAGGAAAAAATAAAGTTATCAGGACACTAAGATCATGGTTGTCTGCCAAAAGCCAAGGTATTAGAGAGTGTCTGGGTGGCTCAGTCAGTTGAGCGCCCAACTCTTGGTTTTGACTGGAGTCATGATCTCAGGGTCATGAGAATGAGCCCTGCCTTGGGCTCAGTGCGAGTCAACTTGGGGTTCTTTCCCTCTCCCTCTGCCCCTTCCCCTGCTTGCTCTCTCTTGCACTCTCTGTCACTCTCTATAAAATAAATAAATTAATAAAATCTTAAAAAAATAAAAACAAAGCCAAGATGTTGGGACAGCCTTTCAGAAGCTGTGCTCTTCCAGGGATCCTGGAACCCTGCTTTTGTTCCCACTCCTCTCCAACACCTCGGCATAGTGCATTTCCTATTAAGTACCTGATTCAAACTAGAACTTGAGACTGTTGTTAGAACAATCGTTTTAGGGGCGCCTGCAAGGCTCAGTTGGCCCAGCATCCAACTCTTGGGCTGGTCATGATCTCAAGGTCATGGGATTGAGCCCCATATTTGGTTCCACACTGAGTGGGGATTCTGTTTGAGATTCTCTCTCTCCCTGTCCTTCTGCCCCTCGCCCCACACAAGCGTGTTCTCCCTCCCTCTCTCTCTAAATAAATAAATAAATCTTTAAAAAAAAATTCTCTCTGCCCCTCCCCAGTCGTGTGTGCTCTCTCAAAAAACTGTTCTATAAATTTAAAAATGTACCAATTTATTGATTTCCATTACTGTACCATTACTAGGCACCACCTCACAATTCACTTCGGGATTGTTTCATGTGTTTTCATTATAGCACAATAAATAAATGAATACATTTTAAAGTATATATAAATTAAGTTTGGTATAATAATGTTTACAGGCCACACCCTCCTATGTTAGGTCTGATGCTGACTGTGCAGTTTGGAAGCTTGTAGAGTCACAAAGGAAAAGGGCAGGACACTTTAAGGAAAAGTATGCTACTAGCCTTACCTCGTTTCTTATACTCTTCACCTATTTTATCATAATCTGCTACAGGTCCACTGAGATTAGCCTCTATGATCTCTTGTGTTTCCAAAGCATTGAGGTTTTGTTTGTTTTTAAAATTTTAAACCAAAGCCATGAGTAAAATAGATCAATACTTCCCAGAGGCCCTCCAGATAAAAAAGCAGTGAAAGCCTAACAAATTTGAGCCAAGAGGAATATGAAAGGATGCATTTAAAATAATAATTTTTTTAAAAAGCCTAGAGGACCATTTCTAGTTGCCTCACATTCACCTTAGTAAAAGCATAGAATATACTGGCAATTCAAAACAGACTAAATAAACTTCTAGTCAGTTATTTTTAAGAATTCTGATAATGAGAGAATAATAGAGCTAACCAAAATAAGCTAAAATAATCTGTGCACGGTGTGGCATTTTTATTCATTGAATGAACACATTTTAATAGGTTTTGGTACAACAGAGTTTATTATTAATAATAATTATTTAAATTTCATAGAAAGTTATGTTTCATTTATTATATATAATTTATTTACAGTTTAAATTTTTTATTCTTGCATATAAAAATATTTAAAAATGAGCAAGCCTATGCATTTTGATTTGACCTACTGAATTTCTTGTTCTTTCAACTTTTTAAACAAAATCATATTATTCAACTTTTTGGGAAGTACTCATCCTTTTAAGGAACCTATATGTCACATCATTTGAGAAACAGAATTTTGTACATATTTATGTTATAGCATCTATTATATTATAATAGACAGTGAGCTCCTGAGAGGGAGTAAAAAATTTATAGTAACAAGTAGGATGCCTGATAGGTGATCATATACTTTGATTCAGTAAAGGCATAAATATAGGCTTCTTCGGGCTCTGCTGGAAAATTGTTAGGATAAAGAATCTCAATGAATTCATAGTTCTCCTGTGAATGTTTTTGACTAGCAGGAAAGACCACATAGTTATATATAAAGCAATGAAGAAACATAAAGCACATAGACTTTTGAAATCTCTGAGAGTCATCTAGCATCCTGTCTGACTCACTTTATTGGCAAGGATTTGCATTTGTGGTGGATGTTATTTTTCACATAAAATAAAAATTGTAGTACTTTACAAAAGACTGTAAATGCGAATGTAAAGCAGGGGACAACAGTGTTGGTCAGTTTGCTCACTAGTATGTGACTCACTAGCCTACACCAGCCTCAAGGCATGTGTGATTCAAATTTATGCCTTACCAAATTACATAGAGAAATTACATAGATTGCTTTGATCTTGTAAAGGTCAAAACCACAAATGTAAATATGAAAATGCCTATGGTCTAATATATGGTCAAGTGTGCCCTTGAGTTACAGGAATCAAAAAAAGAGGTAAACCAGTATCGGTTGGTCTAGTCATTTATTGCTCATGGAAGAGATGTATGTTCAGTAGCCTCAGAAGAAGGGTGTGTTTGAATAGGCAAAGAGAGCATTTCAAATAAATAAAGTAGCATAATTCAGGAATAAAGACTGAAATGAGAATGCTGTATTCATGGAACAATGGAGAAACCAATTATACAAATAGAAAGTAGATATATGAAGAAAATGGAAAATAAGATCAGAAAACATTTGTTCCTCAGATGTAGAGGAAGTGTAGCATGCAAAAACAAGACAAAAGCAACACATTAAAGGTAATGTGAGAAATTCAACCTTGATACAGTAGACATCAGAGAATAATTGGTTTTCCAGCAAGATAAAGTGATTTGGGCAAATGATATTTTAGACTCAAAAGATTAAAAATGTACAACAGCAATAATCTTCAGGAAGCTCAGAAATGACTAATTAAAGAGTCGACACAGGATGCCTGGGTGGCTCAATTGGTTAAGTGTCTGCCTTCAGCTCAGGTCATGATCCCAGTGTCCTGGGGTCAAGTCCCACATTGGGCTCCTTGCTCAGTGGGGAGCCTGCTTTTACCTCTGCCTGCTGCCCACCCCCGCTTGTGCTCTCTCTGTCTCTCTTTCTTCCTGACAAATAAATAAATAAAATCTGAAACAAAATAAAACTTAAGGGATGCCTGGGTGGCGCAGTGGGTTAAAGCCTCTGCCTTTCGCTCAGGTCATGATCCCAGGGTCCTGGGATCGAGCCCCGCATCAGGCTCTCTTCTCAGCGGGGAGCTTGCTTCTCCCTCTCTCTCTGCCTGCCTCTCTGCCTACTTGTGATCTCTGTCAAATGAATAAATAAACAAAACCTTTAAAAAAATAAATAAAATAAAACTTAAAGAGAAAAATAAGCTCTGGACAGTAAGAAGTGAAGAGGACTGTACAAATCTAAAAGAAACTGAAATGATATTAGAGCCAAAACTTTGGTGACTGGATATTAAGAAGGAGGGGTAAAAGTGAAAAAAAAAAAAAAAGTTTTGTGTTTAAGCTTGTTTCCTCAGGTGTTGGCAATGCCTTCTGAGTAAATTTGCACATATCAACCCGTCTCATTTTAAGATCTGCTTCAGCCTGTCTTTTAGCAAATATTCCACTTAAATCAATTCTATATTCTCACATCTTATTACTGTCAATCCTTTCACACTTATTTAAGAATTATATTTGAACATTTTTGGTCATACTTTTACCATCTTTCTTTATTAGCTGAAAGATGAAATTGTTGTTAAAAATAACACCAAAGCCCCATCTCAAGGATAGAAAGCAAAGTAAATGTGTCAAGAATAGAAATGATTCCAAATGGTGCCCCTGATTAAAAGTGTCATCTGGCACTTGAGAGTAGGGAGACAGATATTAATCAAGTTGATTAATTTAAACCTTTACTGAAAATGTGCGTGTGTGTACAGTGTTTGCTAAAACATCTGTTCGGACACCTCTAGCAAGGGTAACAGAAATAATGAAAAGGAAAGGGACATAAAAGAGAAACTATGCGTCTGAAACCTCAGAATGTTTGAGTAAGCTTTTGCTACTTGACTTTAGCACTCTGCCTTTAAGATTACTACTGTGAACCCAGCAGGAATTTAAGACAAAGAGGAATTGGGGAAATGATTTGGAACATCTTAATCCATGTAGCCAGAAGTAATAAATGACATTTCTAAAATGACAAAAATGCTTCTTCCCAACATTCCAGCAGTTGAATGCCCATGATGATGAATGTAAACACATCACATCTCTTTTCCAAGTAGATCAATCTGTTGATACCTTTCCCAAATTCTAAAACCTTACTTGGTTGAAATAATGAGAACCCTCATGGCACACTGAGTAAATTACTCATCCATATGTGGTACATTATTCATATCCTGGAAAGGGAAGAGTCCTCAGAGGAGAATTTTAGTCCCTGGAACATGTTTTACTTCCCTTGCTCACCACCTAATTGGGCCTTTTGTGAATAAAATCAAACACTGCTTAATGTGAGGGTGGAAAAATGCATTCTACATAGGCAAACTGAAAATGAGGACTTCTAAATATTCTAAAAATAACTGAGACAGTTTATTATCTGTGAAGGCACATACATCCTGAGTCTCCAAGTAAACAAACCTCTGAATATAAAAAGTCAAAACTTCCCTAAGGGAGAATTGGATGTGCCTACAAAGTGGAAATAAAATGACCTAGACAAAACAGTTAAAACTATATTGTCTGAATAGACAAAATAATCTGATTCTAATAGATGTGTCTCCATGTCGTTCTCAAGACCTGCGAGCAATTTACAGAAAAAAAAAATCATATGCCCGTGACAACAAAAATAGAAAAGTTGAAATATATACGGAATTTTTTTCTAGTAAAATTTATCTCTCTGTCCATGTCTAAGAGTAGAGTAAACAGATAACTGAGACCTAGCTTTGAATCATACATAATTATATAGCTAAGGGAAATGTTGACAAGGTAGAGCCAATCCATTAGTCTGAAACATCACAGAACGAGAGACTGCCAAGTTAGAGATGACGAAGACCTGAGTGTTATGAGGCCCAGCCAAGAGTCCTGGGTGAGAAAAAAAAAAAAAAAAATCTCTTCATTTTAGTGGAATATACAGCTGAAAACAGAGAACTGAATTTCATGTATTGTATTATATTCAATTTTCTGTGGTTGAATTGATTATTGTATCAGGTTACTAAGACTATGTATTTCTTTCCCAAAATGCATGCTGGTTGTCACTTAGATGTCATCCCTACAGACAGTCAGTTTTCACGTTTGCTTAAGTTTATGGAAAAGGTACATCATTTTGACTTTTTTTGCCAAGCATCTACAGCAGGATTTCCTCCTTACTATACCACTAGAGGAATGGGGCTGGGGGAGATTTAAGGGAGTCCAAGAGCTAGGACAGAAACTTTTGAAAAAAAAAAAAAAATTTGTCCTAGCTTTATTGACCCTGGCCATTGCTGAACACAAAGAATGGTGATGTTTAATAAAAACCAGAGAAGTAGAGATAAAGTCTGGGAATTTGTTAACAGTCAAGAGAAGTGATCACAGACGCTACTGTGGGAACCCAGCTTGTTTGCTAGCACTGTCCACAAGTTAACGCAAACACAGGTCTGATAGGAAGCAATCAGAAATCCTCCAGCAGTGCACTGCACCCCTGGACAGAACAACGACTCCACCCAGAAACACTGAGACTTCAGATCTCATGGTCAAGTAGAGCACTCGCCTTTAGGACACTTGTTTCATTTTCAGTGATGTGACTCAGGACGTTACACAGAGCCCACTCACACTTTGATAAGACCTAGACCGTCTCAAAGGGGACTGCCAGAGAAGAGAGATCGAAAACATTTTAAATTAAAAATAAACATTTTTAAGCATTTTTAAACATTGGTGTGTCAAAAAAAAATTCTACGCATATTATGCACAGGATATCCATAAACACCCAGATAGGAATCATGATAGAACTTAGTGGAACTCTGAAGGATAATACAAATAAGAGTAATAACATGTTCTCACTAAGAACAAAGGGTCCCAGTGTCCTGACTGTGCCAGTAGTAGCTCATTCATATTTCCATATGTCCTTCTTACTATAAATGCTTTGTTTCCAGTGTTACAGCTGTACTCACAACCTAAATCTTTTAAATTCAATTGCTGGTAAGCTAAATAGCTTATGGCTTAGTGTAAGGATTCATATTTCTTAACTTTAAGCAATGAGTTGTTGCCTGCGGGGATGTGTTAAACTAACATAGGAGTAATATGCGTCCAGAGAGTTCAGACAAAGGAGGTACCTTGCATTCACACCAGGTCCCCCATGTATTTTTCTCATTATGATTACAGACAGAATAGTATCATTTTAAAATCTGGATAGCAATAAGGAAAAAAAAAAGTTTAAAGACCAAAGTAATGAGTTATTTCACAAATTTAATAAAAGGGAAAAAGCTCTGTAAAACAAGTGGCTTGAAAAGGGTCCCTCATATCATTATTTACTTCTGACAGACCCACGTGGGGTGAGGGTGATAGAAGGAGTTTCCTGCAGGGATACAAACTTTAAAACCCTGATTCAGTTGCTCCTTAATAGCTGATAGAAGTGTGGCAATAAAATGACTTCTCTCACAAAAACACATCGAAAATTGACTTTAAGAAAGTCAATTGAAAAATAAAAAAGATAATTCTCTTTTTAAAATATGCATATTTTTAAAATTTTTCTTATTTTCTGAGCTTCCTTGTTAATACTCACTTAAATGTTTCAGCCGAAGAACTAGTATGCATCCCTCTGAGTAGAGACCGTATCTGATCGTACAGTTTCCTATCTTCTTCCTAGAATAATGAATGGTCAGGACGAATATCAAAAGACACATTTGTGCCCTTGTCTTTCTTGTGCAATTTGATGTGGGTGTATGTGTGCAAGCACACACACGTACATGCAACATAATTGACTTAATTATCTAGTAGAGAATTGGGACTAAATCATTTGTTATGACAGTGGCTTTGTGAATCCAAGGCAAAGGGCAGTCAGTGAAAAGGCATACAGGGAAGAGTACACAGTGGCTTAACTCTGCAAAGCATAATTTGTTTTATCCATACTACTGCCAAAAGTTGAAACGATAAAACTCACCTTAAACGTGTTCTATATAACCTTGACATAGAACTCAATACCTAAAAGTGATATAATTTTGTCACTATTGCGATCTTGATCATTTTACTTCCTTTTTGCTAGAACAATAGACAAAAACATCAGAGTAGGGCAGAGTGATACTAGAAATTAGAAACAAAAAGTAATATAGAAATATGGACTTTTCCATATTAAAAAAGTTTACCAATATTTGGTTTCCCAAACTACCTTAAATGACAAAAAGCAGTTTGATACTGAAAAATAAACTCAAAAACAAAATGAGAAAGAAAAAAAAATTCAATGTGAATTGAGTTCTGGATTTTTCATTTTCACTCTTCACTATCTTGTGAAATTCACATTACCATCTTGAAAACCCTATTTCTTCATTTGTAAAATGTAGATGATAAATCTGCCTAACTTGAAGGGTTCTTGTAAATAACAGGAAATAGTACAAGAGGAAAATTTATTTTGATGTGTCCCTGACTTTGTTTGGTTTTAGGTAGCTTGGTAGCTTTCAAAATTATGTACAATAAAAGAGATAAATTAAATAGCTTAGGGAATTGGGATAAATGGAAAGCAGGAACAGGACAACAAAGCCAGGAGCAAAATAAACACTAAATTTATACCATATGGTACTAAGTATTGTTAAGGTAAGCTGCGATGTTAAATCTATGTTTTCTAGCACCCCAAGGAAAGACTGTGGAGAATGACAGTATATGCAACACTTGAAAGATAGACCAGTTTTTTAAATTAATATCTAATCACTCTGTAAATTCTTTTTTTTTTTAGATTTTCAAAGTGTTTGCTCTACTTTTTATTCTTTTTAAAAATTTTTTCCATTTTATTTTATTTCTTTTCAGTGTTCCAAAATTCATTGTTTATGCACCACACCCAATGCTCCATGCAATACGTGCCCTCCATAATACCCACCACCAGGCTCACTCACTCTGTAAACTCTAATTATAATTAGTAATAATTATTTAAACTTTCTTTGCTTTCTGAAAAGGAAATTATATGTAGTGCAAAAGTTGTTCAGTGATCAAATTATTCATGTGTGTGAATATAGTACAATTTCAGTAAGTGTTAGCTACTATTACTACTAATAGCAACATCGCTATTATTAACATGGGCCCTACCACCACCTCTACTTTACTGATAATATTTTTACTACTACTACTGCTACTGCTACTGCTCCTACCACCACCGTCACCAGCAGTGGGAGAATGACTAACTAGCAAACATTTAATAGGCATGTGCCTATGCCAAGCACCTTGCTTAGATTTTTCCAGTTGCTATGTTGTTAAATTATTTAATTCATTCTGTAAATATTTATTGAGTAGCTACTAGATGAGAGCACAGTATTCCAGACACCAAAAATATAGTGGTGAACCAACTCTCACGTTTCTGTTTTTTGGTTTTTGTTTTTGTTTTTTTTCTAGAGCTAAAGTTCTGCTGGAGGAGATAGGCACAATTAGATTTTTCTAATTTACTGATAGGGAAAAGGAGATCAATAACTCATGCAAAAATACATAGCAAGGGATGGCAGAGCAGATCTCAAACTCAGATTTACTGCTTTCCACACATAAGCCCATAGAATTCAGGCTCATTTTTAAAAATGGTTTAAATGTTTTAAGATTTAGACATTGAAGGAATTGTGAACACAAGTTCAGTGAAGTTAAAGATTATCACAAAATCTTTCCCTGCTCTGTTTTTCCTCCCAGTTTCCCATCACCAGTTGTCTAAGTCAGGTTAAAGGAAAACAATGGCAACACACGCAAGGGAGAAGAAAGAGAAGGAAAAGAAGGAGGCAGGAGGAAAGAAAGAGGAGAAACTGCACAGTATCTCACAAAACTGAAGATGCTCGTACCATGGAGTCAGGCAGCTTCCCTCTTCGGTACATGTAAGTAGTAAAGGATGTAAATTTGCATCAACAGGAGAGTAGGTCAATTTATCAAACTGTATATTACTCAATGGAATACTATGCCAAAAACTAAAAATGAATGCCTATGAACATGAGTTATATAAATGTCATGTACAACAAAAAAGCAAGGCACAGAAGAGTGTATAGAGCCCAAGCCATAAATCTTGGGCTATTTAAGGACAGATATACATTAATTAAGAAAAATGAAAAACTTTGCACTCAGATTATAACTTTCTCTAGTACTGTGAGGAGGTGGAAGAAAGAAAGATGTAAACTACAATCAGGACTAGAGAAGAGCTTTCCAGTGCTTCGGTGATGTGTGTCAACAAATGGTCGGCACATACTACTCTTCAAGTCTTTATCATATCATATATTTTTGTATATTACATCTGTATTATGCATCATATATTTCACAATAATACATCATACCACATAATTTACATTTTATATATTGTACACATTATTGAATAAAATATTTTTAAATTTTACTCCCATGAGTAAACTTTGTTTACCTTTTGGTTATATAATGGGAATTCTAATCCAAAGTTATGATTAGAAACAAAGTTATGATTAAAAGTTATGATTAAGCAATTTTTTAAAAGGTTTTACTTATTTATTTGAGAGAAAGAGACAGAAATAGCAAGAGAGAGCATGAGCAGGGAGGAGAAGGAGAAGAAGGCTTCCCGATGAGCAGGGAGCCCGATGCAGGACATGAACCCAGGACCGCAGGATCATGACCTGAGTCAAAGGTAGATACCCAACTGACTTTAAAAAAAAAAATTTTTTTTAAAGTGCAGTTAAGTAATGTTAAAGAAATAACATTTATGTTATATCCTTTATATCATTATTTGTAAAGCAAGACAAGAATAAATGAATTCTTATTAATGGAGGAGTGATTGAAAAAATTAAAGAATATCTATATTGTGAAGTATCATAAAGCCATTAAAAATAAATGAGAGCTATACCAATTTATTTGGAGAGGTTTTCATAAGATATTATTGAGCAGAAAACAAGCCAAAGAGAAAGAAAGCTTGAGACGCTTTTGGTTAACAAACAATGAAAAACCTACTTATACTGGTGTACATTTCATTATTGAGAAGATGGGAAGGAAAGAGGGGAAGCAAACAATAAACAGAAAGACTCAAGATGTCTTTAAAGCTAGCGCTTGAGGTATAATCACTTATGTATAATTATGTTTGTATATTTATATGCATTAATAAGTTAGAATGTCAAAACAATAAAGTTAGACCTATTGATATACAGGAAGGACCAATATACGACTGAAAAGCAAGTGGCAGAATAACAGGTGTATTAAAGGTAATACCTATAACAAATGATGAAAATATATGTGTGTATAATACATATACAATGTGTGTGTGTGTGTGTATACACACAATTTGCACTCTCATATTATATATGCTTTCCTGATCAAGGAGGATGAAATAATAGGATAACCCCTGTGCTTAATCTTGGTTACCTGAGAAAAAATAGAATTGGGGTAGGGATTAGAGAGGAAGGGGACATATGGCTAAATATATTCTTGTACATCTTTGAATAATTTAACCTAGCATAATAAATATGCACAATTCTATAACTTAAAAACCACCAAATGGAAAAATATGATTTTTCTCAAAAGAAAAAAAGGGTTTGTTTCACTTGCAATTACATTTCTGTTACAATGACTGAAGTAATCCTTTGTAATTATAACAAAAAATACTTTCACATCCCACTATCATTTTCTTAAGAAAAGAAAATTATATCAGAACGAGAAAAAGATACAGTATTCTTAATGAATTGGTTAACAATAGGTAATATAAAACTAATGGTCAATCTGCATGAATTTTTTTAAAGATAATCTGCATGAATTTTTGATCAGTCAGATTTCTGATGCTTCTAACAGAATGTCCATTGTGTGTACTTCTTCCTATCTATCTCTTATGGAATCTCTTTTAGAGAAGAAGCCCTCCATGTTGTCAGATCAGTATTAGGACATCATTGTCAAAACTCAGTGGAGGCCTGGTAGACATTTGAAGGTAAATAAAAAGCTGACTTTGAATCATAATGCCTTGACGTTGAAAATTCCAGATTTACACAAAATTTAGACACCAGTTCATTACACAGAAAAAAAATTTAAGAAAAGACAATTTAAGAGAATAAGCTATTGTAAGAATAAAGAATACAATGTTCTTCACCAGATAGAAAACAGGTATTAAGGTTTTGCGGTGAAGGATCTTGAATGGTTCAGCAGGTGTTTCTGAAATTAGGTTTGTCAAGGACGACCATGGTCTGCAGTTTGTCTGTCATTGTTTCTGTCTTACAGAACTTGAACTCACAGAGTTGATGTTGATGGTCAGGGGAATCTCATGGCCTTCAGAAATCGTAGACAAGTCGGTCTTTTCTGCAAACCCTGTCTGTTTGGGGAAGCAGAGAATGTCTTTGTCTATCTTCCTAAACATTCTGTAACTATCCTAAAAACAAGGAAATATCCATGAACAAATGGCTATGGGGACAAAAATTAAGAGTAGATCTTGGATCATGACATTCCAAAACAGATCTCACACATATTTTCTTAAATAGCTTCTTCCATTTATTTGCGTGCAAACTTGTTATTGTTGTTCATCTAATAAAACAACTAGCACATTCCTTATTTCTTTCTTACTTACTTACTTTAAGTAACCATGGCTTTATTCTGAAATCTTCATTTTCTCAACAAGTCTCTTGTGGAGAAAAACTCAGGATTCTAGGGGAAAGAATGACATTCATATCCAACTTGATTTCTGAAGTTCATTCTATACTATTACTTTTCCATTCCTGTCTGAAAAAAATGAAGGAAGGAAGGGAGGAAAGAAGAAAAGAAGGAAAGAAGGAAGAAGGAAAAATAAAGAAAGAAAGGAAAGGAAAGGAAGGAATCTATCTTCCTAAATGAAGCTCATACTACTTAGCTTCTTCATTTCTATTAGGGCAAAATAAATTTTTAGCTAATAAAGATTTTTCTCCCCTGAATTTTTCTTGTTGTATAGCAATATATACCCCTAAGCTAAAGGTCTCTTTTACCGTAGGACAAGAGCAAACAAAGGAACGCAAAGGATTGATTTTAATAAACCTAGTGAATTTTAAATAGATTTTATTAAGTCCAGAGCAGGAACAACCTTTTTGAAATCTGCAAGAGTGTGGACTTTTAAGAGCTGGATCTCAGAGAGGAAAGTTTTTTTTTTTTTTCTTATTACTAAAAAATCTATCTTCAAATAATGATGAAACCTCAAAGGGCTCTCTCTAAAGGTGGAATTTAAGTAATGAAAACAGGACGACAAAAACACAGAATGCCTAAAATAGATAAAGATTCAGCTTGGGGAAAGAAAAAATGTCAGGAAAGATGAAAAATAAAATTAAGTAAATATTGTTGAAGGTCTCTATATAAGGTAGGTACCTCATATCAAATCCCAGATACAGGCAGAGCAATTGACGTGCAGCCCAGTAGGAATCAGAGTGAAGCTGAAGGAAACCCAGAACAGAGCACACCTTCCCAAGGGGTATTCCGGGAAGCCCATTAGGAAGACCTGACCTCTTAGAGAGGTTCCCTTTGCAACATGGCACCAAAGTATATAATTAGAAATGAAACACAACATATTCAAACAAAGAGATATGTATCAGCTCTCTGAGTACCCTGAAAACTTACCGTAAAGGAACCCTTGAGATTTTTTCACGTCTCAATATAATTATGTTGAATTAACAGAGATAACCAGCAACCATGAAGATTCTTGATGGTAAAGAGAAGCAGGCCAGTATCTTAATAGTGAGCATGGCAGGACTACGGTCAGTCATTTGAGTGTAAGATAGAGAGGACAAATGCCAACAACATAACAGCATAAAGCCACCCACCCAGGTTGTACATTCCAGCAAAACCCTACATGAAAAAGTCCTAGTAACCAAGTACCAGGAATTATCTTTCCCAGATACCAGACAATACACAAACCAATGAAGGAGAAGAGGAAAGGAAGAGATAGAACTTTGAATTGACTTAGTTTATAATAAAATTTTTTTAATACTCACTTGTTTAACTGTTTGTCTCATAATAATTATATAATGTATATCACATAATTTATTATTATAATATTAAATTGTATGATTCAAACTCAACAGAGTCTTGAAGTTAAACCTTAAAGTTATTTATAAATATAAATTATGTTTTGCACAACAGAGTAAGTTGGCTATGAGCATGTGTCCACTGTGATGTCATCTACTAACTTGAAGACTTTAGCATAGGGTTCAATATCTTTCTCTTTACTGAATGTTCTGCCACCATTAGATCATCTCAGTGCCAGTGAGGATGATCAACAACATCAACAACAGCATAGCTTGCTAGTTCTCTGACTTCCACATTGCCAGGAATCTTGACCATATTCTATTTAATCTTATGGTCAAAACGGATATCTCAGAACTACCCAGGACAGCTCCATCTCTGAAATATTAAACATCTAATTTGATCATCACAACTTCCCATCCTCTGGCTGGTTCCTATTATTTTGTTTTAAAATTCTTTACGATCTCAAATGTTTTAACACCTCAAATTTCTTCCTCTCTATCAACTCACCTCAGGATTCACTTCCTGCAATACCAACTTCAGACTCTATGGTTAATCACATCAACTCCTCTTGTCCTCATAACCTTAAATCATGTATTTTATGGTCTTGCATTGGTCCAATATGCAAATGCCAAGCTTGAATCAAATGGTTCAACATGTTTGCATCTGCACACATAACAGCTGAGCACTTTTTAGGGAAATTTTCAACACCACATAGATTAGGTTTATTATAAATTTACATTCTCTAGCCTAAATTGAATTATCAATTGTGTTAATTGATACTTCTATATTTTCCTAATAAGCTATGTTTTCAATTCTCTATGACACATTTTCAACCTACTATACTTTTATCAGTATATTTTTACTTTCTATTTATTTCATTGAGTTAGTTGATACGCTTTTCTCCTACTTACCAGAGAAAATATAATTTACCCATCAAAGGTTGAAACAATTTACTCACAAAACCTATACAATTTACCTTAATAAGTATGCATCTTTTCACTTTATTCCAGTTATGATTAGAGAGAATTTCTCATTCTAAGCTTAATCCCTTCACCCATACCCTGGATCTCATGTCCTCTCTTTTACAGTCTGTTTCTACTGGCTTCTTCCTACCAGTATTTACATATGCTGCAATATTTTTTTGTCAAAATAGATAAATGATCCATATATAGATAGAGTATAGATGATTTCCTCCCTAGACCTCAAGTTTCCTGGCAAATATCATCCTAACATATTGGAAAAAATATATCATAATGCTTTTTCCAGTTACCTCAATTTTTTCCTCAATCCACTGAAATCTGCTACTTGAAGAATTATCAATAATTACCCACAATATGCTCATTAAAAAGTTATCAACAGTCAATTTTGCTTCATTGAATTATTCTCAGTTGTTATTTTAGGTGACCTCTCAACCACATTTGAAATTTTTTACAATTTCCTTTTTTCAGAGCGATCTATTCCTATAACACCACCATCTCCCAGTTTAACTCCTGTTAACTTTCTCCTGGTTATTCTTTGGCCACCTTTTAAAATTTGCTGTTATTTAGTTCAGTTCTAGACATCATTCTTCTTAATTTTCTTAGTCTCATATATACTCTTGATTTCAATTCCTATCCTTATACATATATATCCCAAATAAGTGAATGTCCACATGCAGAAGAATGAAATTGGATCCTTATCTCACATCATTTACAAAAACCAATTCAAAATGGATTAGAGACTTAAATGCAGGACCTGAAACTATAAAACTACTACAGGAAAGTATAGGGGAAAATTTCCTTGACATTGGTCTGGGCAATGAATTTTTGGAAATGACCCCTGAAGCACAGACAACAAAAAGTAAAATAGACAAGGGAGATTGCACTAAATGAAAAAACTTCTGCACAGCAAAGGAAACAATCAACAGAGTTAAGAAGCAACCAATGAAACACGAGAAAATATTTGCAGATCATATATCTGATAAGAGGTTAATATCCAAAATATACAATGAAGTTAAATGACTCAATAGCAATAAAACAACTTGACTTAAAAATGGGCAAAGGGGGGCGCCTGGGTGGCTCAGTGGGTTAAAGCCGCTGCCTTCGGCTCGGGTCATGGTCCCAGCGTCCTGGGATCGAGCCCCGCATCGGGCTCTCTGCTCAGCGGGGAGCCTGCTTCCTCCCTTCTCTCTCTGCCTGCCTCTCTGCCTACTTGTGATCTGTCAAATAAATAAATAAAATCTTTAAAAAAAAAAAAATGGGCAAAGGACTTGAATAGACATTTCTCAACAAACAAGACACATAGAGCACCAATAGGTATATGAAAAATTATAGTGTCACTAATGATCAGAGAAATGCAAATCAAAACCACAATGAGACATCACCTCACATCTGTTAGAATGATTATCACCCAAGAGAAAAATGATAAACATTGAAGAGGATGTGACAAAAGGGAAATTGTATATGGCTGGTGGAAAGGTGCATTGGCACAGACATTATGGAGAAAAGTATGGATTTTCATCAAAAAACTAAAAGTGGAACTGTCATATGATCCAGCGATGTCTCTTCTAGATATATACACAAAGGAAAAAAAATCAGAATTTTGAAAAGATGTTTGTATTCCCATAATCATTGCAGAATTATCCACAGTAACCGAGCTGTGGAATACGGATAAATGCAATGGAATAAGCAGAGGTTAATGGTAGTTCGATCTTGAGTGATACCAGGAGAAATGAGGTGGACAAATACAAAGGATATTTGGAAGAAATCATCTATCACATGTGGGTGTATAGAGGTTGTGTGAGAGAGAGAATAAGGTTAATTCTAGATTTTGGCTTATTTAATTGAGTGAATAGGGATGTCATTCCTTGAGAGAGAAAATACAGGGGGAAAAAAGGCAAGAAAGAACAAACGACTATTTGTTAAATGAATAATGTAATGGAATTATATGACACAGCTCTTAACTCAAACAGTTTATGACTTCACAAGATATTGTTTCAGTTATAGTCTCCATGACTCTAAGGGCTGGAAAAGCAAGTTTATTTCTCCTCTTTCTCTCTTTTCTTCCTTTCCCTTCCCCTTTCCTCTCCTCCCCTGCCCCCCTCACCCCACCCCCACCCTTGCAGGCATGATCCCTCTCCCTCCCCTTTCCCAATCCACTCTACAGAGATAGAATTAGAAACATATGTCTTAGATGCCAAAATGAATGCTGAAGAAAATAGCTCGTGTAATTGCTTAATTGGTAGTTGTCAAGTAATTGAAGAGGGAGGGAAATGAAATTAGAAATAGGTGATTTTTCCAGACCTCTCAAATATCTATCATATCTTCCTTTGTCTGTTCAAGAGGTATACATGAAGTATAATTTTTCATTGATGAGTTTACTTGTATATTTAAATTCTTCACATTTTCTGAGATGTTGATTTCCTTGTGTAACAGTGAATTATCCTGAAGTTCCACAGACATATATTTTCATTCACTTTATGCTAGATAATCCCTTCTTCAATACAGCTGGGAAGTAAATTACCCTGTAATAGCCTCTAAACATAGAGTTACCAAAGCATTTCCCCCAGAGGTGGCAGTTTATAACGTAACTGCAAGATCAAATAGTTACTAATCTCCTCTAATCTCCTTCACATTTTAGAAATACCACTCTCTGACCACATGCCAAAGGACTGCGAAATGAGTAATTCCTTTAATTCACCACTTTCAAGGGCTATTGTAGTGCCCAATGGCATGGGAGAGAACAATTCTACTTCAAAAATAAATGTATCCATTAGCATTTTCATCCAGGCTAGATCCTCCCCCAGTTCAGGAAAGTCAATTGAATAATTGTTTAGTGGCTTGAATTATCTCTTTAATGCACCTGACACCCTGTATGGCTAACAAATATTTAGTAAGTAGTTATGTAAGTTTCATTACATAATTAACAAGCGATTCAGGGGTCTCCACAGTTTCAGAAAGTCAGGGTCAAAGCCAGGTAGACTTAACGAACTCTTAGCTTTTCTTTTTTCTATTTTTTAATGTACTATCAGGTGCCTTCCTTTGCCCTCACCCTCTACTGAACATTTTAATCTTTGTAGTGGTTGTTATTATTTCTCAAAATTAAATACTAACTACAGCACCTGCATGAAGTCTTTCCTCAGGCTGTACATAGTGATATTACCAAAAGAAAGCAAGCAATCCTTACTCATTGGTGTATCCTTTTTGCGATACTTAATAAATGTTAACTTGTCTAACCACAGCTTAACTTCCATTAACCAATTATTGATGATTGATCTATTTCCCTCAATATTCTATGTCTATGTGCCCATAAAATATAAAACAAAGGACCAACTTGGGTACAAATTTTGAACATATATAGTAGACAAAATGTTAATTTTCTTCTCTGTGAAATGTTTCTATAAATCACAAGGAAAATGATCAATGATCCAATAAAACAAAATGGCTGAAGGGTACATATACACAGTTCATAGGAAAGGAAATACAAGTGGCTTTTAAATATCCTAGGACATGGTCAACCTCAGCTCTAAGTAACATTTTACCTAAGGAATATCAAGGCCAGAATGAACTATTTATTCATTAGCATATGAGATTAGCAAAGATACAAAAGTTTGAAAACCTTGTTAATAAAAGTGTGGGGAAGTGAATATTAACTTGTTCTGGGAGTGTAAATTGAAGCAAAGCTTATAAAGGAAAACTGAGCAATATCTTAATTAAAATTTTAAAAAATATTTGGAGAAAGCACTTCCATCAAATGTTATCCTATAGGTGTGTATACAAGATACTTATTTTAGCATTGTTTGTGGCAACAAAATATTATAAATCAAATGTTCATCAATTGGGTATTTGATGGATAATGATGGCATGTATCCATTAAAACAACAAGGTGACTAATAACTTGATTCAAAAACATGTCAGTAATTTAAAACTGCAACATGTGTAATAGTTACGTGGATGGCTACCATGTGTTTTTTCAAAGATATTTAATCATATCTACTTGTATATGTATTGACTGTCTCTAGAGAGAGACATGAAACAGTAACAGTGATTACCTCTGGGAAAGGGGACAGGACAGTGGGGAGCATGGATGAGAGAGAAACTTATTTTTCAAATATATACAGAAAAATAAATTATATATAATTAAATATAATTATGTATATATGTAATAGTGAATATATGATTAAAACTATGTCTATAAAATAAAATGTTTACTCTTCAATCACCTTAATTATTTCTTTTAAAGATTTTTTATCTGTTTATGTGACTGAGAGAGAGAAAACACACACTGGGGGAGCAGCGGAGAGATAGGGGAAGGGGAGAAGCAGGGTCCCTGCTCAGGGGCTCCATCCCAAGACCCTGACCTGAGCCCAAGGCAGACGCTCAACCAACTGAGCCACCTAGGTGCCCCAACCAATTAAAGTATTCTGATTCAGTTATACATTGCCATGTAACAATTTACCTTAAAACTCAGGGCCTTAAAACAACCACCACTTATTTAATAATTTCTGTGGGCCAGGAATCTAGATGAGGCTTAGCTAACTACCTGTGGCTCAAGGCTTTTTATGAGATGTGTTCAAACTGTAGCCAGCCTGAAATCATCCCACAATTTCACTAGGGTGAAAGGATCCACTTCCAAGCTCCCTCACATAGTTGTTGGCAGTCTTTTGCTATATTGGCCTCTTCTCACTGACTAAGTGATCAGATGTGGAACAAGAGTGTCAGAGAGAGAGAGAGAGTCAGAGTGATAAAGCAAGAGAGAAAAAGCCATGGTCTTTTCATATGATACACTAAGGATTGATATCTATCACTTCCTCCATATGCAATTCTCTAGAAGTGAGATAATAGATTCAGAACATACTCAAGGGGCTGGGGGGGGTGGTATATCAGAGTGTGAATACAAAGAAATGGGACTCATTGGGGGCTTCTTAGAAGCTGCCTGCTACATATTTTAAATATTTTTTATTAAGGGGATAGTCATATGTCTCAATTGCACAGGAAAATGTTAATTTTGCCTTCAAATCTTTTTCTCTTTTTGGTTTGCTATTTGAAAACAGATAAGCATCTTTTTAAGTAATATCTGAAGACTAGGGCATATACTCAAGTTAGGTAATTGGACTTATTGAAAATAAAGGTGTGACAGGGAAGTGAAAATACACACCCCTTTTGAGTAACTTAGGAGTTTTCATTCATCAGAGTAGACACAAGATAATTTTCAAGTACTCACATTTTCTTAATTAGATTGTTCCTTTCTATTTTGGACAGGGACAGTTTAGATTAGAGTTGACTGGGTAATATAAGATTTAGGAGGAGTTTCCAGTATTCAAACAAGCGGCACCCCCTCTCTTGGTAATTTCTTTAGCACATTATCTGCTTCCTTCCCCCACACGACAGCTTTGCAGCTGTTGAAGTTACTTCCTCATCCAAGGCCAGCTTGAAACCTTTCCTTTTATTCTGGTTGGGAAAGACTCTTGGGCTTTTAACTGGAATTAAAACATTATTGAAAAGTCATCTGTCTCAAATCTCGGCAGTGGTGCAAAAGCTCTTCATGTTAAATGAACTAGTTACACAAGGAGATTATCTAAATCACTGTTAAAAAGTCCTCATTGTAGCCTATTCTAAAATTTCTCAAGGTAAATAGATGTATGTCGTTGAAATGTTTCTTTTCTGAGCTATAAGTCTATTTTGTTATGAAGACAAAATAATACAATATACCTATTATAAAGTTGGAGAAATTGGTAAGTTATTAGTTATACAATTGAAACCTACAAGAAGGACCACAGTTTGCTTCACAATAACCACACAAGAAACTACTGCTCCCTTGACTAGAACATAAGCTTCTGAGAATAAAGTAACATAAAGAGGCAGAGGGGAAAAAGTCCCTATGCTCATAATTTTTCAGCTCACAAGCTTTCTCCCTATAGAAATGCACTTTTATAAACCCTCTGTTTTGGTTCTGAATCAAGCGTAGACTCTGCAGTCCCCATTGTACGCTAAAAAGTAATGGAACCAACATGACCCAGCCATGCAAATAACTTTTTGCAAATAAGGCCTAAAAACAGCATTAACTGAAAATGTACAATATGCCAGAAATAGGATCCCCTTTCAAGAATTAACCCACAGGGTACTCAGTAATAAGTTAACCCTCTTCATGGAAAACCACATTTTTATCCACTCAAAGTACCAGAAATCAGTTATTGTACTTTGGGAAGTGCCTGAGTTACTCAGGGTGGCCACTTTTTCTAAGACCTTAAGCAAAAACAGCTACATTCTCTTTTCTCACTCCTTGCCATGCGAAGAAAGAAGAGGAAAAAAAAAAAAAACCTACATGTTATTACATCTAATATTACATGTTAAAGCTTGTAAAGATTCAAGTTTTTATTTTTTTATATTGGGAGATCAGGCCACAAATTATCATAGATGCACAACAGGACTCATTCATTTTACTTTAATATCTTCTAACTAACGGAGCATGAAGGACTCACACAGATATTCTTTCCAAAGCAATAAAACGCAAATTATTTTCTCTGAGCTATCATCTTAAATGTTTGATTTATACCAAAAGGAAATAAATCCTACTGCATGGGTAGCAGCCAATTGAGAAAGCTGCACCAGTTAAACATTTCAAAATTTTTGGAAACATCATCTGCCAAAACTTTGGACTTCTGTGTATCATGTGCTTACACAGACTAGGTTATAAAAATCACAAGCTGGATTTCCACTGACCTTTGCCCTGTCTTCTTAACTTCAAAGAGTTTTGTGACTTGTGTTTGAAGATACACATAAGCAGGCTTCTAGTAGAGATATTCCTGTTACTAGTCACCAGCAAAGACCACCACATGCAAGAAGGTGGGCATGTTTAACAATGAGAAGCCTTTAAATTTACGAATCACTTACCAGAGTGCATCGTGAATAACAAAGTATTCCCTAGCTGCAAACAGGGAGGTTTCTTTTCAGTCAACATTGAAGATATCTTCGAGTGTCTCAGAAGATAATGTGAATAAATGCTACTATCATAGTGAAGAACAAACATCACTAATACTAAGCAAAACTAAAATTGACTGAGCATTTACTGTGTACCAGGCTTTACTTTTACCTTGTACAATCCTCAGTAATTCATGAGCTTGGAACCCAAATCATCACCCTCACGTTAGGGACAAGAAGCCTGAATGTAGAGAAGCCAAGTACTTGCCCAAGGCTACTCAGCTCTTAAGTGATAAGAAAGGGTACAGAGAAGGCTTTTTTACTTCAGAGTTTGCATTCTTAACATGCACTCCATGTTAACACATAAATTCTTCAGAGGGCAAGAATTCAGTTTGTATTTTGTTCTTATAGCTTGTTGGTATGTTCATAGCACAGAATCCTAAAAAGAAAATATATATGGTATTATGAATTCTAAGGCAAGTACAGACACCAGTCTCTGTATGTTTTCGTTATCCACCTTTGTTCACTGCCATAGTAAAAACACATAAAATTAGGAGTTGATTTCATTACACCTTCTAGGTATATAAAACAAACTAGTACTTTTACTAGCATAATTGATTATACATTATTAGTAAATAAAGCAAGACCAATATTTCTTTTGTCTTCTACAAAGTTCTCTAAGCACAATGAACATAGTCACATTTTCTGGTTCCCAGCACCCTTTGAACATCCTAGTCATACTTGGGGTGGGGGGGCGGTTTCCCCCAATAAGTTAAAACCTATACAACTCACTTCTCGGGCCTTTCAGTGTTAAAAATACAGGCATGTGGCTTGATTTGCATAAATTAGATTCACCTGTGCAAGACCGCTTTCGAGGTGAGTAACGTGCAAGAAAGCATTTGGTGCCATGAGGAATACCGGTTGGTTTGAGCTCCGGTTTGGAGATGGACTCCCTCCTGACAGTGGTAGCAGTTATGGAAAATGAGTTTCTGGGTAAGTATTAACTCTTGTGGTTATGGCAGCTATTCCCTGGTTAAGCAGGTTCTAGGACAGGATTAGCAGCATTATTCCTGAAGCATGGCCTCTATCCTGATTCAACATTCTCAATAATTCTGTAGTTTACCCAATAATTTTTAAGAACAAAAACAAAAAAACTGTTTTTCTTCTTTATCAGCCCGAGTCAGCTTCTATTCCATATATTTAAGAACTCCAAATTTAAGATCCAAATTCTGGGTCTGGGTAAAGTGGGAGTAAACACAGACAGACCACTCTGTCTTTATCACTGGCCAAAACTAGAAAATCTGGACAGACTGAATGTGCCATACTTTGAGGATTCTGAAAAGTAGAGAGCAACATGTGGGTAGAGGAAATGCACGAAAATTCAAAACATCACCAGCCCTGTAGTGAATTACAATTGTTTTCCTTCTCTTTTGAACCAAGGAGGGTCCTCCTAGACTCCTGACCTACAAACTGCGAGGTAACAAATGGAGACTGATTAAAGCTACTAAGTTTGCGGTACTTTGTTGTGCAGCAATACAAAACCCCTACAAACACATAACAAAAGAGCTTTGGCATAAAGCAAAAATGGATAGAACTGGAAGGAGAATTGGAGACTTTAATCTCTAGTTGAAAGCTGAAACTTCAACACTCGTCTCTCTGTAATAGATAAAGCTAGTAGACAAAACCAACGAAGATATCCAAGAACTTACCTAGACATTTTTCACTTATTTATATTTAAATGGGGGAGCCTTCCATCCCCAGCCTTGGAGGAAGAACTGTATGGAGTCAGGTACCCAGAGAGCAAACAATAAACAGAGCATGAGTGAAAACTAAACTTTTGTTACATAAGCAGTTGAGAACTCAGATTATTGCTACAGTGATAACTGCAGCAATAACTAACTTCTTCTGGGCAATACAGTCCATCAACAGGGTGTGTACATGTATATACACATATATATGTAATATACGTTACCTATATATACACATATACATACATATATGCACATACACACATATACATATATATATTACAAACAATCACATAATAAAATCCCACATGAATGCTACATAAATGAGAATGCTTTCAACATAGGATATGGAATGATCTCTAAGATACAGTGTTAGTTGAAAAAGATATGGTGGAGAAAAAGGTGAAATATGTGGATTTTGTGTGGCTGAGTGCTCGTGTGTACATATGCTCTTGATTAGCTTGGGAGGGTTCAAAAACTGATAATCCTGATTACTTTGGGAGACAGAACTGGGTGCCAGGGGGTTGAGTTGAGTAGGAGGTTTTCAGTGTACTTTTTGAATTTCAAACTTTAAGGTTTAAAATTGAAATTGATTTTCAAATATCAACAGTTAATCTTAAATTTAAAAAATCTATATGATCTCAGTCATGTTTAAAAATATGCTTATAGAAAAGAGTAAAGAGGAATAAACTAACATACTACTTTTTAAGTGTTCTGATACCTTAAAATTTAGACTCTATAGTTTGGTCTTTCATGGTTTTTAGAATAAATATAAATTAATTTTATGTATTTGCTTTATTAAATAAAACTTATATATTTTGTTCAGATTTTTTTAAAGATTTTATTTATTTATTTGACAGAGAGAGAACACAGAGGGAGAGTGTGAGGGGGAAGCAGACTCCTTCCTGAGCAGAAAACCCGAAGCAGGGCTCCATCCCAGGACCTTCAGATTGACCTGAACCCAAGGCAGATGCTTAACCGACTGAGCCACCCAGCTGCCCGTTATGCTCAAATTCTTATCCTAAAGAATAAATTTTGGTGTCTTGTCTTGGCATTCCAGATTCCCTGTCGTTTGTACTTAATCTACCTTGCTGACCTACACTACCACCCCCTTCATCAGCTTATTTAACCAAATCGCAAAACTTTCTTTCCTTGAACACATTTTGCATTTTGTTGCCAAAGGGCTCAAATAGACTGCTCCTTGCAAAAAACTGTTTCATTCAGAGTTCAAGGGTTTATAATTTAAAAAAAGAACAACAAAGCCAAGTTGGGATGTAGACACTTCGCAATTAACTTTTACCCAAGTGTCTTCTTATTGAACATCGGCCTTCAATATGAGGAGTACTATTGAAACATATGAATACCTCACTAAAACTGCTATCATATGTAACTGTATAGTACTATAACTGTCTGTAAAACCTCCTTATAGGAGCTTATATCAATTTTCCACTTAGGGTTAATAATTAGTATTTTTGCATATTAAAAGTAAAATAATTAACTTAGCTCTTTCGAACTAGTTGATCACAAATGCATATAGCACATTAGCCTGGAACACTTCCAGGCACACTAACATGGGAATTAAAAAAATTTCTGCAGGGCTAACATTTCCTATTTTCCCAACTGGCAATCATTATTGACAACTTAGTTTATCTACTAGATGACCCTACAGGCTCTTCCTCGGAGATCTAGGAGAGAAAGGCGGATTAGCAGGGTGGGTTTCGAGGTCCCCAGTTGATATAAATGTTAATATGCAAAATTCCTTTCGGGAGTCACTCTCCAAATAGAAAGCAATTATCATGCCAGAAAGACCTTGAAGTCAACTTAAAAGTTCAGAATTTTCCAATTTGGTTGGGTGAGAGTCTGCCTCCTCATAGCTCCAATATAAATATCAAAGGAGGCAGGAAACTGGGTCCCCTCTTAGTGGGGAACCCATCTTTATGTAACCCCAGTGTATTATTTAGAAGCAAAGTAGATATTTTGTGGAGAGATCTGTGCATCCTGCCAGCCTGTGCCTGCAAGGTTCATTGAGCCTGTATTATGTGTTTTATATGGTGATCATCCTCTCCCTATGTTCCACAATTATAAAACTTAAAGGGAAAAAAAAAAAAAGAAGGAAACAAATCCAAAATGATCCACATAAAGTTAAATCACGCAACGTGACACAAAAATGTTCACTCAAGCCAGAAATAATGTTTCAAATCTTCATAAGTACAAATAAATTGCTTGTGGGAAAATAGTAACCAGCCATTAAGAGAATTAAACAAGCAAATAAACAACAACAACAAGATAGGATTGGAAAGTAATAATTTTAAAATATTCCTAAGGTTAATAATATGCTACAAATTGGAGATGAGTAATGTGTACCAGAGAACTCTGTTTTGGTGGTGATACCACTTAAGAGATGGTGAAAATAATAAAAAAAAATATTTTAGTGCTAGTAATAGCATTTATTGTAAGCTTTTGTGGGTCACCCATTTTACAAAGTATATCCAATGTATCATCCTGTTTAATTCTCACAATCACCCTCTGATGATGTGGTCAGGTTTTTCTTTTGTTTTGTTTTTTGGTTTCAAGTTTTTATTTAAATTCCAGTTAGTTAACATATAGTGTAATATTGGTTTCAGAAGTAGAATATAGTGATTCATCACTTACATACAATATTCAGTGCTCCTCACAGCAAATGCCCTCCTTAATACCCAACACCCTGTTACCCCATCTCCCCACTCACCTCTCCCCCTGCAATCTTCAGTTTGTTCCCTCTACAAGTTTCATGGTTTGTCTTCCTCTCTTTTATGTTTTTCCCTTCCTCTATGTTCATCTGTTTTGGTTCTTAAGTGCCACATATGAGTGAGATCATACGGTATTTGTCTTTCTCTGACTGACTCTTTTCACTTAGCATAATACCTCTAGTTCCATCTATGTTGTTGGAAATGGCAAGATTTCATTCTTTTTGATGGCTGAGTAATGTTCCATTTTATATATATATATATATATATATATATATATATATATATATATAGACACATAGATAGTTGGCCATTTGATAGGTGAAGAAACTGAAGTTTCAAAGTATTCAGAACTTTCACATGTATCAGAGAGGAAATAAATTCCAAAGGTAAAACTCAAAACCCATCCTCTTAATGACTATACTATATCTATCTATTTATATCTGTAAATACAAATAGAATAAGAGTGAAATCCTGAAGTTTGAGAGTTTGAGAGTTAGGAAGGAAAAGGAGATTACTTTAGAAGTTACTAGCATTTCATGATGTCTATAGATGAAAATGCTGTAGCTGCATGTCACCATTATCAAATTATTCTCTAAAGGCCATGTTTTGTATACACTGACTCCTACCATGAATTTAATGAATCAATAAGGAATGTTGTCATGCTATATAAAGGAAAATCAAGATATTTTTATGATAATTCTGACCTCTACTTACAAAAGAGATACCTAATCTAAAATAGCAGGAATGCTTTGAAAAATATTTAAGTTAATTCAGAAAAGAATAACTGTTTTAACCATATGCAATACAAAATTACTAAGTCATGAAAAAGAATGAAAGGATCAACAGAATCTATAAAGTTACTATTACTTCATGTTATTATCATAATTACTGAAATATTGTGCAGATGAGCCTGGCAATCATACCTTTGCAATGGAGTATGGTCTTCTGAGACGCCTCTTCCCAACTTGGAGCTCCACACATGTGGGGCAGCGGTAATATGACTGGAGGCTTGCGTCCGACAATTTTAGCAAGGATAATAGGACCTATGAGGAAAAATTGGGTTTTTAAATTGAACTGAAAATGAGAAAGTTAAGGAGGGACTTATTATTGTAAGGGGGTGACATCCAACAGCTGTTCATTTTTTCTAGTCATTCAAGTGGAAGAGGAGACAGGCTTCAATGGTGGCAAGAGAAATTTAGACTTGACATCTGCTGAGTTGACATAATGACCCCCTTTTTTGGGAAATAGAAAAAAAAAAAGAAATCCATGAGTTAGTATGTGAAAATATTCTTAAGACAATTTCATAAAAGTTGAAAATCCAATCACGCCAATACATTCTGCAGGAAGGAAACAAAAACATTTACTTGTGCCTAACAAGTATTTTTTATTACATCGTCTGATAATACACTAAGTAAGTACTTTTGATCAAAGTATTAAAATCAATAGTTCCATGTAAACATAGGCATAAAGTAGAACTTAATCATTGGAATTAGTACAAGATACACAGAAATACTATTTAAAGGGAGTTTCAAGAATAAGTTTTAGGCTTATAAACAGACAGAAAAAAAATGCTAGGGAAACATACATTTTTATCTGGCCTATTCTTAGCCTTTCTGAGTATACTAACACTACCTATGACAATAAAACATTTTCTATTCTTAGAATAAATTATGAATCTTCTCTGGTGTCAGTGGCAATGCTCAAATTGAAATATCCAAGACCCCTCATTTTCTAAGGGCTGTGATGACTAGCTTTCTTATCTTGGAATCTTACGCTCTTAAGACATTTGAAAGAGCACTCACATGAAATAGTAAGTAGCCAATGAATTTAGGCAGGAAACATAGTAGCAAAGGTCACTAGCCCTTTCTTCTGCTATGCATCACTCTTTTTGAAACTCTTAAGATTCATTGATATAACTTTTGCCTTTCGTGTGTGTGTGCATGTGTCCTAATTTTTATTGTATCTGAATATAAAATAAAATGTTTTTATTTGGGGTGCCTGGATGGCTCAGCGGGTTAAAGTCTCTGCCTTCGGCTCAGGTCTTGATCCCAGTCTTGATCCATCTTGATCCCAGGGTCCTGGGATCGAGCCCCGCATTAGGCTCTCTGCTCAGCAAGGAGCCTGCTTCCCTTCCTCTCTCTCTGCCTGCCTCTCTGCCTACTTGTGATTTCTGTCTGTCAAATAAATAAATAAATAATTTTTAAAAAAAAGTGTTTTTATTTTATTGGTCATTTTAGAATTGTCAGTAATACGATCATTCCTATTTGCATATCAAAGTCTCCAACTCTCAAACTGCAATCCTTGGAATCAAGGACTGGATGCTTATGCCCCCTACAGCCAATTTTGCCTAAAGGTTGGTCTTCTGTGTTTGATTACTTCTTCATATTTAAGGCATATGCGTTTTGAGAAGGCACACTACATATTTTCAGAATTTCATCACTCAAGGCCACAGCTGGTTAATACCAAACACCACTCATTTCCAAACTTTTAATGACCATCAAAGGACAATTCTGCACATCACAGAAACAGATATTCTTATGCTCGGTTAATGTACAACAGGCAACAATAAACAGGCATAAACGGGAATAAAAACAGGCAAAGATAAACAAAAAAGAAGGTGCTACATCTCAACTACTGTAAAGTACTAGCAATAGAGGTACAGCAAATATTCCTCCCATTCTCTTCTTCCTACCCTTTTATAAGAAACAGCATAGCCAAACAGTGTGAATCTCCAAACATAGGCCTTTCAAAATTTCAACACTGCTGAAAATCTGGGGAGGCTAAGATTATTATACAGCCTAGCAGGGAGGAAGTGCTGATAGCAACAATGTAGCCTAAATTCCTCCCTTTTCCTCACCACTTCTCCAAGGCCCATTTCCCTCACTAGTACACATTTGCCTAAACCTAATCATGTCAGTGCCGAGAAAGCATGGGAACTAATTTTGAGACTAATCTTTACAGCGTTTGAAATAACCAAAGAAGTAATGGTCCCCATAGACTTTCTTTCAAATACGCTTGGAACAAACACTGTGTACTAAAACTCTCCAGTTTGCAAATGTTTTAGTTGTCCACAGTTTTCATATAAGAACCAAAAGCGAGGGCTTGGTTTTAAGAATAAAAGTAGTTTCTTAACAAAGGAACTACAGGAGCAATTCAAACTGCTATCTGGGTGGAAGTTAAGTTCATAAGAGATGGTTCCCATATGCAGGGAAAATGCTTTGCCTGCTTTTTCATTTGCTTGGCACTTGGGGCCCATTTATTACTTCATATACTTCGATGCAACGGCAGTTAGCACGTAGTTACAATGGTGGAGAGAGGTGGTATTGTGGTGGACATAATCTGAGTGTTAGCAAATGTCATATAATTGTTATTTTCCAGGATTTATCAAGCCCAGATAACAGGAAAATTAAAGGATATGACTTTACAAAATATATCCTATTTCATACTATTTACAGCCTCAGATATAGTGTGAGGAAAACCTATTCCATTAAAATTCACACTTCTAACACCCAAGGCTGTTTCTCTTATAATACTAAAAGTTGCTTTATACATATGGGCTCCTATTTTAGCATCAAAGGAGTTTTTGAAATTTCTCTGGTTGGGGATTCTACTACAGTAATTCTTTGATTAAAATATGCCTTAAGGGGCACCTGGGTGGCTCAGTGGGTTAAAGCCTCTGCCTTCGGCTTGGGTCATGGTCCCAGGGTCCTGGGATCGAGCCGCATATTGGGCTCTCTGCTCAGCGGGGAGCTTGCTTCCCCCTCATTCTCTGCCTGCCTCTCTGTCTGCTTGTGGTCTCTGTCTGTCAAATAAATAAATAAATAAAATCTCTTTAAAAAATTAACACAATGAAATATGCCTTAAATGTGTTACAGAATGCTATAATTCCTACTTTCAATTATATCTGCTATATATATGATTACAGAGATTATCATCAAATGATTACAGAGATATCAAATCTCTATCAAATGATTACAGAGATAAGATAACTTAATCGCATCTCCTTACAGCTCAATCTTACAGTCCATTGAGAGTGTGAAGTAAAACAACCTTCGAATGATAATACCACAGTGGCATATGTTCTCTTTTGAAAGGCCATTCACATTTATCTCATTTGATTTTCACATTCATTCAGTGAGGTGACTATTTTTATAGCACCGTATTTTATGCGTTTTGTCTAACTCATGCCATCTCCCATGTGTAAAAACTTAACGTTTGTGTCTAACAGTGATGGTTCTATCGATGTTGATGATGACTTACCCCTAAGCATTCATTGAGACTGTGTCCTCATATGAACTAGATTCATGGACATACCTTGGCCTTCAGACTTTTCCCATGATAGAATACTGACTACACCTCCAGGGTATGTTAGTAGCCAGAAAGCTACCACGTGAGAATTATTATCCACTGGGTCAGGGTGTTGGCTCATGGATGGCTCATATTTTGAGAAACCAGAGCTATAGCAGAGGTCATATTTAGTAGGGATTTAAACACTTGACATGTCCAAAATGACAAAAGACTATTCCAAGTCCGTCTTTGTCTTTCTCATCCAAATTCTTTATCATTACTCCTTATTTGAATTAAAAATGGAGATACAGAGAGTCACCTGGGTGGCTCAGTAAGTGTCAGACTCTTGATTTCAGCACAGGTCATTATCTTGGGGTCGTGAGATCGAGCCCTGCCTCAGGCACAGTGCTCAGCTGTGCTGAGCATCTTCAAGCAGAAGATTTTCTCCGCCCTTCCCCCCACTCACATGTACTCGATCTTTCAAATAAATTAATAAATCTTTAAAAAATGGAGATATGGTAGCAAAGACTTTGAATTTACTAAGGACAGGGAAAGGTCAATAGCATAAACTTTAGAGTCTCAGTGCCTGTTACCCTACAACCAAAATAACCAGGAAATGGAACGAAAGGAAATAGGGAGAACAAATGAAAAATAAAGTACTAATAAATCTGATTTATGGTCTTAAGGGGGCCAACCTGTGTGCAATGACTGGAAGGGATGTAACAGTAAAATGGCACTTAGGTCGTCAGGTACAGTGCCTATGAAATCTGATACAACTAGTGCTCTCCAGCGAGAAAGAAGAGAAGCCATGAAGAGAAGGTGGCTGTTTATATACTATGATATCTCACTAACTCAGTGGTTTTGCTGAAAAAAGAAGAAACTAGGGGCACCTGGGTGGCTCGGTTGGTTAAACAACCTTTGGCTCAGGTTATCACCTCAGAGTCCTGGGATTGAGCCCTGCGTGGGGCTCCCTGCTCAGCAAGTTGTCTGCTTCTCTCTCTTTCTCTCAAATAGATAAATAAAATCTTTTAAAAAAAAAGAAACAATTAATTTTATATCATTTAGAAAAACAATAATCTATTGACATTCCAATTTGTTACTGTCATTAGACATAGCCTGAGAAAAGAAACAAATTTTTAACAGAATTACCTTTATTAACCAGTTAAAAGACAAGAGGGAGGATAAAGGAGAAAAGGAAGAGTGCAGACAGATTCCCCAACACAGAAGCATTATTCAATATTTATTGGCATTTCCCACCAATAAGCTGTGTGTAGTTTCTCCTATTGATACCAAAATGCTGCACATGGCCATAAATCTCACCCCCTGGACTCAGGTGCTCATGTGTTCTCTAGAGAGATGCTGATCAGACCAGGTCATGGGCACATGATCATGTGGGCATCATGTTAACGTGAAGGTTCAGAGGCAGAATGTCTGGACTGCCAGGAACGGCCCACACTGCTGAACAAGGGACCGTGCTGAGTGGCACTGCTTGGGGGATCTGTGTCAACTTTACCAAAATTTTACTAGCACCTTTCTTTCCTTCTCACAATAGATTATAATGAATAGGTTAGATATTTTCCTTCATTAAACTCCTAAGGAGGACTTACATTCTCAAAGAGTAAGATCCCCAATCTAAGCAGATAATATCAAAATGACTTATGCCAAAATGAAACAACGCCATAACGAGCTGTGTCCCTGGGGTGTCTCCAAGATAGACGTGAAGCAGAATGAAAGGCTCCTTCATAATGGACTCTTCGAAGAAAAGTGATGAGGAGCGCCCAGGTGACTCAGTGGGTTGAGCCTCTGCCTTCGGCTCAGGTGGTGATCCCAGGGTCCTGGGATCAAGCCCGCATCGCATCGGGCTCTCTGCTCAGCGGGGAGCCTGCTTCCTCCTTTCTCTCTGCCTGCCTCTCTGCCTACTTGTGATCTCTCTGTCAAATAAATAAATAAAATCTTTAAAAAAAAAAAAAGAAGAAGAAGAAGTGATGGAATCAGGGGACTGAAGGCTTTCTCCTGGCACACCGCAGGTCTATGGAAGTGCCAAATTTTCAAAGGAGTTTTAGCGGGAACCAGTTTGCATGTGAAACCTCTTATCCCTCTCCATAGCCAATAGCCAAATACGTGAAGCAATTCAGTGGGAAAGAGAACCCCTTTCCTCAAACTTGGCCCATTCGTAATGATGCTGGGGACCCTGGAAGTACCTCTGGGAAAGCCCTCTGGTACAAAAACAGCTTTTCCTGGAGAAATGTCCTGTCACCTTAAACCAAGCCTCACACATCAAGCAAACCACAAAATGAGACTTTGTTCATCAATACTGGTTTTCAGCTCAATTAACTGTCTTTTCTAACCCACTGACCACCTTGCCAGCAGTACTTCTGCGTAAATATCACATTTCTGCTATTACCCTCTTGCCCACTAAAACCTTAAGGGCTTTCTACTGCTTTAGAAAACAGAATTTTTATGAAGACAACATTCAAGATTTGAAATTAAGTACATGTCCTAATTTGCTCTGTGATACAAATCTCTTTAAGTTCTCCAAGTACAAAATATGGACCTACAATTAGGTTGAAAGATTTAGAAGAAACTAGTTAAATAAGATAAGGTTTTTGACAAAATGATTATTTGGTAAGAAACAAATCTTAAGTCACTTTTTTCTCATAACCTAGTTACTTCAAACCATCATTGAGGAGTTTTATATTTTTAGTTCAGATTTTTTATGGATTTTGTACTTGCTTGATTTTTTGTTTCATATTTATTCAAATATTGCTTTCCTTATTTATATTAGCCATATCATTAGTTTATAAATATTTTGTTATATGCAACAATTATTAAAAAAACTCATTCATAGTAATAAAGTAGAACAAAAATTTATACATTTAAAAAACATTAACATATTATTGAAGCATGTACAATAGGTTGAAAAAAATTGTGGAAGATGAGGAAAGTGTTGTATAAGACAATCCTTCCAAAGAGACCCTTTTTGCTAATCTTATTTTTTATTGATTCCATTCAATTACTCTTATCATTGCAATTACAAAAATATAAAATAAATATAATATCATGGTTCTATTAAAAGAAAATTGGCAAATGTAAAAGAAAAATAATAAAAGTTATAAAGCTGATCTTACAAAGTGAATCATAATGTATACCCACTTATATTCTTCCAAATATATTTCTATACATATACATGTGAACTTACAAAATGGAGGGCTGCTTTGTCCCAGGCACTGTGCTAAATACTTTACTTATATAAACCTATATAATCCTCACAATAACTCCAAGGGGTAGGTATTATCTCCATTTTTCAGATGAAACAACTAAGGTTTAAAGAAGCTGAAAATTATCCCACTGCATTTGTCATATTTATATAATTAATTCTCTAATTTTAGGAAATTCATGGTTTTTATTTAAATCATGACTATTAAAAAAAATCAAGACTATAAACAGCTCAGAGTAAACATAATTGTTCCCAAAATAATTTTAAATAAAAAATTAACAAGAACAAACAAAAACTTATCATTCAGTTTTACCACTTCTTGGATCAATGCTCACATTTCTACTTTTTCAGGCTCATTTTGTCTAGCACAATATTGCAATTTTAATATTACAGCTAAACATTCTATTTTCTTATTTAGTTGCCACAATTTGGTAAGGCAGATTTATTATCCCCGTTTTACAGAGAAGAAAACTATGGGTCAGTGAAGTTAAGTAACATGTCCAAGGTCACAGTGTCAGTATCAGATGCACTCATAATGCAAACCCAGGTCTGTCCTACTATACAGCTGTCAACCACCATGTTAAACTGCTGTCTTACTCTATTGGAATCTTTAAATAACAGAAACAGAAAACATCAGCAAAGTGACACTCTGCCTCCTTCATTTTGAACTCCAATCCCTTTAGTGCCCCTACCAAGATAATGTCTTTTGTCCTCTAAAAATCAAAGGAAATCTGTCACCTATAACTGTTATTTGAGCTTAGTTATTAATTTTGTTTTAATTTTCTCTCATCTATAGGATCAATAATTGTTCAAGTAACCATGAAGATGAAGGAATTAATAAAATTCACTATTACTCTTAAATTATTTTGATCATAAAAATGCAGATTTCATGCCTTTAAGAATTTCATTTTCTTTTAAGTAAAAACATTGCTATGAGGTAATTTCACTAATAAAATTTATTTTCCTTTTGAATTGCATGTTACTTGTTAAGTAGCAACTATCTTTATGTGTGTTTTAAAAGTTTTTTTGGGGGACCCCTGGGTGGCTCAGTCAGTTAAGCAACTGCCTTCGGCTTTGGTCATGATACCAGGGTCCTGGGATCGAGTCCCACATCGGGCTCTTTGCTCAACAGGGAGCCTGCTTCCTCCCCTCTCTCTGCCTGCCTCTACCCCTGCTTGTGCTCTCTCGCTCTCTCTCTGACAAATAAATAAATAAAATCTAAAAAAAATTTTTTTTCTCAAAAATTAATTTTCCTACTAGCCTTTGGTTGGTATTTTTTTCTTACTCCTTACTTACAAACAACCTGTGAAGTGCTTTCTGGAGGTATCTCTGTGAAAAAAAATAAATAAATAACAAGAATTTTTTATGAACCATTGTACTTACTGTTTATGTTTTTTGAATTTTAAAAATTCATGGCAAAATATTATAAAAGGATATTTTTAATTCTTTTACATTTTTGTTTTGGGAAATTTCAACCACATACAAAAATAATGAGACTAATATAATTTGATTAATCTTCATTAACACTGAGTTCCAACTAATATCAACAATGGGTTAGGGAGGAGTTAAGATGGCAGAGGAGTACAGGACCCTAATTTCATCTGGTCCCTGGAATTCAGCTAGAGAGTTATCCAATCATTCTGACACCTGCAAAATCAATCTGAGATCTGAGAAAAGAATTGCTGCAATTCTACAAATTCTACAAATAGAACCATCCCACTCACAGCAATGGACACGTCATCTAAGCAGAAGATCAACAAGGAAACAAGGGCTTTGTATGACACACTGGACCAGATGGACTTCACAGATATATTCAGAGTATTTCATCCTAAAGCAAGGAATACACATTCTTCTCAAGTACACATGGAACATTCTCCAGAATAGATCACATACTGGATCACAAATCAGTTCTCAACCCAGACCAAAAGATGAGATTGTACCATGCATATTTTCAGACTACAATGCTTTAAAACTTGACCTCAACCATAAAAGAAAATTTGGAAGGGGCACAAATACATGGAGGTTAAAGAGCATTCTACTAAAGACTGAATGGGTCAACCAGGAAATTAAAGAATTAAAAAAATACATGGAAACAAATGAAAATGAAAACATGACAGTTAAAAACATTTAGGATGTAGCAAAGCCAGTCCTAAGAGGGAAGTACATAGTAATACAGGCCTTTCTCAAGAAACAAGTAAATTCTCAAATATACAACTTAACTTTACACTTAAAGGAGCTGGGGAAAAAACAAACAAACAATAAAACAAAAACAGCAAGTAAAACCTATATCCAGCACGAGAAGTAAACTAATAAAGATTAGAGTAGAAATCAGTGATATAGAAATCAAAATAGTAGAACAGACCAACAAGACTAGGAGCAGTTCTTTGACAGAATTAATAAGATCAATAAACCCATAGCTAGATTTCTCATAAAGAAAAGAGAAAGGACCCAAATAAATAAAATCATAAATGAAAGAGGAGAGATCACAACCAACACTGAAGATGTACAATTATAAGAACATATTATGAGCAATGATACACCAACAAATTAGGCACTCTGGAAGAAATGGATGCATTCCTAGAAACATATAAACTACCAAAACTCATACAGGAAGAAAGAGAAAGCCTGAACAGACTCACAACAAGCAAAGAAACTGAAGCACAAATTAAAAATCTAAAAACAAAGAGAAGTCCAGGGCCACATGTCCTCCCATCAGAATTCTACCAAACATTTAAAGAAATGATACCTATTCTTCTGGAACCATTTCAAAAAATAGAAATGAAAAGAAAACTTCCAAACTCATTCTATGAGGCCAGCATTACCTTGATTCCAAAACTAGACAGAGACCGCACCAAAAAGGATATTACAGACCAACATCCCTGATGAACATGGAAGCCAAAAATCTCACCAAGATATTAGCCACGAGGCTCCAACAGTATGTTAGAAGGATTATTCACCATGACCAAGTGATATTTATTCCTGGGCTGCAAGGGTGGTTCAACACCCACAAATCAATCAATGTGATAAACTACATAAATAAAAGGACAGACAAGAACCATATGATCCTCTCAATAAATTCAGGAAAGCATTTGACAAAATACAGCATCCTTTCTTGATAAAAACTATTTGCTGTGAAGGGAAAGAGAGAACATACCTCAATATCATAAAAGTCATAATATGAAAAACCCACAGTAAATATCCTACTCTGAGAGTTTTTCCTCTAAGGTCAGGAACATGACAGGGATGGCTACTCTTACCACTGGTGTTCAACATAGTACTAGAAGTCCTAGCCTCAGCAATTATTTATTTGGGAGAAAGAGAGAACAAGCAGTGAGGAGGGGCATAGAGAGAGAATCAGACTCCCCACGAGCAGGGAGTCAGATTCAGGGCTCAACACCAGGACCTGGAGATCGTGACCTGAGCTGAAGGCAAACACTTAACCGATTGAGCCACTGAGGTGCACCTGAAGAGATTGTTTTCCATTGGAGATTCTTTCTTGCTTTGTCAAAGATTCGTTGACCATAGAGTTAAGGGTCCACTTCTGGACTCTCTATTCTGTTCCATTGATCTATGTGTCTGTTTTTGTGCCAGTACCATACTGTCTTGATGATTATGGCTTTGTAATATGGCTTGAAGTCCAGAATTGTGATGCCTCCAGCTTTGGTTTTCTTTTCAACATTCCTTTGGCTATTCAGGGTTTTTTCTGGGTCCATACAAATTTTAGAATTGTTTTTTCCATCTCTGTGAAAAATGTTGATGGTATTTTGATAGACATTGCATTGAATGTATAGACTGCTTTAGGTAGCATAGACATTTTAACAATATTTGTTCTTCCAATCTGTGAGCATGAAAAGTTTTTCCATTTCTTTGTGTCTTTTCAATTTCTTTCATGAGTGTTCTATAGTTTTCAGAGTACCAATCCTTTATCTCTTTGGATAGGTTTTTTGGTGCAATTATAAATGGGATCGACTCCTTAATTTCTCTTTCTTCTGTCTCATTCTTAATGTAGAGAAATACAACTGACTTCTGTGCACTGATTTGGTATCCTGCCATGTTGCTGATTTCCTGTATGAATTCTAAAGATTTTTGGATGGAGTCTTTTGGGTTTTCCACATAGAGTATCATGTCATCTGCTAAGAGCGGGAGTTTGACAACTTTTTTGCCAATTCAGATGCCTTGCATTTGTTTTTGTTGTTGTTGTTGTTTTGTTTTTTTGTCTGATTGCTGAGGCTGGGACTTCTAGTACTATGTTGAACATCAGTGGTGAGAGTGGCCATCCACATCATGTTCCTGACCTTAAGAGAAAAGCTCTCAGTTTTTCCCCATTGAGAATATTCTCTGTGGCCTTTTGTTTATGGCTTTTATGATATTGAGGTATGTTCCCACTAACCCTACACTGTGAAGAGTTTTAATCAGAAAGATGCTATACTTTGTCAAATGGCTTTTTCTGTGTTATTAGAGAGGATCATACTCACTCTTAAATGATAGCTTAACTAGGCATAGACTTCTGTTTCCAATTTTTCTCCCTTTTTAAAGTATAAAGATATAATAATACTGTGCTCTGGACTGTGAAAGTGTCACTACAAAATCACTTGGGTCTTGCTTTTACCAAAAGCCTCAAGAATTTCCATGGAGTAGAAAGAGATTTTATAGTAAATTCTTATAGTTTTGATTCCATATAGTTGAACAATGTCACTCCACAGTTTCATATAACACAAGTCTGTAATTTTGATTTCTTACAGATGACACTTCCACTACCAAAGTTCCAATATGCTTTCCTAATTTTTTCTAGTGGGTGGCCAAAATTCCTCACCACAGAAAGACCCAGTCTCCTGTAGTGGAATGACTACCAGAACCTCCATCCCAATGGCCTTATCAGATTTGAAACCCTGAGGGGCTATTGCATTCTGACAGGATTAATTTCTCCATACTTTTGACATGCAGAGATTTATCTTCTTTCCTTGTTTGCATTTAGCTATGGATTTTTTAACAGCTTTATCAAGAGATAACTGAACTACTACCTACTGCACATATTCGAAGTGTATAATTTGATATTTATGCATGTCTGTGCATGTGTGCACATGCATTTCTTTGTGTGTACAGTGGTATCTCAATATGGAATTATTTCTTAGTTTTTTAAAATAGCTTAAGATATGACTGACATATAATAAACTGCACATGCTTAGAGGGTACAGTTATCCATGAAAACATCATCACCATCAAAATCATGAACATATCCATCATCCCCCAAATTTCTTCTCCGCCTTTGTAATCACTCCCACCAGGGCCTCCCACCAATGTCTGAGCAATCTCTGATCTGTTTTATGTTAGTTTAGGTTAGTTTGAATGTTGTAGAATTTGATATCAATTTAGGGATATACTGTGTTTTCTTTTCTGTCTGGATTCCTTTATTCAGTATAATTATTTTGAGGTTCATTGTTTTTGTGGCATGAATAATCCAGCTCTTTATTACTTTTTATTGCTTAGTAGTATCATATTATATGATAGACCACAATGTGTTCACCCAGGTATCTGCTCATGGATGTTTGAATTATTTCCAATTTTTTTGCCCATTACCAGCAAAGCTTCTATGAACAACCATGTACAAGTCTTTGCATGCTTTCTTTATTCTTAGGTAGGTAACTAAGAGTGGAATGACTATGTCCTAGAGTATTTGCATATTTGTAAGTATATGTGTAACATAGTGACAAATTGTCCAACTGTTTTCCAAAGCACTTATATCCATTTTTTATTTCCACCAGCATGGTGGAAATCACTCTATATGAGAGATTCAGTAGTTCTACGTCATTGCCAACAGGAGGTACAGATCAAATTTTAAATTTTATTGATTCTAACAGGGATGTAGTAGTAACTAATTTTCATTTTAATTGACATTTACTTAATGGCTAATGATGTTGACCATTTTTTCATATGCTTAGTTGCCATCCATATATCTTCTTTGGTAAAGTGTCACTTCAGATGTTCTGCCCATTTCTTTACTAGATTTTTTGTTTTCTTATTATTGATCTTCTATATTTGGGCCTGAGTCCTTTATTAATATTTTCTCTCACTTTACAGCAAGTCTTTTTATACTTTGGAACAGTGCCTTTGCCAGGACAAAAGTTTTTAATTTTGATAAAGTACAACTTACCAATCTTTTTTCTTTTATGGGTCAAACTCTTGGTGTCATATTTAAGAAATAATTGCCAAATTCAAGATCACAAAGACTTCTGTCTAATAATGTCATATTATTTTAGGTTTTTATTTGTTATACAATGAATTCTTTTATATATGAGTAAACAGTTGTGCATTTGCTGGAAATATTATCAGTTCTTCACTGAATTTCTTGTAGATTGCCCAAAATCAGTTATCTGTATATGTATGGATCTATTTCTGGATTGTATTCTGTTCTTTTGATCCAATTGCCTATCTTGATGTCAACACTACATGTATGATTTCTATAGCATATAAGTCATGAAATCAGAAAATGTGAACCCTCAAACTTTTTTATTTTTCAAAGTTTTTTTAAATTTTACTCCTTTATATTTCCATATGAATTTTATAATCAGCTTGTCAATTTCTATTCCTATCATCAAATTCTATTATAATTTCTGCAAAGATTTGAATAGGGCTTGCATTGAATCTATATAACAATTTGGGAAAAACTGACATTTTAACAATGTCAAGTCTTTCAAGCCATGAACAAGGTTTACATTTCCATTATTAAATTTAAATTTCTCTCTACAATGTTTTGTAGTGTTCAGTTTACAGCTTTTGCTTTAATTATTTTTGTTTTGTTTTTATATTAGGCTAATGCTGGCCTTATTGAATGAATTAAGGATCTTGAAAAGTCTATGTATAGTTGGCATTATTTTGTCCTTAAATGTTTGGTAGAATTCTCCTCTAAAGCCACATTGCTTTGGAAATTTCTGTGGAAATTAATTTCTTTAAAAAACAGTACTGGGGTTTCCTGGGTGCCTCAGTCAATCATCTGCCTTTGGCTCAGGTCATGATCCCAGGGTCCTGGCATCAAACCTCGTGTCAGGCTCCCTGATCAATGCGGAGTCTGCTTCTCCTCCCCTGCCCTCTTCCTTCTGCTCCCCCTGCTTGTGCTCTCTCTCATTTACTTTCTGTTAAATAACTTAATAAAATCTTTAAAAAAATAAATGTTTGAAAGACATGGTACTGGGGCACCTGGGTGGCTCAGTGGGTTAAGCCTCTGCCTTCGACTCAGGTCATGGTCTCAGGGTCCGGGGATCGAGCCCCACATCGTGCTCTCTGCTCAGCGGGGACCCTGCTTCCCCTTCTCTCTCTGCCTGCCTCTCTGCCTACTTGTGATCTCTCTCTGTCAAAATAAATAAATAAAATTTAAAAAATAAAATAAAATAAATCATTAAAAAATAATAAAAAAATAAAAGACATGGTACTATTCAAGTGATCCATCTTTTCTTGAGTCAGCATTTGCATTTTATGTCATCTGAACAATTGTCTAGTTCATTTAATTTGACAAATCCATTGATGTAAAGTCATTCATAATATACCTTTATTGTTCCTTCAATTTCTATAGAATCTCTAGTGTGTTACCTCTCCATTCCAGAGATTGAGTGTAATTTATGTTCTCTCTCTCTTCTGATTAATCTGGCTGGAAGTTTAACAATTTTAATGATATTCTCAAATATTTGATATTCTCAAACAAGTTTATGGTTTCCCTGATTTACACTATTGTTTTGTTTTCTATTACACTGATGCTGCCTTCAGTATTTATTTCCTTTCTTTTATTTGTTTGTACCTTAAGGTGGAAACTGAGGTCATTAATTTGAGAACTTTAGTGCCATAAATTTCGTTTTTGTATTGCTTTTCATTTTGTAGCAGTATTCCATAAATGTTCACATCTTATGTTTTCAGTTTTCATAGTTATATATAATTTCTGGGGTGCCTGGGTGGCAAAGTCAATTAAGCATCTTACTCTCGATTTTGGCCCACGTCATGTCTCAGGTCATCAACTCAAGGTCACAGAGTCTGCTTGAGATTCCTTCTCTCTCCTTCCCACCTCCCCCTCCTCCTATTCATGCTCTCTCTCACTCTCAAATAAATAAATATTTAAAAAGATTTCTAATCAGTTTATGTTTTCATTTTTTAGTTAAAAATAATTTCCAATTTTCTTTCCATTTCTGTGACACATCGGTTATTTAAAAGTATGATATTTTAATTTCCTCACATTTGGGAATTTTCCCAATTTCTTTCCAATTTAATTTATTCTAATTTATTTCTAATTCAATTCCACCATGGTCAGAGAACATACTTTGTATCATCTTAATATTCTTGTATTTATTGAGAATTGTTTTATATACCAAATGTGGTCTATCTTGGTAAGAATCCCTTGTTCACAGAAAATGTGTATTCTGTTGTTATCAGGTAAAGTGCTTTATAAATATCAATTAAGTCAAGCTGGTTGATGGTGTTTTCAAGTTTTCTATATCCTTGCTAATTTAGGAGGGATATTAAAATATCCAACAATTATTATGGATTTGTCTTTTGTTTATTTTAGTTCTATTAGCTGTTTCTTCATATATTTTGAAGCTCTATTTTAGGAGCATAAACTTTAGGATTATGTTGCATCTTCTTTGTGAACTGACCACTTTATCTTTATAAGATGACTTCCTTTAGGGGTGCCTGGCTGGCTCAGTGGGTTAAAGCCTCTGCCTTCGGCATAGGTCATGATCCCAGGGTCCTGGGAATCTCTGCTCAGCAGGGAGTCCGTTTCCCTCCCTCTCTCTGCCTGCCTCTCTGCCAACTAGTGATCTGTCTCTCTGTCAAATAAATAAATAAAATCTTTAAAAAAAAAAAATGACTTCCTTCACCCCAGCAGTATTCTCTGCTCTAAACTCTCTTTTATTTAATATTAATATGGACTCCAGCTTTGTTTTTTTTTTTTTTTTTTTTTTTTTTTTTTAATTTTTTTATTTTAATAAACATATAATGTATTTTTATCCCCAGGGGTACAGGTCTGTGAATCGTCTGGTTTACACATTTCACAGCACTCATCATAGCACATACCCTCCCCAATGTCCATTTCCCCACCACCCTCTCCCATCCCCCTTCCCCCCCGCAACCCTCAGTCTGTTTCTTGAGATTGAGTCTTTTATGGTTTGTCTCCCTCCCAATCCCATCTTTTCATTTTTTCTTTTCCTACCCCTCCCCAAACCCCCCCACCTTGCATCTCCACTTCCTCATATCAAAGAGATCATATGATAGTTATATTTCTCCGATTGACTTATTTCGCTAAGCATGATACCCTCTAGTTCCATCCACGTCGTCGCAAATGGCAAGATTTCATGTCTTTTGATGGCTGCATAGTATTCCATTGTGTATATATACCACATCTTCTTTATCCATTCATCTGTTGATGGACATCTAGGTGCTTTCCACAGTTTGGCTATTGTGGACATTGCTGCTATAAACATTCGGGTGCACGTGCCCCTTCGGAGCACCACGTTTGTATCTTTAGGATATATACCCAGGAGTGCAATTGCTGGGTCGTAGGGTAGCTCTATTTTCAGTTTTTTGAGGAACCTCCACACTGTTTTCCAGAGTGGTTGCACCAGCTTGCATTCCCACCAACAGTGTAGGAGGGTTCCCCTCTCTCCGCATCCTCGCCAGCATCTGTCATTTCTTGACTTGTTAATTTTAGCCATTCTGACTGGTGTGAGGTGGTATCTCATTGTGGTTTTGATTTGTATTTCCCTGATGCCGAGTGATGTGGAGCATTTTTTCATGTGTCTGTTGGCCATCTGGATGTCTTCCTTGCAGAAATGTCTGTTCATGTCCTCTGCCCATTTCTTGACTGGATTATTTGTTCTTTGGGTATTGAGTTTGATAAGCTCTTTATAGATTTTGGATACGAGCCCTTTATCTGATATGTCGTTTGCAAATATCTTCTCCCATTCTGTCAGTTGTCTTTTGGTTTTGTTAACTGTTTCCTTTGCTGTGCAAAAGCTTTTGATCTTGATGAAATCCCAATAGTTCATTTTTGCCCTTGCTTCTGTTGCCTTTGACGATGTTCCTAGGAAGAAGTTGCTGCGGTGGAGGTCAAAGAGGTTGCTGCCTGCATTCTCCTCAAGGATTTTGATAGATTCCTTTCGCACATTGAGGTCCTTCATCCACTTTGAGTCTATTTTCGTGTGTGGTGTAAGGAAATAGTCCAATTTCATTTTTCTGCATGTGGCTGTCCAATTTTCCCAGCACCATTTGTTGAAGAGGCTGTCTTTTTTCCATTGGATATTCTTTCCTGCTTTGTCGAAGATTAGTTGACCATAGAGTTGAGGGTCTATTTCTGGGCTCTCTATTCTGTTCCATTGGTCTATATGTCTGTTTTTGTGCCAGTACCATACTGTCTTGATGATGACAGCTTTGTAATAGAGCTTGAAGTCTGGAATTGTGATACCACCGACTTTGGCTTTCTTTTTCAATATTCCTTTGGCTATTCGAGGTCTTTTCTGGTTCCATATAAATTTTAGGATTATTTGTTCTATTTCTTTAAAAAAAATGGATGGGATTTTGATAGGGATTGCATTAAATGTGTAGATTGCTTTAGGTAAAATAGACATTTTCACAATATTTGTTCTTCCAATCCATGAGCATGGAATATTTTTCCATTTCTTTGTGTCTTCCTCAATTTCTTTCATGAGTACTTTATAGTTTTCTGAGTATAGATTCTTTGCCTCTTTGGTTAGATTTATTCCTAGGTATCTTATGGTTTTGGGTACGATTGTAAATGGGACTGACTCCTCAATTTCTCTTTCTTCTGTCTTGTTGTTAGTGTAAAGAAATGCGACTGATTTCTGTGCATTGACTTTATATCCTGACACTTTACTGAATTCCTGTATAAGTTCTAGCAGTTTTGGAGTGGAGCCTTTTGGGTTTTCCACATATAGTATCATATCATCTGCAAAGAGTGATAGTTTGACTTCTTCTTTGCCGATTTGGATGCCTTTAATTTCTTTTTGTTGTCTGATTGCTGAGGCTAGGACTTCTAGTACTATGTTGAACAGCAGTGGTGATAACGGACATCCCTGCCGTGTTCCTGACCTTAGCGGAAAAGCTTTCAGTTTTTCTCCATTGAGAATGATATTTGCGGTGGGTTTTTCATAGATGGCTTTGATAATATTGAGGTATGTGCCTTCTATCCCTACACTTTGAAGAGTTTTAATCAGGAAGGGATGCTGCACTTTGTCAAATGCTTTTTCAGCATCTATTGAGAGTATCATATGGTTCTTACTCTTTCTTTTATTAATGTATTGTATCACATTGATGGATTTGCGGATGTTGAACCAACCTTGCAGCCCTGGAATAAATCCCACTTGGTCGTGGTGAATAATCCTTTTAATGTACTGTTGGATCCTATTGGCCAGTATTTTGGTGAGAATTTTCGCATCTGTGTTCATCAAGGATATTGGTCTGTAATTCTCTTTTTTGGTGGGATCCTTGTCTGGTTTTGGGATCAAGGTGATGCTGGCCTCATAGAATGAGTTTGGAAGTTTTCCTTCCATTTCTATTTTTTGGAACAGTTTCAGGAGAATAGGAATTAATTCTTCTTTAAATGTTTGGTAGAATTCCCCTGGGAAGCCGTCTGGTCCTGGACTTTTGTTTGTTTGGAGATTTTTGATGACTGTTTCAATCTCCTTACTGGTTATGGGTCTGTTCAGGTTATCTATTTCTTCCTGGTTCAGTTGTGGTAGTTTATACATCTCTAGAAATGTATCCATTTCTTCCAGGTTGTCAAATTTGTTGCCATAGAGTTGCTCGTAGTATGTTCTTATAATTGTTTGTATTTCTTTGGTGTTGGTTGTGATCTCTCCTCTTTCATTCATGATTTTATTTATTTGCGTCCTTTCTCTTTTCTTTTTGATAAGTCTGGCCAGGGGCTTATCAATCTTATTAATTCTTTCAAAGAACCAGCTCCTAGTTTTGTTGATTTGTTCTATTGTTTTTTTAGTTTCTATTTCATTGATTTCTGCTCTGATCTTTATGATTTCTCTTCTCCTGCTGGGTTTAGGCTTTCTTTGTTGTTCTCTCTCCAGCTCCTTTAGGTGTAGGGTTAGGTTGTGTATTTGAGACCTTTCTTGTTTCTTGAGAAAGGCTTGCACTGCTATATATTTTCCTCTCAGGACTGCCTTTGTTGTGTCCCACAGATTTTGAACTGTTGTGTTTTCATTATCATTTGTTTCCATGAATTTTTTCAATTCTTCTTTAATTTCCTGGTTGACCCATTCATTTTTTAGAAGGATGCTGTTTAGTCTCCATGTATTTGCGTTCTTTCCAAATTTCCTCTTGTGATTGAGTTCGAGCTTCAGAGCATTGTGGTCTGAAAATATGCAGGGAATGATCTCGATCTTTTGGTACCGATTGAGACCTGATTTATGACCCAGGATGTGGTCTATTCTGGAGAATGTTCCATGTGCACTAGAGAAGAATGTATATTCTGTTGCTTTGGGATGGAATGTTCTGAATATATCTGTGATGTCCATCTGGTCCAGTGTGTCATTTAAGGCCTTTATTTCCTTGTTGATCTTTTGCTTAGATGATCTGTCCATTTCAGTGAGGGGAGTGTTAAAGTCCCCTGCTATTATTGTATTACTGTTGATGTATTTCTTTGATTTTGTTATTAATTGGTTTATATAGTTGGCTGCTCCCATGTTAGGGGCATAGATATTTAAGATTGTTAGATCTTCTTGTTGGACAGACCCTTTGAGTATGATATAGTGTCCTTCCTCATCTCTTATTATAGTCTTTGGCTTAAAATCTAATTGATCTGATATAAGGATTGCCACCCCAGCTTTCTTCTGATGTCCATTAGCATGGTACATTGTTTTCCACCCCCTCACTTTAAATCTGGAGGTGTCTTCGGGTCTAAAATGAGTTTCTTGTAGGCAGCATATGGATGGGTTTTGTTTTTTTATCCATTCTGATACCCTGTGTCTTTTGATTGGGGCATTGAGCCCATTAACATTCAGGGTAACTATTGAGAGATATGAATTTAGTGCCATTGTATTGCCTGTAAGATGATTGTTACTGTATATTGTTTCTGTTTCTTTCTGATCTACTACTTTTAGGGTCTCTCTTTGCTTAGAGGACCCCTTTCAATATTTCCTGTAGAGCTGGTTTGGTGTTTGCAAATTCTTTCAGCTTTTGTTTGTCCTGGAAGCTCTTTATCTCTCCTTCTATTTTCAATGATAGCCTAGCCGGATATAGTATTCTTGGCTGCATGTTTTTCTCGTTTAGTGCTCTGAATATATCATGCCAGTTCTTTCTGGCCTGCCAGGTCTCTGTGGATAGGTCCGCTGCCAATCTAATGTTTTTACCCTTGTATGTTACAGACTTCTTTTCCCGGGCTGCTTTCAGGATTTTCTCTTTGTCACTAAGACTTGTAAATTTTACTATCAGGTGACGAGGTGTGGACCTATTTTTATTGATTTTGAGGGGCGTTCTTAGCATCTCCTGGATTTTGATGTTTGTTCCCTTTGCCATATTAGGGAAATTCTCTCCAATAATTGTCTCCAATATACCTTCTGCTCCCCTCTCTCTTTCTTCTTCTTCTGGAATCCCAATTATTCTAATGTTGTGTCGTCTTATGGTGTCACTTATCTCTCGAATCCTCTCCTCATGTTCCAGTAGTTGTTTGTCTCTCTTTTGCTCAGCTTCTTTATTCTCTGTCATTTGGTCTTCTATGTCACTAATTCTTTCTTCTGCCTCATTTATCCTGGCAGTGAGAGCTTCCATTTTTGATTGCACCTCATGAATAGCTTTTTTGATTTCAACTTGGTTAGATTTTAGTTCTTTTATTTCTCCAGAAAGGGCTTTTATCTCTCCGGAGAGGGTTTCTCTAATATCTTCTATGCCTTTTTCGAGCCCGGCTAGAACCTTGAGAATTGTCATTCTGAACTCTAGATCTGTCATGCTACCTATGTCTGTATTGATTAGGTCTCCAGCCTTCGGTACGGCCTCTTGTTCTTTTTTTTTGAGGTGAGTTTTTCCGCCTTGTCATTTTGTCCAGGTAGGATTTGCTTTCTCCTGCTGTGGAATTCCGCTGTTCTTGGTGACTGAAGTTGGTTTTGGATGGTTTCTTGTTGATCTTCTTGGGGGAGGGGCCTGTTGTAGTGATTCTCAAGTGTCTTTGCCGCAGGCGGAATTGCACCGCCCTTGCCAGGGGCCAGGCTAAGTAATCCGCTCGGGTTCGCTTTTGGGAGCTTTTGTTCCCTGAGCGCTTTCCGTAGAGTTCCGGAGGACGGGAATGAAGATGGCGGCCTCCCAATCTCTCGGCCCGGAGGAGCCGAGAGCTTGGGGTTCCGCTCCTCAGTGCACTCTCAGAGCAAAGCGCCCAATAGCCCCGCCTCCCTGGCTTGCGGTCGCGACTCGAGGAAAGCAGTCAATTGTTGGAGCTGGAGAAAAGCGCCGGGTCGCTTTTGTCTCCGTGGCCTCCGGCCGCGCTCCGAGCCCACCCAGCCTGCGACCGGCACAAGGTAACCCCGGGCTTAGAGCTCACTCCTCGGCTTTGTCGCTATAGCCGGCTTCCCCGCTCTAATACCTGCGAGCTCTGCGGCACTCAGACATCCCCAGTCCTTCTGTGACCCTGCGGGTCCTGGGATTATGCTGACCCCGCCTGGGTTTCCCCCCAGTTTAGCCTCTGGAGCGATGTCTCCCAGTGGAGCCGACTTTTAAAAGTCCCGATTTTGTGCTCCGTCGCTCCGCCGCTTGCCGGGTGCCGGCCCCTCCCCCCGGGGTCTATCTTCCCGTCGCTTTGGATTCACTTCTCCGCAGGTCCTACCTTTCAGAAAGTGATCGATTTTCTGTTTCTGGGATTGTTGCTCTTCTTCTCTTCGATTTCCCGTTGGATTTATAGGTGTTCACAATGGTTAGATAAGCTATCTAGCTGATCTCCTGCTACCCGATGTCGTCTCAGCCTGCTACTTCTCCGCCATCTTGACTCCTCCCTCCAGCTTTGTTTTTACTAGTGTTAATACTAATGCATTTCCCCCCATCCTTTTACTATTTACTCACTTGTTTCTTTATGTTTACAGATTGTTTTTTATAGTAACGTGTAGTTGGGCCTTACTTTTTTCCCAATCTGACAAAGTCTATCTTTTTATTGGGGTGTGTAGGTCATTATTGATATGGTTAGTTTACTTATTTGTTTTCTATTTGTTGTATTCATTCTTTGTCCTCTTTTCTATCTTTTTTTGATTAGCCGAACTATTTTTTTATAATTTAAATCTATCTCCTTTATTGCCTTATTGGCTATAACTGTATTATTCCAGTGGTTACTTTAGAATTTATAAAACTTACTGCAGCTTGTATTTATGTGATTTTTATACTCCTTCTCATACGGTATAAAATCCTCAAAATTGCATATTTGTATTTCTTTCAAAGTATGTTATTTCAGATATGCATTTATATGCTATAACTCCATATCATAATGTTATTCTTGTTTAAACAGTCCATTTATCTTTAAAGAGACTTTTTAAATCCTGTGTATATACCCATCTAGTTTCCATGTCTGATAATTTTCATTCCTTTGTGTACAGCTGTATTTTCATCCAGAGTCATTTTCTTTCTATCTAGAGAATTTCTTTGAACATTTCTATATCTCAAAAATCATTCCCTTCTTTGCCTGATGTTCCCTGTCTTAAAAAAGTATAAACAATGAATGCTGGAACACTGAAAAGAAATAAAATAACATAAAATAAAATGGGGAAAAGGTTTTTTAGTGTTTTTTTTTTTTTTACATTTTTGGCTATTTTATATTAGAGCATAAATCGAGTCTTTGTCATTCCATCTTAGCTGCAAGTGAAAATTTCAGCTGTGTGGGGTTTTTTTGTTTGTTTTTTGTTTGTTTGTTTGTTTGTTTTTAGAGAGAGAGCACGAGCAAGGGGAGGAAACAGAACAAGCAGACTCCTCACCAAGCGTGAAAGCCCGACGCCAGGCTGCATCTCACCACCCAAGATCATGATCTGAGCTGAAATCAAGAGTTGGACATTTAACTGACTGAATAACCCAGAAACCCCAGCTATGTTTTCTTAATAACTTTACTTCATCCCACATTCCTTGTAGTTGTAGAAGTGGAGAAGCTACCAACAGTAATTATTTTACCGTGTTCCCAGAATTCAATCAGGTTTCCTGTGTGACTCTGTAGATCAAAAGTAAGCTCCCATAAAGACATAAGTTCAAGACACAGAAAACTAGAGAAGAATAGACCCTTTTTAGGGTCAAATGTCATTCACATTTTTTCTTTTATTAGCCTCACTTAAAATACCCCTTACATGGGGTGCCTGGGTGACCCAGTCAGTTAAGCATCTGTCTTTGGCTCAGGTCAGGATCTCGGGGTCCTGGGACCTGCATCTGGATCCCTGCTCTGTAGGACGTCTGCTTATCCCTCTCCCACTGTCCCTCCCCACAACTTGCGCTCTCTCTCACTCTCTCTCAAAATATAAATAAAATCTTTTTTCTTTTTTTTTTTTTAAAGATTTTATTTATTCATTTGTCAGAGAGAGTGAGCGCAGGCAGACAGAGAGGCAGGCAGAGGCAGAGGGAGAAGCAGGCTCCCCACTGAGCAAGGAGCCCGATGTGGGACTCGATCCCAAGACCCTGGGATCATGACCTGAGCCGAAGGCAGCTGCTTAACCAACTGAGCCACCCAGGCATCCCAAAATAAATAAAATCTTTAAAAAAAAAATCCCTTACAAGCTCAGAGTTATCGTAAAAAAGGGAGAGAAAAAGAGCAAGAGAAAGAAAGTAAACCACTTAGTGTTTCAAAATGTTATTGAGACTGAAAACTTTAAAAATAATTCCCAATCCAAAGAAATGTAGAACTCTTGAAAAATAAATGTGACTGTAAAAAATAAATAACATAGTAGTCTATATGACAAATATAAATAATAACAGATTTTTAAATTATATTAAAAGTGCCATTTTAAAATTGCCCCATTACTGGTAACATTCAAAATGGGTTATCTTTAGAAAAAATGGCAATGATTATGTTTAAAACAATATTACAAACATGTCTTGAAGGATTATATTTATTATACCATTTTTCTATTAGCACCACCTATGCTTATTTAGGCCACAGGTGGCATTATTTAAAAGCAAGTTCCAACTAGGTTAAAATGCTGCAAGAAAATGCCATCTTCTCTTACCTATGGATACTCCATCTGTGATTATTGGTTTGTGTTTGGATAACTATTAGCATTTTATAGAGCCCCAAAGTAGTGATATCTTTCCTTTGTGAATTACTTACCAAATCTTAAATAATGTTGGCTCAATTTAAACATTGTACCTCAAACCCACACAGATATATGCAAAATGCTTCAGGTACTTTATTAATGAAACATATTTTATTTCAACATGTAAGCACAGAATTGAATATAAATTTCCTATTTTAGTATGAAGACAACTATATTTGGGGGAAAAAAAACAAAGATGTATTTTATGTGTAATGTCAATACTTCTGCTAGTGCTTGGTATAAGCTGTTTCTTCAATTTCTCATGGGCAATGCACCAAATCTACCTATATACATCCCCACTAGTTTTACTGCTCTTAAAATACTTTAAAATAAACTGTTTAGCAAGTTCCTTCAATAATATCCTTCTCTTTGTGTTCATGACATATTCTAGATTGCAGTATTATGAATTATTCCCTTCATTTTTGTTGTCACCTACAATTCCCCTTCTTCAAGTATAAAATTTCTAGGTTTATAGACTAATATCATCTCAGCCTTTGCAGCCTAGTCTTTACACACTTGGTTGACTGACTCTATTGAGAGAAACATTGAAGAAACAAAATTGAAACAGTCTGTGGATATTAATAATGTCAAGATCTGTATTTTTGGTATTGCTCATACTATTTGCCTATTAAAATGAGGAGCATTATCTTCATGAAAGAACAAACGATCTGTTAATGATTTTAGGCAAGAAGAAATTTATTTTATCTTAATCCAGAATTTCCTCTTCTTTTATGTGGCCTGAATTAAATAAAAACATCATACTGCAAGGAGAGAGAAATCATGGAACTAGCCCCTCTCGCTATTGTGTACTGAGGTTAATATAGGAGAGGGACTTCATGACTGGAAGGCATCCATGATATTAAACAGGCCATGGGGCTGTGAAGTGCTGAGAGTGGTCATGCCGAGCAACAGGCCACAGGAATGCAAATCATCCACAAAGCCAAGAGTGGAGCTAGCAGGTGGCCTTGCCCATTCATCTGATGTCAACACACTGTTCAGCTCGGGCCCTTTTAACATCTGGGGGGGCCTTGTATGGCTTTTAATTAAGTAGAATCCAGGCCATCCAGTGTTCCTTATAGAAGAAAACCGCAGTCAAAAAAAGAGGCATCTTCTATACACTGAGGGTCACACTCATTATATAAATAAATACAGGCATTTAACTCAGATTGTGTGGTGGTTTTAGTTTCACATATTTTCCAGATATTATTTCAGCATTTTGCAGAACATATTTCTTTGGCTCCTTCATGACCCACCCAAATTTTCATAAGGAAGAAATGTGTGCTTAGAGTTCTCTTACGATTAACCTTTTATACTTTTGAAATATTTCTACTTTTGAGGAGTTTTGGAATAACCATAACATGTCTTTTCAAAACGAGTTTATAGAAGATTAACCTATAACAGTGGTAAGTGTCAGGGTATGAAAGTGACTGAATCAGAAGCCAAAACCATTTGTAACTAGAATTCTGCCTAGGAGTATATACATACATCTAGCCACCCACATATCGAATATATCAAGTTATGCAGAACAAGTCACTGTCAAAAACTACTTCAACCACCATTTTTAAAGAGCCTATGAAGAGTGAAATTTCTAAAGGGTAGTCATCATGTATAGTAAATATTTAAATTAGAAAGACCCACCAGTATAGTAAGATATCACCTCACACCTGTCAGAATGGCTAAAATTAACAACACAGGAAACAACAGGTGTTGGTGAGGCTGAGAAGAGTGGGAAACCCTCTTACACTGTTGGCAGGAATGCAAACTGGTGCAGCCACTCTGGAAAAAAAAGTATGAAGTTTCCTTTAAAAGGAGAATTACCCTATGATCCAGCAATTTCTCCACTAGGTATACATCCAAAGGCTAAAAAAATGCTGATTCAAAGGGACACATGCACCTCAATGTTTATAGCGGCATTATCAGCAATAACCAGACTACAGAAAGAGCCCAAATGTCCATCAACATGTGAATGGTTGAAGATGTGGTGTGTGTGTGTGTGTGTGTGTGTGTGTGTGTGTGTGTGTGTATACATATATATATATTAATATTACTCAGCCATCAAAAAGAATGAAACCTTGCCATTTGTAACGATGTGGATGAAGTTATAGAGTATTATGCTAAACAAAATAAGTCAGTTGGAGAAAGACAAATACCATACGATTTCACTCCTATGTGCAATTTAAGAAATGAAACAGATGAATATGGGGAAAATAAAAAGACAGAGGCAAACCATAAAATAGATTACCAATAGAGAACAAACAGGTTTGCTGGAGGGGAAGTGGGCGAGGACATAGGTTAAATGGCTGATGGGTATTAAGGATTAATGAGCACTGAGTGTTGTATATAAGTAATGAATCACAAAATTTTGCTACTGCAACTAATAATACACTATATGTCAACTAATTGGAATTTAAATAAAAAACTTTAAAAAGAAAAAAAAGAAAGAGAAAAAGACCAACCAGACTAGTAAGGGCCTCAGGAAGTTCATTTAGATTTTCATTGCAATGATTTTCTAACTAGATTAGTACTTTCCTCCTTTAAAGGCAGAATTTTGCTTTCAGAGGTGAAAGTGTTTAATGTTTTTGTGGAAAAATACTGTTTTCTTACTGGAAATTTACTAAGCTACCCTATACAAGTAACCGGTTCATATAAATTCTAAATTGTTAACCTATGGTAAAATTTTTACCAAGAGTATGGTTAAGTGTTAAGAGAACCATACTCATTAAGAACTTCCTGAAATTAGCGATCATATCTTTTACATACACATCTGTATTTCTGTGTCTAAGGTATTCAATATGTGCTTGATAAATGAATGAAAGAATGAAGGAAGGAAAGAAGGAGAATGAGGGTCACTTTTGATAAATGCTAAACATGAAAAACACATAAAATACAAAAATGGCACATACTCACATAATAAAATAACATGTAATACATAGAGAAAGATGGAACTCCCTCCATCCAAAGTTCAAACTTCTCAGCAAGTTGTTCAATATCTTTCAAAATCCAGTTCTATTTAGATTTTGGCTAAAGTTCCATTGTTCTTTCCTGCTAATTCCTGTCCAGCTGTAGCAGAGTGTCCACCCTCCTAGGCATAGTACACAGTTAGCCCTCCCATAACCCTGAGAAGGAAAATTCTAGGTCTTCCCCCCTAGATTAAGTAACTTCCAACTCCTAGAATGAGTTTCACAGTGGCCTTCAACCTCCAAGATGCAACTTGTGTGAGGATTATTTTCAAGAGGTTTCAAGAAACACAAAGAAGCTCTTATTTCTCTCCCCACTAAAACGGAACCTAGAACTCAGAACATGTGTCCATACATACACTTTGGGGCTCTTTCATGAAGACAAGTGTACATTTCATGCTTTTCTGTCCCATGGCAACAAAAATAAATCACAAAGTAACCCTCTCAACATACTATCCTGCCACACAATTTTTTTTTTAAAGATTCTATTTATTTATTTGACAGGCAGAGATCACAAGCAGGCAGAGAGGCAGGCAGAGAGAGAGGGGGAAGCAGGCTCCCTGCCGAGCAGAGAGCCCGATGTGGGGCTTGATCCCAGGTCCCCAAGACCATGACCCAAGCCGAAGGCAGAGACCCAACCTACTAGATATAGATATAGATATAGATATGTTTCTCTCTCTCCAATATCTTAAAAATCTTGTTATGAGATTTATAACCCATTCATTCAAAAATATATATTAAGCAACTAATCTGAAAGTGTCAGTGGTGTACGTGTAAAGTACACTGTGCTAAATGCTGGTGATAAGGGAGAAAAAAGAACCTATAAAGCCCCACCCTTATGTTGCATGTAATCTGATGGAAAATGCATGCAAGTAAACCATCAATTGCAACGTGGCCTCCTCAGTGCTGTACATAGAACATAGAATATACACGTACATTTCACATGTACATGGACATAAAACATAGAATGTACATTTCACTTTTAGAACACAGTGCCTGTAGATAACTAGGGCTTAATAAATATTCTTTTTATAAACTGGATATTTTTTTCAAAGGAGAAAAAAAAAAACAACATTTGGTAGGGTTGGGAAGGAGGTAATTGGTTGGCAATAGAGAAAGCCTAATTTTAAAAAATGGGTACCCTAAAAAGTAGACTCATTGGTGTATGGGGAAGTACAATTTAACAATAAAGTTAAATTCTATGTTTTCTTGCTTTCCTATGTATCTATTCCCTATAATTACCACCAAATTTTGAAAAAGGCTGGCAAAAGCATAGATTGATTAGTAGTGATATAGAAGAAAAGATAAGATAGCAAATTAAATGCCTGTATCCTATAACAAATTCTCTGCTGGTTCTCCTGGGGGATAGCTGAATATTTTAGGGAAGTGGGTCTAGAAATTCCAGGCAGTGACCAGTAATAAAGTGAAACATTTTCCATAATGCAGCTAAAAGCAGTATGGATGGGCCTGTGAGACAGAGTGGCTTTGTACTATACAACTAAGAAAGGAAAAGAAACAGCCACCTCCCACCCACCCCTAATACACCCTAGAAGAAAGGGGGGAGAAGCAGATAATTGGTTATTCTAATTTACCTTAAGCAAAATTCACTTTTCTGTCTCTCTCCTTCCTATTTATTTGTACAAGTGACTCTATGTCTGTTTAACTCCTACATTAGCCATGGTTGGTAGGTCATATATAATTATGAAAGGGGATATTCATTAAGAGCATTAGAGAACATAAAGGTATTAAAGATGACATTCATAAAGGGTATAACAGATTCTATTCTGAGTAAGTAGAGCAATAATTATTCTCTAATTTACTATTATAGAACTAAAGTTTCTACTTCAAATTTCAAGTATTTTTCAAGAAATATTTTCTAGCTAACACCGGTGGAATTTTTTTTTTTAATAAACATATAATGTATTTTTATCCCCAGGGGTACAGGTCTGTGAATCGCCAGGTTTACACATTTCACAGCACTCATCATAGCACATACCATCCCCAATGTCCATATCCCCACCACCCTCTCCTGTACCCCCCTCCCTGCAGCAACCCTCAGTCTGTTTTTTGAGATTGAGTCTTTTATGGTTTGTCTCCCTCCCAATCCCATCTTTTCATTTTTTCTTTTCCTACCCCCCCAACCCACCACATCGCATCTCCACTTCCTCATATCAGGGAGATCATATGATAGTTGTCTTTCTCCGATTGACTTATTTCGCTAAGCATAATACCCTCTAGTCCCATCCACGTGATCGCAAATGGCAAGATTTCATTTCTTTTGATGGCTGCATAGTATTCTATTGTGTATATATACCACTTCTTCTTTATCCATTCATCTGTTGATGGACATCTAGGTTCTTTCCACAGTTTGGCTATTGTGGACATTGCTGCTATAAACATTCAGGTGCACGTGCCCCTTCGGATCACTATGTTTGTATTGCTAGGGTAAATACCCAGTAGTGCAATTGCTGGGTCATAGGGTAGCTCTATTTTCAACTTTTTGAGGAACCTCCACGCTGTTTTCCAGAGTGGTTGCACCAGCTTGCATGCCCACGAACAGTGTAGGAGGGTTCCTCTTTCTCTGCATCCTCGCCAGCATCTGTTATTTCCTGACTTGTTAATTTTAGCCATTCTGACTGGTGTGAGAGGGTATCTCATTGTGGTTTTCATTTGTATTCCCCTGATGCCGAGTGATGTGGAGCACTTTTTCATGTGTCTGTTGGCCATCTGGATGTCTTCTTTGCAGAAATGTCTGTTCATGTCCTCTGCCCATTTCTTGATTGGATTATTTGTTCTTTGGGTGTTGAGTTTGATAAGCTCTTTATAGATTTTGGATACTAGTACTTTATCTGATAGGTTGTTTGCAAATATCTTCTCCTATTCTGTCAGTTGTCTTTTGGTTTTGTTAACTGTTTCCTTTGCTGTGCAAAAGCTTTTGATCTTGATGAAATCCCAATAGTTCATTTTGCCCTTGCTTCTGTTGTCCTTGGCGATGTTCCTAGGAAGAAGTCGCTGCGGTCAAAGAGGTTGCTGAGGTCAAAGAGGTTGCTGCCTGCGTTCTCCTCAAGGATTTTAATGGATTCCTTTCCCACATTCAGGTCCTTCATCCATTTTGAGTCTATTTTCATGTGTAGTGTAAGGAAATAGTCCAATTTCATTTTTCTGCATGTGGCTGTCCAATTTTCCCAGCACCATTTGTTGAAGAGACTGTCTTTTTTCCATTGGACATTCCTTCTTGCTTTGTCGAAGATTAGTTGACCATAGAGTTGAGGGTCTATTTCTGGGCTCTCTTTTCTGTTCCATTGATCTATGTGTCTGTTCTTGTGCCAGTACCATACTGTCTTGATGATGGCAGCTTTGTAATAGAGCTTGAAGTCCGGAATTGTGATGTCACCAACTTTGGCTTTCTTTTTCAATATTCCTTTGGCTATTCAAGGTCTTTTCTGGTTCCATATAAATTTTAGGATTATTTGTTCTATTTCTTTGAAAAAAATGGATGGGATTTTGATAGGGATTGCATTAAATGCATAGATTGCTTTAGGTAGAATAGACATTTTCACAATATTTGTTCTTCTAATCCATGAGCATGGAACATTTTTCCATTTTTTTGTGTCTTCCTCAATTTCTTTCATGAGTACTTAATAGTTTTCTGAGTATAGATTCTTTGCCTCTTTGGTTAGGTTTATTCCTAGGTATCTTATGGTTTTGGGTGCAATTGTAAATGGGACTGACTCCTCAATTTCTCTTTCTTCTGTCTTGTTGTTAGTGTAAAGAAATGCAACTGATTTCTGTGCATTGACTTTATATCCTGACACTTTTCTGAATTCCTATATAAGTTCTTGCAGTTTGGGAGTGGAGCCTTTTGGGTTTTCCACATATAGTATCATATCATCTGCAAAGAGTGATAGTTTGACTTCTTTGCCAATTTGGATGCCTTTAATTTCTTTTTGTTGTCTTATTGCTGAGTCTAGGACTTCTAGTACTATGTTGAACAGCAGTGGTGATAACGGACATCCCTGCCGTGTTCCTGACCTGAACGGAAAAGCTTTCAGTTTTTCTCCACTGAGAATGATATTTGCAGTGGGTTTTTCATAGGTGGCTTTGATAATATTGAGGTATGTGCCCTCTATGCCTACACTTTAAAGAGTTTTAATCAGGAAGGGATGCTGTAGTTTGTCAAATGCTTTTTCAGCATCTATTGAGAGTATCATGTGGTTCTTATTCTTTCTTTTGTTAATGTATTGTATCACATTGATTGATTTGTGGATGTTGAACCAACATTGCAGTCCTGGAATAAATCCCACTTGGTCGTGGTGAATAATCCTTTTAATGTACTGTTGGATCCTATTGGTCAGTATTTTAGTGAGAACTTTCGCATCTGTGTTCATCAAGGATATTGGTCTGTAATTCTCTTTTTTGATGGGATCTTTGTTTGGTTTTGGGATCAAGGTGATGCTGGCCTCATAAAATGAGTTTGGAAGTTTTCCTTCCATTTCTATTTTTTGGAACAGTTTCAGGAGAATAGGAATTAATTCTTCTTTAAATGTTTGGTAGAATTCCCCTGGGAAGCTGTCTGGCCCTGGACTTTTGTTTGTTTGGAGATTTTTGATGACTGTTTCAATCTCCTTACTGGTTATGGGTCTGTTCATGTTTTCTATTTCTTTCTGGTTCAGTTGTGGTAGTTTGTATGTCTCTAGAAATGTATCCATTTCTTCCAAATTGTCGAATTTGTTGGCGTAGGGTTGCTCACAGTATGTTATTATAATTGTTTGTATTTCTTTGGTGTTGGTTGTGATCTCTCCTCTTTCATTCATGATTTTATTTATTTGTGTCCTTTCTCTTTTCTTTTTGATAAGTCTGGCCAGGGGTTTGTTAATCTTATTAATTCTTTCAAAGAACCAGCTCCTAGTTTCGTTGATTTGTTCTATTGTTTTTTTAGTTTCTATTTCATTGATTTCTGCTCTGATCTTTATGATTTCTCTTCTCCTGCTGGGTTTAAGCTTTCTTTGTTGTTCTTTCTCCAGCTCCCTTAGGTGTAGGGTTAGGTTGTGTATTTGAGACCTTTCTTGTTTCTTGAGAAAGTCTTGTACCACTACATATTTTCCTCTCAGGACTGTCTTTGTTGTGTCCCACAGATTTTGAACCATTGTGTTTTCATTATCATTTGTTTCCATGAATTTTTTCAATTCTTCTTTAATTTCCCGGTTGACCCATTCATTTTTTAGAAGTTTAGTCTGTTTAGTCTGTTTAGTCTCCATGTATTTGGGTTCTTCCCAAATTTCCTCTTATGATTGAGTTCTAGCTTCAGAGCACTGTGGTCTGAAAATATGCAGGGAATGATCCCAATCTTTTGATACCAGTTGAGACCTGATTTGTGACCCAGGATGTGGTCTATTCTGGAGAATGTTCCATGTGCACTAGAGAAGAATGTATATTCTGTTGCTTTGGGATGGAATGTTCTGAATAAATCTGTGATGTCCATCTGGTCCAGTGTGTCATTTAAGGCCTTTATTTCCTTGTTGATCTTTTGCTTAGATGATCTGTCCATTTCAGTGAGGGGAGTGTTAAAGTCCCCTACTATTATTGTATTGCTGTCGATGTATTTCTTTGATTTTGTTATTAATTTGGTTTATATAGTTGGCTGCTCCCATGTTAGGGGCATAGATATTTAAAATTGTTAGGTCTTCTTGTTGGACAGACCCTTTGAGTATGATATAGTGTCCTTCCTCATCTCTTATTATAGTCTTTGGCTTAAAATCTAATTGATCTGTTATAAGGATTGCCACCCCAGCTTTCTTCTGATGTCCATTAGCATGGTACATTGTTTTCCACCCCCTCACTTTAAATCTGGAGGTGTCTTTGGGTCTAAAATGAGTTTCTTATAGGCAGCATATTGATGGGTTTTGTTTTTTTATCCATTCTGATACCCTGTGTCTTTTGATTGGGGCATTGAGCCCATTAACATTCAGGGTAAGTATTGAGAGATATGAATTTAGTGCCATTGTATTGCCTGTAAGGTGACTGTTACTGTATATTGTCTCTGTTTCTTTCTGATCTACTACTTTTAGGGTCTCTCTTTGCTTAGAGGACCCCTTTCAATATTTCCTGTAGAGCTGGTTTGGTGTTTGCAAATTCTTTCAGCTTTTGTTTGTCCTGGAAGCTTTTTATCTCTCCTTCTATTTTCAATGATAGCCTAGCTGGATATAGTATTCTTGGCTGCATGTTTTTCTCATTTAGTGCTCTGAATATATCATGCCAGTTCTTTCTGGCCTGCCAGGTCTCTGTGGATAGGTCCGCTGCCAATCTAATGTTTTTACCCTTGTATGTTACAGACTTCTTTTCCTGGGCTGCTTTCAGGATTTTCTCTTTGTCACTAAGACTTGTAAATTTTACTATCAGGTGACGAGGTGTGGACCTATTTTTATTGATTTTGAGGGGTGTTCTTAGCATCTCCTGGATTTTGATGTTTGTTCCCTTTGCCATATTAGGGAAATTCTCTCCAATAATTCTCTCCAATATACCTTCTGCTCCCCTCTCTCTTTCTTCTTCTTCTGGAATCCCAATCATTCTAATGTTGTGTCATCTTATGGTGTCGCTTATCTCTTGAATTCTCTCCTCGTGGTCCAGTATTTGTTTGTCTCTCTTTTGCTCAGCTTCTTTATTCTCTGTCATTTGGTCTTCTATGTCACTAATTCTTTCTTCTGCCTCATTTATCCTAGCAGTGAGTGCTTCCATTTTTGATTGCACCTCATTAATAGCTTTTTTTATTTCAACTTGGTTAGATTTTAGTTCTTTTATTTCTCCAGAAAGGGCTTTTATCTCTCCGGAGAGTGTTTCTCTAATATCTTCTATGCCTTTTTCGACCCTGGCTAGAACCTTGAGAATCATCATTCTGAACTCTAGATCTGTCATATTACCAATGTCCGTATTGATTAGGTCTCCAGCCTTCGGTACTGCCTCTTGTTCTTTTTTTTGTGGTGAGTTTTTCCACCTTGTCATTTTGTCCAGATAAGATTTGCTTTCTCCTGCTGTGGAATTCTGCTGTTCTTGGTGAGTGAAGTTGGTCTTGGCTGGGTTTCTTGTTGATCTTCTGGGGGAGGGGCCTGTTGTAGTGATTCTCAAGTGTCTTTGCCCCAGGCGGAATTGCACCGCCCTTGCCAGGGCCGGGCTAAGTAATCCGCTTGGGTTTGCTTGGGAGCTTTTGTTCCCTGAGCGCTTTTGGTAGAGTTCCAGAGGATGGGAATGAAGATGCCGGCCTCCCAATCTCCGGCCCAGAGGAGCCGAGAGTTTGGGGTCCCGCTCCTCAGTGCGCCCTCAGAGAAAGGCGCCCAACCACCCTGGCCTCTGGTCACACTTGGAGGAAAGCGCTCAATCGCTCGCACTTGGAGAAAAGCGCCCGGTCGCTTCCATCTTCATGGCCTCTGGCCACGCTCTGAGCTCACCCAGCCTGCGATGGTTCAAGGTAACCCTGAGCTGTGAGTTCACTCCTTGGCTCTGTCTCTGTAGCCGGCTTCCCTGCTCTAATACCTGTGAACTCTGCGACACTCAGACAGCCCTGGTCCTTCTGTGACCATGCGGGACCTGGGGTTACACTGACCCCGCTTGGGCTTCCCCCCAGTTTAGCCTCCAGAGCAAAGTCCCTCCATGGAGCAGACTTTTAAAAGTCCTGATTTTGTGCTCCGTTGCTCCGCTGCTTGCCGGGAGCCGGCCCCTCCCCCCGTGGTCTATCTTCCCGTTGCTTTGGATTCACTTCTCCGCTGGTCCTACCTTTCAGAAAGTGGTCGATTTTCTGTTTCTAGAATTGTTGCTCTTCTTCTCTTCGATTTCCCGTTGGATTTGTAGGTGTTCGCAATGGTTAGATAAGCTACCTAGCTGATCTCCTGCTACCTGATGTCATCTCAGCCTGCTACTTCTCCGCCATCTTGACTACCCCCCCTCCCTGGTGGAATTTCTTTACTCCCATTCGCTGAAAGTTGGAATCTATATCATTTATTTACCAGTTTATATTAATACTATTGAGACAAAATAAGAAGGTTGGCACTTAACTACATCTTTAACTAGAAATTCGTTTTGTGTGTTGAAAATTTATTATATTGTTCCAAAGTGCTAACAAAAAACTGTCTGCACCAAGCAAAAGAGAAAACAGAAAATTTTACCCAAGTTTTGTAAAAAGGGTGTAATAGTATCTTTAGTTTATATAGTATTTAATGGATGACTTGGACTTGGGGCAAAGGCAGTCTTTCAAATACTCTCTCCTACTCTTGACATCTCTCCAGTTTTTTCTCTGAATCTATAAAAGGACTAAGGGGCTTGAGTCATCTCAATATGGTGAAGAAGCAAGCCTTGTGGCCACATAGTACCCTCTGAATCCATGACGGTTTCTCCTGCAGATTCAGAGGTCTGATCAGGTGCCTAGACAATGACCACTAAGTTATTATTAAAATACAGTAGAAAAAGAGAAGCATTTCTGGAATTAAGTTATTATCTGGAAAGAAGGACTTAGATTGAGTGAATAACTATAACACTGGCCTTTCATACAACAAGAACAGGACATCCATGGGTTACCTGGGTGGCTCAGTTGGTTAAGCAGCTGCCTTTGGTTCAGGTCATGATCCCAGAGTCCTGGGATTGAGCCCCATGTCAGCTCCTTGCTTAGCAGGGAGCTGCTTCTCCCTCTCACTCTGCCTGCTGCCCACCCTGCTTATGGTCTCTCTCTCTATCTCTCTGGCAAACGAATAAAATCTTTTTTTTTTTTCTTTTGAACAAAGAACAGGACAGGACATCCATAGGAACTGAGGTTTGGCAAAGTGTTCCTTGCCTATACACACAGGTTGCCAGGTGAGATAGTGGGAAATGTGGATCCTCTGCTGATTACTTTTATCTCTTTAGTGAAATAGAAAGCAAAGCCATTAGCTGATTGTTTGGAGAAGAGAAGGCTGTTAACAGTTTAGGGAACTGTGTCATGATGGCAGCAAAAAGGCCCAGTTGTGGTTAGTGGTCATTGATTTACCAGGAAACCAGGTAATGTGACTGTGTTCTTTATCCCAATAGACTGAGTCATATAGCAAACAGTCTAGAGCTGAATCTGATCAGGGTTGGGTTTTAATTGAAGAGCTAAGAGGTAGCTTAGCTACCTTAACCCTTACCCTTAACCCTGTTAAGGGTAAGGGAGGGTTAAGGGAGTTGAGGATATTTTAGGGATTTATTGCCTTGATGGGCTTTTTGTTGGGTAAAAAGGGAAATCAAGACTTGAAGGAGAGCAAATGGTAATGGGGCTGATGGGTGGAGAGTCCTATAGGGAAGGGGTTACTGGAGTGGGTATATTAGAGGAAGGAAGCTGGAAAGTTGAAAAAGGATAGTATGTCTGAAATTAGCTTTATGAGGGTATTATAGTTATAATAATAATGCCTAAGCATGACAATGGGTATTGGTGACTGTAGTAAATGAAGAAAAAAAGTGATAATTTGACTACATGTGAACCCAAAATTATATATCAAATACATCACAAAATTATAATGCAAGGGACACAATGAAAAATGTTTTTACAAGATATATGATAAAATGTTAATAAATTAACAAAATAACCATCTCTTTTAAATCCATAAGGAAAAGAAAAGCATGCCAATGAAAACTGGCAAACACAGGCTTAGGCAATTCTCAAAATAAGATGTGCAAATAAATAATAAACACATGAAGAACTATTCAAGCAAATTAAAGCATCTGTCCAATTTGCAAAAATATTTGCAAACTAAAACATCCAATGTCAGCAGATTTATAGTAATAAAATACAAATATATACAAATGTTGAAATTTTAAATCAGAACAACATTCTCAAAGTGACTTTTGATTCTCAAAAAGGTAAATATCCTTTGACTCACTAATTCTGTATCTAGGAATTTATTCTAGGACAGAATAAAAAATGTGTGTTTCTGATTATTTTTATTTGGGGATTTATTTAGCATTATATTAGTGAAAAATTAAAATCATCTTAAATATTAGGGACACCTTGCGGGAAATGGCTGTATAAAAGTAGACAGAATGAAACTGCACAATCTTTGAGTATCATTTTCAAATAAAACTTAGTAACAAGGATACCTTCATTAAAGAGTGTGAAGTAAAACAAAACAAAACAAAAAGTGCTAAGTAACCAAAGCAGGCTATAAAACTATACATATCCAGTTTGCTCCCCAAATAATTATGTATGCTTGTGTATGTGTGTTTAGGGATGGTATGTGTGCATACAATTACATACATAAGGTATGGAAGGAAAGCTTTTGGTATTGCTTATCTTTGGATGCTGGATGACTTAAAAAAAACTTTTTCACAGTACTCATGCTCTACCATATATGGGGATGCTCAGCTCTAATTTGAGTGAAGTCAACATAAAAGAAGCAAGGATAAGATATAAAGATAGAATAAGGGGGTCTTGACATAATTTGAATTCCTGGATGCAGACATGTGCAAATCCAATTACTCAGTATCCTTTTCCACAATTTTGTTGAATATACAAATATGTTACTCGTACTCTGTTTTTTGCTTTCTTTTGTTTTTCCTTATATAGATTTAACTAGATTTTGATCATTTGAATCAGAATGGTAGAAAGAGATTAATATAATCTCTTTTATGAATTACATAACAATGAATTCTCAATACATAATCTTTGTCCTAATTTCTGTTTCCTCATTAGATTTCTAGAAGAGACTGAATGTATCAAACCATACTGGCTGTTATTACAGTTAAAGGAACTAGAGACGTTATCCAGGATGACCAGCCAGGCATATAGGCAGGGTTTCAAAGGGTGACCATACATGGATGTGATCACTGTTTCTAGGTTCTGGGACCAGTTTTGAAAGTCAAGAAACTGGAATTTCATTGGTATAGATGAGGTTCAGAGAGACTATCAACTCTAGTAGAAATACCAGTTTATGGATCAGAACTATTACCTTCATGCCAAATGAAATATCAGTGGCATTGATCAGTGAACTTTCTCCAAAGTGGGCCAAGTTCTTCCACTCCTGTGTCACTGGACCCCACCCCACCCCTGCCATTTGGCAATGTGAGGACATTTTTGGTTGTCACAACTGAAGGGTACTCCTTGCATCTACACAATAAAGACCAGGGATGGAGCTAACCATACTACATTGCAAAAGACATAGTCCCCTATGACAAAGAATTATTCATCCCAAAAGCCCATAGAGCTAAGACTGAAAAACCCTTCAACAGAGGCATATACCAGCCCGGTGATTCAGGCAATTTATCCCAACTGATCCTCTATCATCTTTCATAGAAAACAATAGAGTTACAATAATTTTTTTTTAATCTGTGTATTCTTTATTTCTAGCCTCCCATGCTGACCATTTACCATCTCTTAGTCCAGAAGCCTCTTAACAGCCTACAACACCGTTAATTAGAGCTCAACTTTCTTTGTTCCAAGCACATTTCATTCTAGTCTCCCTAGGATTATAACCCATTCAGATTAACTGGAGCCTTAAGGTGTGACCACAGTGTTTCATTTGCATAGGCAAACTGGATTATAAATATACAATTTTCAGCTTTACTAGAAATTGTCAAATTGGTTGTATTAATTTACATTCTCTCCAACAGAGTTTTTCTCCATATCCTAACCTATGCTTGACATTTCCAGACTTTAAATAGTCTAGAAAGTACTGTAAGGGAACTTTCCCTACAGGAAATGTCAATCTTGATGTTAAAATGGCATTTAATTATTGTTTTAATAAGCATTTTTCTGAATTCTATGTCAACGAGAATCTATTGATTCTTTTTCAGCTGTTCTGGTCTCTTCTACAATTTGCCCATGATATTCATTCACTTTTCTGTCACCTTTTTTTTTCCTTAGTGTTTCTTTTTTTTTTTTTTTTTTTTTTAAAGATTTTATTTATTTATTTGACAGATCACAAGTAGGCAGAGAGAGAAGGGAGGAAGCAGGCTCCCTGCTGAGCAGAGAGCCCGATGCGGGGCTCGATCCCAGGACACTGGGATCACGACCTGAGCCGAAGACAGTGGCTTTAACCCACTGAGCCACCCAGGTGCCCCTTCCTTAGTGTTTCTTATTGACTTTGTATTTGTCCTTCTGTTCTTTTTTCTGATATTACATATTGCAATATGTTTCAGTAACATTTATTTATGATAGCAATTCCTACTATTAAAGATACTTCAGATCATTTTTTAAATTTAAAAAAAATTTATTTATTTCTTTGACAGATAGAGAGAGAGAAAGAGAGAGTGAAAGCGAGAGCACAAGCAGGGAGAGCTTCCGGCAGAGGGAGAGGGAGAAGCAGGCTCTCCATTGAGCATCAAGCCCATCACGGGGCTTAATCCCAGGACTCTGAGACCATAACCTGAGCCAAAGACAGCTCCTTAACCAAATGAGCCACCCAAGAACTCCCAGATAATTTTTAATCTTAAAAAAGGCATACATGAGTGTTAGCTCCAAAAAGTGATACCCCCAATAGTTTACAAATCTCAGAGAAGCACAGATAATTACCGTGTCTTATGTTTGAAAATAATTTTTCTCTTTTAATACACGTGAAGTTATAATTATAATACTATTTCTAGTTTCATAATACCATTATTATAATTATAAATGATAATAATATTATAATGCCATTTCTAGCTTTACATATATATTTCAAGGTACCTTAATCTATTATTTTACCCTTGAATTTCCTTCAAAATATAGACCTCTGCAATAAAGTCACTGATTATTACTTATATTTATGCCATTTAAGGTAGTCACTAATGTTTTACCTCATGATTTTAAAATAGATATGATGTAATTTGCTAGTGTTTCTCTTTGCTATGAGAAAACTACAGCAGAGGTTTATTTTACTTTATACAAAGCTGAATGGCATCTCTTTCATTTGCTTATTCAATAAATATTTACCATATTCCCACTGCGTGACAGTGGTGTTTTAAACACACAGAATATACTAGGATACAAAATAAACTGAGGGGTACCTGGTTGACTCAGTCAGTCAAGCGTCTGACTTTGGGTCAGGTGATGATCTCAAGGTCCTGGGATTGAGTCCTGGGTGGGGCTCCCTGGTGAGTAGGGTGTCTGCTTCTCTCTCTCTCTCTCTCTCCCTTTCTTCCTCCCCAGCTAAGCTCTCCCCTACCACAAACAAATAAATAAACTTAATTCCTGCCTTTATGAAGCTAACATTGTGGAGAGGACAAACAACAGCCTAAATAAATACGTAAACTATGTTGGCTACTGGTAAGTCCCTAGAACAAAATTTAAGTCTGAAAAGTGAGTATCTGTGTGGGAGGTGAGGAAGGGGAGCATATTTTCCAAAGAATAGCCCTCCCAAAAGCCTCACTGATATGGCATTCTGGGAAAGTTGGAAATATGTGAATATGTGAAAAAAAAAAAAAAAAAGAGCATTTCAACTGAAAGGCAGAACAAGAACAAAGTCACTAAAGCACGAGACTTCAGGAATAAAGTAAGGAGAGGAAGTGGTAAGGGAATCAGGGAGAAAGGAGGAGGGGATAAGGTCAGAAAGATAATGGAGGGGCCAGGTAAGGATTCTAGCTTTTACTCTCAGTAAGATGGGGAAGTTTGTGGTAGAGAGTAACCACATCTGACTTCAGTTTTAAAGGGATCACACTAGCTTTCATTTTGAGGAAGGTCTGCCAGGAGACACGGGCATAAACAAAATCAGGTAAAAGATGGAGTTTTCCACACTTGTCTCTCCTCCAACTGCCTTTTAAACCCACCTCAACTGAGTATTTTTGCCTTTCTCCTATTAAGAGTAATATGACCTCCACACAGGTAAATCAATGCCAGGTCAATGCCAGGTCCTCATCTTACCTGACCTCTCATGACCATTTGGTCTCTCTGACACACATCTTTCACTTAACTTCCCAGAGAGCACAAGCTCTTCATTTACCTCCTAATTTACAGGCTCTTCCTTCTCAGCTTCCTTTGCTGATTTCACCTCACATCCCCAGACACTTAATACAGAATCCAGGGCTCATTCTTCCTTTTCTTTCTCCCATCTACACTGCCATCCTTGCTGATCTCATTCAGTCTCCGGGCTATAAATACCATGTAAATGCTGACAGCTCCCCATTGCTGTTTCTACTGAGACTTTGCCATTGAATTCAACCTCATATATCTAATTATCAGTGACGTTCATCCTCAGAAACGCTCCATCTGCAGCCTTCTTTGTCTCAGTGGTAACAATTCCATTCTTCCATTCTTAACACATTGGAATCAGAGATTAGGGCCGGGAAACTAGTCTAAACATAAAAATGTTAGGGTTATTAGCATATTGATGATGTTCAAGGAATTTCCCTAGAAACTGTGTTTTGCATTGTCTTTAACAGCACAGTTCTACAACGGATCCCTTCGGTTTGTAAATGGCACTCCTCAGGACAAATACATTTCTTACCTACATCATAACTACAACCTACAATTTTCAGTTAATTAAGTAAATAATAATAATAATAATAATAAATTAGTAATTAATGAGATACTGGACCAAGTAATTTACATCAATTACCAAATACATACAATAACCATGCTAAACTGCATTTTCTGAAGTGCCCTGACTTGCTGGTCAGCGTTTGAATGTAACTAACCTAACCATTTGTTTTACTTGTCTCCAACTTTCTTCCAGGCCATGTAATCAATCCCTTGATAATCTCTGTTGAAGGGAAATTTTCCAAAAAGAAGTAAAATCAGGACTCTTGAAAAGATATATAATGGACATTTATTTTTTTAAACTCTGTATAAATGAGATAAATAGGCAATGTTAAACTTAATTCAGAGAAGGCAAAGAATACATACATTTATATATTAAGAACATTGAAATGATTTTGTGAGTAGACGCATTACTTACAAGCAGGGCAAGGCACAGAGCACCTGCAGAAGTAGAATCAGATTATGCAAAAGAGGATGCTATGCTATGAACAATGCTTGTTTTCATTGAAAATATCCACTGATTTTTTTGTTTATTCTAACTTTCCTTACTGATAGAAGTGTTTATATTTATTACCTGTCACATAAGAGAAGATCTGAAAAACTAGAGAGTCGTAAATAACATGGAAAGGGGAAATTATTTTTTCACTACTTCAAACACACTTATATTTCTATATTTTCTGTAAAGAAGTGTTAAATACAATAAACATGTTCTAGTGACAGTCACTCTTCAATTGCTATACGACATAAAAATGTGTTTCTAGTTCTCAAGGTTATATTCAAATGTTCTAGTTTGTTATCATGATAATTCAATCATAATAATTCTAGAAGACCCACTAGAAAACCACTATTCTCTCTTTGTAACAACTTAGCACTTGAGGAAAAATAATTGTCTTGGAGAGCATCAGTCAGTAACTTTCAACTAAACTTATAAATGTGTGGTATAATAAAGAAATTCTGGTCTTTGACTTTTGTTCCTGACATAAAGTTTCCAAAAAACCTGGAATTTTCTTGGTAAAATTTCTGCAGAGGATTGTCTTTGTTAAATTAATTAGGTGACTCTGGGTGGGGCCCTAGATACCTTCAGGATGTGAGCTGGTCTCCCGGCATGACCAACCACATGATTAGAGCACTTGAACTTGGGTTAGCCTAAACTCTGGCAAGGGGAAGGGAGCTGGAGTTTGAGTTCGTTACCTGGTAAACGATTTGATCAACCATGCCTGCATAATAAAACCCCAATTAAAACTCTGGACAACGACCTCAGTGGAACTTTTGGGCTGGTGGACCCACTGATGTCCCGGGAGGGTGACTGCCTAGATTCCAAAAAGAGAGGGCTTGGAAGCTCTGCATCCCCCATGCTCTACCCTAGACCTTGCCTTTGTGTCTCTTATATTTAGCCATTCCTGATCTGTATACTTTCTAGTAAGATTGTAAGCATAAACACAGTGCTTTAGGTAAGTTCTGTTAGTCATTCCAGCAAATTATCTAACCTGAATAAGGGTCCTAGGAACATTTCTTTGGTCAGTCAGGAACACTGGTGGCTCTGTCTCACAGAGAGCATCTGGCATGGGGGCAGTCTTGTGAAGGATTTTGTCCTTACCTGTGGGATCTGCACAAGCCGTAGGTAGTCAGCATCAGAGTTAAATTGAATTGCGGGACATCTAGTTGCCAGAGAACTGGTGTCAGGACAGAATATGTCAATACTGATCAGTGTAGAATAAGATGTATCAGCAGTAATGGTGAAAATATGCTTAAATGAAATACCTAAGCAGTGTATTTATTACGAATTTATTACCGGTTTGCCCACGTGATATTTAGTTATCAGCCCTATTCAGGTTAAAATCAATTTATGGAACAAATTAAATTTTTCTATCTGTGAGTATTAGATTTTTCCATCTATGAGTATTGAGAAATCATAATAACTTTTCCTAAAGTAAGTTTTCCAGAGGATTTCCTTTCCCACCCACATAAATATATAAAGAGGAAACTTCTGGGCCAGTTCCTCCTACTGCAAAGTAGAAATATGGCAGGTATCCAATGTATGTGAGCAGTGTAAGTGGTAAGTCTGGATGATGTAGAAACAAAACCTACTTTTTAAGTCATCATATTTCATTGCTTACACATCTTTTTGGCATCAGTGCATCTTGATTTCATTTAACCAATTTTTTCAGCCACTTACAAAATAAAAATGCAAGGCTTTAACCAAAAATATTGGGAAAAATAAATCCAGATATAAACATTACATCTACAGGATTGTTAAAGCAGCTTCAGTTACAATGAAAGCAATGTTTTTAAGTTTTCTTGCATTAAGAACATAATGCTCCCAGTATTTCAGAAGCCAGGGGTCTATTTATAATGGTCTTGGACTCTCTGTGCCAAATGCTTAGTGTACAAACTGAAGCCAAGAAATCAAGGATCCAAATTACACCATGTAGAATGCCAATGCAAGTTTTTTTTTTCTATTTCCCAAAGCATAATAAGACTAAGAATTTAGAAAGTCCAGCTAAAAATACACTTATTCTTGAATCTTCAAATATGTGAAGTAAAAAAATAAGCATTTGACCTCTATTTCTTGATTCAAGCTACATAAAGCAGCATTAAAATTATTTGAAACTGAGTTTTATGACCAAGAGAAAAATCATAAAATATTTAAACTATACAAAGAAAGTAAGTCACCATAAGAACTCACCTCTTTCTTGCAAGACACTGTAAGGGAAAGCTTTCTGGTTTCAAAAGAAGATGTTGCTATTATGTTAAAAGATCTAAGGATAAAACTGCCAGAAAACAAAATACTTTGATTACACCTTCAATTTGTAAATCACAGATAGTGAAGGAAAGAAATTGGATAAATGGTGGATGATAATCACTGGAAAATTGTGCTCTGTTACTGAGTAAAATTAGTTCACTGGGAACCTTCATGTCCACACAAGTCATTATGGGAATTCTGGTTTTTCTACCTAGATGGTATTAGGCCATTCTACAAAATGAAACACCAAGCCCTGGAACTTGAGCTATTTTTACTCAATTTTCCATTTCGAGTACTGAGGTAGTACCAAACCATCACAATTTCTATTTATTATTACTCAGGTTAAGAGCTATGACGTTTCAAACGTTTCCATTATAAAAATATCTTTCTAAGAGTACTAAAACTTTCCTTGGCCTAGATATTTCCAAAGCTTGTTCTAATCCCAGAATGTATTCTAAACTCTTGAATTCCATTCAGAAACAATAAATTAGTAAACAACCTGTTTAGCAGACATTGGCTTTTTAAAATTATAATTCAAGGGAGACATTATTATACCATCTTCCCCTACTCAGCAGGTGTGGCAATTATAGAGCATAACTCCCGTTCAGGCTCATGACCAGTTCCAGATTTTCCATACCTACAAGCAGCGGGGATCCTAGTCAAAACTTCAGGGCAAATAAAATGACTCCTTGGAACTCCCATGGTCCCCTCAGACTTCACCACTTCAGAATCCCTAGTTTTGCATCAGGAACCCCTCTTTACCAAGGACTTGTCAGGATTAGTTATGACTTAAAGGACAGTGTTTAAAGACGGGAAAGCTTAACAAAAAGATGAAAACTATATTAGTGGTGTTTCAAGTTTTTCACATAGCTTGTTCAGCTTCCACATTGGGCTTTTCCTGCCATGTGCAACGACGGACATGACACATTTCCTCTACAACCATGAAGTTCATTTGATTTAAAAATACTTAAGATTGGTCATTGAATCCCAGAAATATTTAGATGACATGGAAATGCTATCTTTTGGTGAATGGCATTCATTCTTTATGAAAGTCTTCTTTCTAAAGCTAGAATGTTTAAATTATTTCCTTCTTCAAATTGTCTCTGATCTATTCCCCTTGCCCTTGATGTAATCTCTTTTCTACAGTCCCACCCTGATACTAATACTCAGCCAAAATCTCTACTTCTTAAAGTTATTTTTGTAGTTTTCATAGATCTAAAATCCTTTAGGAAATTGCATGAGAAGACAATAGACATTCTCATTCATAAAATGAAAACTTCAAAACTTACTTATTTTAGAAGCTACAGTAAAGAGTATATCCAAATTCTTGGTCTTTTCTTATTATAGCACTTGACTTGGTTTAGTCTCAATACATTCAAAAGTCTCAAATTGATCTAATATAGTCTGTCTATTTGAATTGCATTTTATTCCTGACTACGAAAGTGTTTTTTTAATCTATTAAGAAAATAACCTGTTGTCTTTTTAAATTTACCATTCTTTATTTTTGTAGTACAGTTCTATGTAATTCATTTCCTCATAAGTAAATAAAATTCATTTTAACACAGCTTTGTTTTATTTTCATCATTTGAAATGTTTACAATGTGTTTGAGAACAGGAGTGCAGTCTAGATTTTTAAAGTAAAGAAAAAGGAAAGGTGAAAAAAGAAAAGGAATGCTTGTACCATAGCCTTAACATTTTGAAGTGGTTACCTGAGCAAGATGGTGGTAAAAAGCTCATGAAACCAGAGACAAGGTTTTTCATGTTATAAAGTAGTAACGGAAAGAAACTTCCTCCACATTTTTGCCCCATTTTTAAAGATCTACTTATTGTGTCTTATGTAGAATTTATGAGGTCCTGGCATAAAATGAATAGGAAAAGTCATTCACTATCACGTTCAAAGGAATTGGAAAACATAACGTGTGAATTACCCATCTTCTCTTTAGAGAGAGGAAACATAAATGGGTTCTTCGGAAAGAGCCACAATTAAAGTGCTTATGGCAAGACCTTTCTGAAATCTTCCACTGGACCATTCTATATCCTCACAGTGCTGCTACCTTTCTATTCAACTGCAATGACACAGCCAAGCTCGTGCTTCATATTTTGAAAGTTCTGTGTTTTTCAGGAGTTTGATCAAAGCCTTCTACCCACTAAGTCAGCAAGAGGTAAGGATAAGAAGGGAGGGGAGTAGGACTTCGGGGGAGGTAGGAGATGTCATGCAAATGGGAGAAAAGAGTGAGAAAGTTCTTCCGTAGCAACTCAGAGAAGCACACACACAGCTAGGCTCAGGTTAGCTGAACAAGGAAGTCGAGGTAAAGATGGCCCTGTAAACTTCTAATTCCCCAAATCTCATAGGTAGTTGTCAAGCTCACTTCATAATCACACACACACACACAGACACACACACACACTCATATGATTTTAATTCACTTACATGCTATTTTGTAAGATTTCTTAAGGATGGTTTTAGTGTCCTTTGAAATTAGTTTAAATTAATGCTGAGTTACACAACATCTTTTTCATGGTCCCTTCTTAGGATACTCTGCTTGTTTGAACTTTGCCTTTATGCTGTACCCCAGGTATAAATGCATTTCTCTAAGAAGTGTTCAACTTAAACTCATGAGTGCATACAAGCCTCAAGGCACATTTTAGTAGGTAGAGTGGTTTGTAATAGACCTTTTTTAAATTAAGAAATGAGATAGTGTTTTTCAGATTCTCTGATAATTAACTACTGTGCATATTTTTCAAAAATATGGTAAACATTGGTCCTGGAGGAAGTTTAAGTAAGTTCCATGATATGAAGTTTGAGGATAATAGTACACTATCCACTTGAAAAGTACTTAACTCATTTCTAGAATGAAATACTGACAATAAATTGAGAGCATTCTTCAAATTTGCCTAGAACCATCACCAATCTTGTTCTGATGACTTTCAGATCCAGAAGCCTACAGCAATAAAAACTCTGGATTCTATCTACTTCCAGACTATATATATATTTTTTTTTCTAAAAAACAAGATAGTGAAAAAAAATGTATCGAGTAACATTTTTGTCTAATGCCTTAAAAACATACAATGTGACCAATTTTTGCTTTGTCTTATTTTCTTTTGCTTTGTTTTCCTAGAAGGGTGCAATGTATAGGAGATTTTGGCAATCCCAGTAAAGAAAGGAAAGGTTGGTTCAAGATTAAATTTCACAATATATAGAATCTGCAAATGTCTAATATATCACCCTGCATATCACAGACTCTCCAGAAATGATAATAGTTTTAAGCACTTAGTTCCTATTATGTGCCTATCTACTTCGTTCCTATTATGTGCCTATCAGAGCTCTTGGGTACATTTTCAATGAGTAGTAATATTTGGAAAGTAATATATGATATATATTAGAGTAATATATATATTAGAGTAATATATTAGTAATATATATTAGAGTAATATATATCATATATTAGTAATATTTTATATATATATGTATATATATATATTTGAGCAGTGGGTCTCAACAGTGGCATTTTCTTTTATAATTCTCATACTATGAAGTAAATGGGGGATTTCTTTATCCCCATTTTGCAGACAGGAAACTGAAGCACAGCGATGTTAGGCAACTTGCTCAGGGACACACAGCTGATAGAGTAGAGGAGGCTTTGAATCTAGCGATCTGCTAGAATGATAAATACAGTGAATTGAAAGGGTATGTATGCCAGCGGCAGGATACATGGTACCACATGAGGCTAGCAAGGTATGAAGGGAGAAGATCATAGGGGCTTATCAGCCATCTAAGGGAGTTTTCTCTTTATCCTAAGGACAATGGAAAGTCATGGAAAGGTTTTTAATCAGGGAAATATATGCACAAGTATGCCAGATTATTACTTGACTGCAGTGGAAAACATCGAGAGGCAAAAGTAGATCTCAAAGAACCAAGTAAAACACTATCACACTGTGTAGGCAGGAGAGTGTTATCTGGGTCTAGAAAGGTAGTGTGTGGGGTGGGGTGGGGGTGTGAAGACATGCTTTGTGGAGGCATTTTATATCCTAAAAGCATTTACATTCCTCTAATTAAAATCTCCAATTCACTAAAGTTCTATCATCTGCTGAGGCCACCTAAAGCAACTGAACACTGCAGTACAAACAACAAATTTATGGGGCACCTGGTGGCTAAGTCAGTTAAGCTTCTGCCTTAGGCTCAGGTCATGATCCCAGGGTCCTGGGATCGAGCCCTGCAGCCAGCTCCCTGCTCAGCGGGGAGTATGTTTCTCCTTGTGCCCCCTCACCACTCTGCCTCTCATCCTTCTGCCCCTCACCCCACTCATGATCTCTCTCTTAAAAAAATACATAAAATCTTAAAAAAGACTACAAATTTAATCAGGTTCAAAATTCAATTTCAACATTACTTTCTCCAAGATCAGTGATGATCCAGGGTCATATGTCCTTGCTAAATCCTCAATTATCACCTCTCATAGCATTTTAAAAATTGTGTCTTTTAATAATCTTTACTACTCTATCTCCCCTGTGGAACCACAAGCTCTTTGAGAGCTCTGCACAATTCTTTGTGGAATCCCCAGAATCTGGCACAGAACCCATTTGTAGTTTTTAAATAAATGTTCAGTGAGTTTTGAATGGAAAAAGAGAGGAGAGCATAGCTACTTCCCACAAGAATACTTAATTAGCACAGGTAAATTCGTATCTGGGAAAATCTGTGGTATATATGCATTTGGATAAGATTTGTGGTGTGTGGATGTATATATGTGTGTGATGGGAGAAGGGGAGATAAGATGCTTTACTTCTTTAGGAAGCCATCTCATACCACTTACTTAGTAAATCATTACACTGGGCAATGAGTTCTATGGTAAAACATTTTTTTTTTTTCTTCAGGTTTTCCTCATGCAGTCTCACTTCTACCTAAATCAATTGTCCCTTATTTTTACCTATCTTACAGACCCTTTTCTCAAGCAATATATGTCTACATTTTCACAGAAGATTCCACATTTCACTGGACTTAAAAATTCAAAGAAAAGCACATGGAGAAAGTTCTTGGAAGAACAACATTAAATTATGAATTATAGAATGAAAAATAGAATCTTGTGTCCATAAATACTCATTCCCTGTAAACAATTAGAAATATTTCAGTGGAACCTAGGTGGCTCAGTCAGTTAAGCATCTGCCTTCAGCTCAGGTCAAGCCTGGCATCAGGCTCCCTTCTCAGCAGGTAGTCTGCTTCTCCTTCTCCCTCTACCCCTCCCCTGGCTCATGCTCTCTCTCTCTCTCTCAAATAAATAAAATATTTTTTTTAAAGAAATAGTTCACGAAGAAAGTCAAATGTTTTTTTAACTACTTGACCTATTTTTAAAGTCAACTGGAATTAGTTGTTACATAAACATTTGTTGAATTTTTTGAGTGCTGGTTGTATTACTGTGACATTATGAAAGCTATAAATATATATATATATGTGTGTGTGTATATATATATATTCAAAATAGTACCCCTTAGAAAATGAAATTCATGTGTAATCTTATATAAATCAACTCCATATTCTAATGATTTGAAGAAAAATATAGCCACCCATGCAAGTCATATCCTTCATGGAATGTTCCCAGTCACAAAGCAATAATTACATCAAAACAAACAAAAAAAAACAAAAGTTTCACCAAAGAGCAGACTAGATTTTCTAATTCAGTCTAACTACAGAATTAAGTACTGAAATTATCATTTGACTTTATTAGTCACCATATTGTATAGTTTATAAAGGACTTATTTTGAATCATAGCGGATTTAGACTCTAATCACTCCTTTACCTATCATGTGGGATCTCAATTTCCTTATCTATAAATAAGGACAACAATGCCCACCTTGAGTTGTAGGAATTGAAGGAAATATTGTACATTAAATGTCTAGTCTAGTGCTTAACACGATAACAATTAGCCATAATTAACAGACCAACAGGCAGATCCCAAACTAAATCTGTATCTGAGACCTCAGCTACAAATCTTTAAGAGTAAGCAATGTCACACATTAGTTGGAGCCAGGATTTCAGGGAAATATATCAGAGATGATAGAGAAATAAGAGTAGGGATGGGAATGGGCTGCATTTTTACGTGTGGTTTCCTGCCCAAGATTTCTTTCTTGGGTGGAAGAAGGAGTGAGGGAGGAGATGATATCCTCCGTGAAGTATGAAAGATTAAGTAAGTGCACCTGTTAGACCTTATCAAATACATATAAGGGCTGAATATGAACAGACAGATCATTTCATAGGCCAACTGGTACTGATTCGCTCCATGGTACATGGAATCAATTATAGGCATTTGGGGAAAACGCTGGCCATATGCAGCCATGATTAGTGGCTGCTTTCCTCAGTTACGCGCTGATCCATGTAACACCCTGACAAATATAACAGAGCCCTGTGAGCTGTATCATCTCTCTCTATCTCTCTTACCTCTCCCTTTTATCCAGAAAAGAAAATAGCCTCCTGCATTTGTCATCACAAGTATCTACTTGATAACATTTATGATAATATGTCTGAGAGGTTAATAAATCTCTGGAAGTGGAAAACAGGCAATGGTAAGAACATAGAGTAAGAAACTCAACAAATGAAGAGCAGCTGTAGTCAAGACATTTCCCCTCTTAAATATAATCAACTGAAATCTTAAAATGAAACTAAAATATTTTTGAGACTAATGTGATCATTAAGGATTCAAAAAGCAGGCTCGTGAGCCAAATTCTGGATTGCAAAACATATGTTACATTTACTATTTTCTCTGTCTGAAGAGGACCAATGTATTTCAGATCCCCCATCGCAAACCACACCAAGGGGAATGCTGAAGGGAGACTGGCCACCTAGATGTATTTGTGAGTGTCCATTCAAAGAAGATGTTTCAATGACTGGATGCTAATATTTATATAAATGCTATCCATTAAAATTTAAACCATTGATTAGAAATCTGGGATCCTTAACAACTTGACTGCCAATAAGCAAAATGAGAAGAAGCTTGTGACATATGCCAAGCTTTCACAACAATTCAAAGTCCATAATATGAGTAAGTGTTTAAGTAATTTTCAATATTTTCAGCTTAAAAAAAAAACCTCCAAGAAAAACAAATGTCAAATATATATAAATGCCATCAGTTCTTGAAAAATAAATGATTAACTACCCATTTACCTGATAATGCTTTGCCAAACAAGAGCCCTAAGTACCAAAATGTCTGAAAGTAGATAGAAATCCTTATGACACTATAAATCTCAGCTTTTCTTGGGCAGATGTTATGGCAATGAAATGGTAAACACAGATAGAGAAGTAACTGTGTGGCCATCTTACATTTCTCTTACCTACTTCATCAACAAATGGTGTTTCAGTCGAAATAATAAAGATAGCAAGATTGATAAATTACCAATGGAAAGCAGAGAACTTTTAGACCAGTTCCGTAATTCTAGTAATATTAAGTAGATGAGAAATATTCAGTCTAGGGGTTGTTACGTTGAATGTTACAGATAGCAAGATAGTATGGGAGTGCTTTATTTCAAAGAAGAATAATAAGAGATAGAGATTTTATGAGAAATAAATACTACTGACATTATTTCTATGATGGTTAAACACAGATATTTTAAATACATGCATAAGAGTATATTCACTATTGTGTAAAAGGAATTTTTAAATAATACGCAATACAAATTTGGGGAAAATAGATTGTCAAATTAAAATACAAATGTATTAATGCAATTTATTCAAGTGAAAATAATTCCTATTAAGTGTGACATGTACCTTTATCTCTATGTCCTTCCCTTACTTCAGCTCCAACATTCCCCATGACGTTAACAGGAGTTTGCTGTGTACAGGGAAAGTATACACTCTTAACATTTAGATATTTCTGTTTTTAGCTATAAAATTATTTTCTTGTTGTATATAAAATGATGTTAAAGTAATTTTGAAAAGGCATATGTATATCTTTAAAATATGCATGTTATATGCATATATTTACAAATGTGCCTCAAATAGAGCAGATCGTTGATCTTTCATTTAAGCATTCCCTTTCATGATGGCCTGGCGTGGCATCAGAGAACATAGAGAAAATAGAGACATCCAAACTCACTGCAAAGAATAAGACACTCTGTCATGAAAAAATAAGATGGAAAGCTTGACATTTTCAAGATTTCTCATGAATTTACCAGTAAAATTAGACTGTGTTTACCTGTGGAAGTGATTTAAAGTAAGAGTTTTCTATGTAAAAAGACTTTAATGAGAACATTTTCAAAAAAAGTTTGAATAGTAGCAAGGATTCAGAGTTACATGCTTTCTTTGAAAAGTGTGACGGAGTTGCTGTAGACTTTCCTAACATTTGGGGTCAGAATACAAGGCCAGGCAAAAGGGCAAAGATGATTCAAAACCGGTAGATTAATTTACGTGTAGCCAATTATAATTAATATCACATCAAAGCTGTTTACATTTCTGCTGTCACCCATATGCATTAGCACTAGGTTAATGCTCAAGGCATGAACCAAATGATAGCTTGCATAAACCTCCACTGCTCTTAGACAGTGAAGTCCATTGCCCTACCCCTATTTCCTGGGAACAACCTTTGATCTTCAGATCAGCAGTAAAAATAATTACTGACTTTAGCCAAACTGGGATTCGTCATTTCAATTCTGAGTAGCTGCACAGCTGGAGACAGATGTGCAGGTCTCCTGCCTAGATCCTAAAGAATCTTCCCCAAGCGTTTATATGGTGCTTGTCTTTCGTTTATCAGAGGCCAAATGTTTCTCTTTTGTAAACGTGTGTAAAACATTCTCAGAATTTCAAACAATAACAAATCAGGGCTAGATGTGGCCAAAATGCAAAGGAAAAAAAAAAAAGAAATCTCCCATCTGTCCAAATCAAACAGCTATATTATTAGAAAATAAGACCTAAAAACAGCACACAGTCACACATGCATACATAAATGTTTTAATATTGATTTTAAATAATTTGCTGAAAGAGATAATAATACAGAAAATGTCAAAAGTTTAAACAAGGGAAGATTACTAGAGAAAATATTTTTTAATTATGAAAATATTATTAGTGTGCTAACTCTTGAAGTCAATTTTTATTGTAAATTTTTTTATTCTTTCCCTTTTTATACATTAATATTATTATTAATGTTTTTTTGGAAAAATAATCTAACATTATCCCCATGTGAAATATTATATTTGCAGTTGATGTCTTTATATGTCATTTGTTCAGAGAAAGTTATTCATTCATTTATTCGACAATTATTTAGAGACTATTAAGTATTGGATGCAGTTCTAAGCATTGGGAATACATATGTGATAAGACAGTATGTGAATCTATAGACTCAGACAGAATATAAATTCTACTGAGAAGAAACAAACAGTAAATGAATAAATAAGTGAATTTCAAGTATTGAATGGTGGCAGGAACAGAATTCAACAAAATAGAATATGATGACTGAGAGTAGCTGGGGGTGGGGGGAGGTTCACGGCCTGCTTTAAATGAGGTACGTAGTCAGGAAAGACCTCCCTGAAATTTGTGTCTCCTGGTGTAACAATGATGATAAAGGGTCAATCATAGAGGAATCTGGGATTAAAAACTGTCGCAACAGAATGAGCAGCAAGTGCAAGGATCCTAGGTGGGATTGAGCTTGATGTATTCAAGGAGCACAGAGAGAGCCAGCATAATCTGGGCACAGGAGCTTGAGCAACCTGGCAGGCACTAATGCCCACTTGGCTCTGGAGGCTATGGTAAGGACATCTGATTTTATTTTACACATATTTTGGGTTTTGCTAAACATATTTTGAATCTTTTCCCCTAAGGAATATTGATAGCATGGAAAAGCTAGACCTTTCTCCTTCTAAATTAATGAATAAGAAAGAAAAATAGGTACAATGAGGCCTCTCCTAACATTGAAAAAGAAAACACTTAACAGACTCCTTTTGTTCTGTAAAGGAAATATAGAATCCAGCCAAATTATGGTTTTGCCTATCTCTTTAGGCTATTGTTAAACACAAGGCAATAAGGGAAATTTCAAGTTAGATTTTCACAACTGTCAAAAACCTCTTGGGGCTGATTTTTACATTTTATTGAGTTTGGCTCATGGATTGTCTGAATCGACAGAACTGACTTAACTAGGGTATCACACAGACACAGAATAAATAAATAAGCAGTATTTCAGGAAATCTATTGTTTGTATTTCAGGTGTTCACTAGCCCCCTTCTTGCCCACTTAAGAAATGACCATCCAGAGGTCACTCCGCACTTGAAACCAGCTCAGGTTTCACATATATTTTAAACCTAAGCAATAAGTTCCCAAAGAAATTAATAGCATTTTACTGAAGAATTCACTAAATAAATATTATTTTAATTTAGCTTCCCAAAGTCAATAATTTTATTCCAATTAAAATCTAATACATGACTTGTCGAGACCGCTAGAAAAATACAAAGAAAACCTCATAGGTAATTCCACCATTAGGAGATAGCCCTAGCTAATATCTTGGTTTCCACTTTCCAGATATTAAGACTTTTTAACTTACTTACTCCATTATTTCCTGTTTGATTGTTTTTCAACTTAATTTATGGGGTTTCATATTCTTCTAAGTTAATGAATTACAGATGATAACTGATAAATTATAATATCATCTATCTGCTATTAGACCTTAAAATGGCTCTAAATGTTCCATTAAATGTAACATTAAATGAAAAATTTAATGTTATTAAATTAATGTTTATTAATTTTATTAAATTATTAAATTTAATGTTATTAAAATGAAAAAAAAAGTTTTCTGAAACCATAAAACTCCTAGAAGAAAACATAGGTGGTAAGCTCTTTGACACTGGTCATTTTGGATTTGATACAAAAAGCAAAGACAACAAAACCAAAATTAAACAATGGGGGCTACATCAAACTAAAAGCTTCTGCATAACAAAGGAAACCATCAATAAAATCAAAAGAAAGTCTATGAAATGAAAGATAATATTTGCAAATCAGGTAACTGGTAAGGTGTTAAAATCATATATATATATATATATATATACAAACTTACACAATTCAATAGCTACCAATCTATTTAAAAAATGGGGAGATATTCTAAATTCACATTTTTCAAAAGGCATAGAGAACATTAATAGGCCAATGATAAGGTATTCAACACCAGCAATCATCGGGGAAAAGCAAATCAAAACCGCAATGAGATATTACCTCATACCTGTCAGAATAGCTATTATCAAAGAGAAGAAATAGCAAGCATTGGCAAGGATGCAGAGAAAAGGTGACCCTTGTGTACTGTTGGTGAGAATGTAAATTGGTGGAGCCACTATAGAAAACAGTATGGAAATTCCTCAAAAAACAAAAAATAGATATACCATATGATCCGGTAATTCTACTTCTGGATATTTATCCAAAGGTATTGAAAACACTAACTCAAAAAGATATTTGCACATTCCCTTCTATGGTCATTGCAGCATTATTTATAGTAGCCAAGATATGGAAGTAATCTAAATGTTCATCAATGGAAGAATGGATAAAGAAAATGTCATATATATATATATGAATGAATATATGTATATACACACATATATGTGTGTGTGTGTGTGTGTGTGTGTGTGTGTATATAATGGAATGTATGGGATACTATTTAGCCACAAAAAAAAGGAAATCCTGCCATTTTTCTTTTTCTTTCCTTTTTTTAAAAAAGATTTTATTTATTTATATATTTGATGGAGAGAGATCACAAGTAGGCAGAGAGGCAGGCAGGGAGAGGGGGGGAAGCAGGTTCCCTGCTGAGCAGAGAGCCTGATGCGGGGCTCGATCCCAGGACCCTGAGATCATGACCTGAGCCGAAGGCAGAGGATTTAACCCACTGAGCCGCCCAGGTGCCCCGAAATCTTGCCATTTTTCAACAACATGGAAGAACCTGGAGGACATTATGCTAAGTAAAATAAATCAGACGACAAATGCCATATTATCTCACAGATTTGTGGAACCCAAAACAAAAACAAGCAAACAAAAATTCATGGGTACAAAGGACAGATTGGTGGTTGCCAGAGGTGGAGGGTAGGTCATTGGAGAAATGGGTGAAGGTGGTCAAAAGTCACAAGCTTCCAGTTATAAAATAAATAAGTCCTAGGGAGTAATGTATAGTGCAGTAACTATAGTGAATAATACTGTATCGTATATTTGAAAATTGCTAAGAGAGAAAATATTTTAAAAGTTCTGTTTGTAAGGAAAAAACTCTATGTGATGATAACTAGGCATATTATTGGATCATTTCACAATATTTACAGCAATACTGAATCATTGTATTATATACCCAAAAGTAATATAATGATATAGATTAACTATATCTCAATTAAAAAAAAAAGATTACCAGGTCCAAATGTTGATAGCTCTGACGTTGAGAAATCCTAGCTTAAGGTAAGAAATGTATAATCTTTGGAACTGGGATGAGATATGTGTTCTTTATGAACTGGAAAGCAAAGTAGTTGTTCAACAAAGAAGGGGGGGGAAGCCTCTCAAGAGACATACACACAGGAAAACTAATTGCTTCTTTGTTCTGGGCCCCATAGCTTGATGGACTGGCTACATTCCTATCTCTGGTTTTATGAGGTATTCCACAGTATTCTTAGAGCAATTTTTACTTAAACTAGCTGCAATTGGTTTCTTCTACTTAGTCCTGCTTTGAAACTATGCTCTAAGAAGTGGTCCCAAGAAAATTTATTTTCATGAAGAAAACAAATAAAGATTTATAGATCAATGCACAAGCCAAAAAAAAAAAAAAATGCAAGGAGAAAAACCCATCTCAGGATCAAAATAATCTATATTGTGAAGTGGGAGAAACAAATTACCAATGAATAGTAAATGAGAAAAAACCAAGTATTTATAATAGATTTAAATTTCCAATAGTGTGATAGGAGTAAATTTAAATTTAAATAAAGTTATGGAGTGAAAGTTATTCCTCTTTATTTTAGATAAGTTCATTAAATTTCCTGAGCTCAGTTTCCTCATATGCACAACTAGAGTGTATTAAGAACAATATGAGTTAGACACTTTCACTTAAATGAAAGAAAACCAGTTCTATTTCATGAATAATTTGTGACATAATCCTAGTGTCCTCTGACTCATTAAAGCCCTAAACCTGAAATATATCTAAAATAAGCCACTTTGTTATCAGATCTCTTTTTATCTTCCTTCTTCCCCCTTGCTCCAAAAATCTCTCCTCCACTCATTTTCTAAAACAAGCTTTTCTGAGATATAATTTATATAACATGAAGTTTAGGTTTTTTAAGTGTATAATTCACATTTTTTTAGATAGATCTTAACAGGCAAGAGAAACAAAAGCAAAAATAAACTATTGGGACTACATAAATATAAAATCTTTTTATATAAATATAAAAATCATTTTCTACAACTAAGGAAGCCATTAACAAAACAAAAAAGACAATCTTCTGAATGGGAGAGAATATTTGGAAATAATAATGGGTTAACATCCAAATTCATAGAGAGAACTTCTAAAAGCCAACACCAAAAAAACCCCAAATAATCTGACTTAAAATGGGCAGAAAAGGGTGCCTGGCTGGCTCAGTTGGTTAAGCACCTGCCTTTGGCTCAGGTCATGATCCCAAGATCCTGGGACCAAGTCCTGCATCAGGGTCCCTGCTCAATGGGGAGTCTGCTTCTTTCTCTGCCCCTGCCGCTGCTCTCTTTCTCTCTCAAAAATAAATAAGATAAAATCTTAGAAATAAATAAAATAAGGAATAACATGGAGGACATTGGGAGATGGATAGGTGAAGTGAGTTGGGGGAAATCAGAGGGGGAGACAAACCATGAGAGACTGTGGACTCTGAGAAACAAACTGAGGGTTTTGGAGGGAAGGATAATTACACATTAATTTTATAATTTTAATATTGTAACTCTTAAACATAAAAATAAAATTTCATTGGAAGGGAGAATAAAATTCATGTGATTCTAAAGTTAGTTAACATATACATTGATGAATATTTTTGTATTCCTGGTATGAGACAGGAGTCAACATAAATTATATAACTAGCTTTTATATTTGAAGTTATAAATCATATGTAACCACTTTAGTTAATCATAAATATATAGATAGGGATAAAAGAAGTCTAGCTATAGTAATATCATTTAATTTTTGTACATTTTCAAAGTTTATACTAAAATTACAAAGTAATAAACATAAAAAAGTTTTAGCAATGTATCAGGTTATAACTCTTTCAAGTTATTTTTTTTTATTTTGTTCCAGAAAAATAAGCTGCCTGAATTATAAAAAGTTTTATTATCCAATCATAAGAATAATTATATTTTTAGTTCTAACCCCCAGGTACAAATGTCCCTTAATTTGGTGTCTAAAGAGAGGTTTTAAGTTTTAAAAGCAATGTGTCATTTGGGTAACTCCAAATCTGCTAGAACTTGTACAGGAATTCGGTAGTGTCCGGATATAAAATCAATGCACAGAAATCAGTTGCATTTCTTTACACCAACAACAAGACAGAAGAAAGAGAAATTGAGGAGTCAGTCCCATTTACAATTGCACCCAAAACCATAAGATACCTAGGAATAAACCTAACCAAGGAGGCAAAGAATCTATACTCAGAAAACTACAAAGTATTCATGAAAGAAATTGAGGAAGACACAAAAAAATGGAAAAATGCTCCATGCTCCTGGATTAGAGGAACAAATATTGTGAAAATGTCTATGCTACCTAAAGCAATCTACACATTTAATGCAATCCCTATCAAAATCCCATCCATTTACTTCAAAGAAATGGAGCAAATAATCCTAAAATTTATATGGAACCAGAAAAGACCTCGAATAGCCAAAGGAATATTGAAAAAGAAAGCCAAAGTTGGTGGCATCACAATTCCAGACTTCAAGCTCTATTACAAAGCTGTCATCTTCAAGACAGTAAGGTACTGGCACAAAAACAGACACATAGATCAATGGAACAGAATAGAGAGCCCAGAAATAGACCCTCAACTCTATGGTCAACTAATATTTGACAAAGCAGGAAAGAATGTCCAATGGAAAAAAGATAGTCTCTTCAACAAATGGTGTTGGGGAAATTGGACAGCCACATGCAGAAAAATGAAACTGTACCATTTCCTTATACCACACATGAAAGTAGACTCAAAATGCATGAAACACCTCAATGTGAGACAGGAATCCACTCAAATTCTTGAGGAGAACACAAGCAACACCTTCTACCTCAGTTGCAGCAACTTCTTCCTAGAAACATCGCCAAAGGCAAGGGTAAGAGCAAGAATAAACTATTGGGGCTTTATCAAGATCAAAAGCTTTTGCACAGCAAAGGAAACAGTTAACAAAACCAAAAGACAACTGATAGAATGGGAGAAGATATTTGCAAACGACATATCAGATAAAGTACTAGTATCCAAAATCTATAAAGAGCTTATCAAACTCAACACCCAAAGAACAAATAATCCAATCAAGAAATGGGCAGAGGACATGAACAGACATTTCTGCAAAGAAGACATCCAGATGGCCAACAGACACATGAAAAAGTGCTCCACATCACTCGGCATCAGGGGAATACAAATGAAAACCACAATGAGATACCCTCTCACACCAGTCAGAATGGCTAAAATTAACAAGTCAGGAAATGACAGATGCTGGCGAGGATGCAGAGAAAGAGGAACCCTCCTACACTGTTCGTGGGCATGCAAGCTGGTGCAACCACTCTGGAAAACAGCGTGGAGGTTCCTCAAAAAGTTGAAAATAGAGCTACCCTATGACCCAGCAATTGCACTACTGGGTATTTACCCTAGCAATACAAACATAGTGATCCGAAGGGGCACGTGCACCCGAATGTTTATAGCAGCAATGTCCACAATAGCCAAACTGTGGAAAGAACCTAGATGTCCATCACAGATGAATGGATAAAGAAGATGTGGTATATATACACCATGGAATACTATGCAGCCATCAAAAGAAATGAAATCTTGTCATTTGTGACAACGTGGATGGGACTAGAGGGTATTATGCTTAGCGAAATAAGTCAATCAGAGAAAGACAACTGTCATATGATCTCCCTGATATGAGGAAGTGGAGATGCAACATGGGGGGTTTGGGGGGTAGGAAAAAAAGAAATGAAACAAGGTGGGATCAGGATGGAGACAAACCATAAGAGACTCTTAATCTCACAAAACAAACTGAGGGTTGCCAGGGGGAGGGGGGTAGGGAGAGGGTGGTGGGGTTATGGACATTGGGGAGGGTATGTGCTGTGGTGAGTGCTGTGAAGTGTGCAAACCTGGCGATTCACAGACCTGTACCCCTGGGGCTAATAATACATTATATGTTTATAAAAAAATTTAAAAATTATAAAAAAAAATTGACACACACACAAAAAGATTTAGGATGGGTAGGAAGGCTATCTTCTTTTCATTGTGGGTCAAGGGCAATTGTGAATGGGGAAGTTGGAAAGGAGTAACGGCAAGATTTGTTTTCCTTCACAATAATACAAATGGAATTTGAAGATATGGATATTGATTCCTTTAAAACTTCTGGGTCTGCATAAACCAAGGCTCAGAGGTCAGAGTACCCCAGTTTTAAGGTGAGTGGTCTTGAACAGTGGTCTCTAAAGTGAGGTGTGTGAATCCAAAAAAGATATTCAAGATCATTCACATGAGCTGAGATGAGGAAATAAACTAGTATTGTATTTAGATTTTGATCTCAAATAGAAAGGAAATATACATTCTTACAATATTCAATGTAAGCACTGACACATACCCTTAATACCTAGCATTAGAGTTTGTCTGACGAAAGAGTGCCACAAAGCTGAAGGGTTGAGTTGGGTGCACACTGGATCATTTGTTTTTGGCATATTTGCAACAGACTGACTGCTGGTGTTTGCTTATATTAATGTTTGGCTTCTATTATTACAAATAACAGAATCTTTACAACTCTGATATAAAACAGAAGGTAATCACGAAAAGTCATTTGTATTCTACATAGATTCATCAGTTATTACATGGCAAAATAATTAAGAGTTGTTGAATATAAATTTGATTCCCAAAAAGAATTTAAAAGGTAAGAAAAAAAGCATGAAGAAAAGACCCATATGTTTTACTATGCTACAAATTTATACTCATCCATACCATAAAATAAGAGTGAAAAAGCAAGCAACAATCTAGGAAAAGACATTTGTAACTCATAAAACTAAGGATTTGTATTCTGAATGTATATTTAGAATTTTTGTAAAGCAGTACAAAAAGCATAAAATACCCCCACCAACCATCTATAAATTAATAGGAATTTCATAGTCTAGGATGCAAAAATGGCTCTGAAGTTATAAGATGTCCAATCTCATTAGTAATCAGGAAAATGAAAATTAAAACCACAAGGAAATACCACTTCATACCCACCATCTGTCAATACTAAGTGCCCATGAGAATGTAAAAATAAATAATCTGTGAAGGAAGTGAATTCAGCATGATAGTTAACTGGTGGGAGTGAAGAATGACATTGAAAGAGAACTGGTAAAGGAGTAGATAAGGATCTTCTAACAGCCATATGGATATATACATTTTGTTTTAAAACTATACATGTACATTTTCATTTACTTGTATAAATGATATAATTAATTATTAAAAAATTATTCATCCCCAACAAATAAGAAGGGGGTGGTAAGAGAGAGAATATGAGAATTTGTTTTTGGTTTTGATTTGTTTTTTGTTTGGTTGTTTTTGCTTTTTAACAAATAAAAGAGAGTTCCAATTTCGCTGACTTTTTTGGATTGGTAACTGGCCAACATTTACAGGCTGTCAAAGACATATATGGAGGGAGTACTGGGGAACACATTTTATGTGACCTTCAAGATAATGTTTATAAGAAGAACACAAGAGAATTTTTAAAATCTATTTTAGAAAATCTTTTATTATTCCAATTTATGGTAAAGTATAGTGTATTACCTATACAAATTAAATAAGCCCATAAAAAACTTGTGAAAAAAATTTATTAACTGTTTTTAAAACATTTCAAATGAAGACCATCAGTGGTTACTTAACCAATTTGTTAAAATTGTTAAGGTAGTACAACTCCAGAATAGTTGGCAAGATAAACCTATTGACACCGAGGAAGATGGAAATTTAATAGTCAAGTTACAGCAAGAATTCTGAATCTATATTATCATCGTGAGTTATTTTTTCAGGCTGACAGCTTCAAAATCAAGCTTGAAAAAATCCTTGAAATCAAGAGACCTTCAAATTGCTGTATCATACATTATTAAACAAAGATTTTAAGAATAACAAAACAATTTCAATTACATTATGCTCACTGCAATAATGTTACTGAGTAAAATAGTTTCTACCATTACTAGATAAAATAAATTAAAAATTTATTATAACATTTACTTCAAATGTATTTATTCCAAATTTATCAATTTATTTCAAAATCTTATTAAACTTACCAGTTATCTCATTTTTAAATGTTTATTTCATGTACTAATAATGTTTATTGTCTAGTATTTCAGTGGTTCAAAAGTATCACATATATAAGTAAATATACATATATTACATGTTCATGCTACAAAATTTTAATGACAAATATATATGATTTTTTAAAGTTTGGAGACAAATAGTCTAAATAGCTTTCTATTATCACATGAAATTTTAAATTTGAATTTCTCGCCCTTCACCATAACCATGTGGAGAGAGGACCGATATCAGCCATCACATTAATTCCACAAGTGTTAGAGTTCTGTATCTTGTTACACAAATCTGTGTACTTATATCAGCTTTGTGAAGCAATTGTTTTGAATGTTCCTATAATTTGGTTCTTTCCTTAACCTGAGTTTCTAATTACTCATGTAGAACTTGCAAATGTTTTCTGTTTTTTTAGCATTCAACACACCAGTTATTAGTACTTATGCTATACATACCATACGAATAGCTGAATTTCTAAACAGAAGAGAAATGACTTTAGAAGGATGAGTACTTTCTAAAACATGAATCGTTTAACTAGGCTATTAAGCTCTTTGTAGTTCTGAACACTGCAAATTCATCTACATGAAACTCTTCTTTCTTCTGGCAAATGCTTTGAGAGTCAGCAGAACCAACCACTTGATGAAATTTCCCATCTTCCTCAACCAGACCCAGGCAGTCTTTCTTCTGTTCTCTCTCTCCTTGTGTAAGTCTCATTGATTTGTAAATTTTCTTTTTATCACAGTGATTTTAAGTGTTTACAATTATCTCAATCAGTGAATTCCAAATCATTGAGGAAAGAGACTGTCCTATCTAAACTTGTAAGAGATGATGTAGGAATTATTTTTGAAAGAATAAGTTAGTCAAATACTCCTTATTCCTTACATCAGTGTTTCATAAAAATCTTTTTAAAAGAAGTACTACCTTTGAAAGTCTTTAGGGTAAAAGAGTTCCAATGACAAATATTCTTTCTGCAACGTATATAGTACATTTCCTTACTAGAAATCAAGAACGTACATCAGTCTGTTAAAAGGTTCTGAGAATTCCTGTAGTAAATAAACCTATTTAAATTTTCTTAACTCAGTATTTCCCAGATACATGAGTCAAACCCTTTTTTTCCCCCCTCTGGAACACATATTAAAGTCCCATGAATGTGGTTGTCTGTGCAATAATATTCTGCAAATGCCATGCTACAACATTTCTGCTGTTAAATGTGCAGGCAGAGAAAGCAATCAAGGGGAAGAGCTATAATTATACCTATGTAATTCAGTGGTCTGTTTGCATCTAAAGGAAATGAATTCTAAATAGTTAAATTATTTACCCATGTAAGACAAAGTCATTTGTTTATATTAAAAACATATGTTCTAAATTAAGAGGTAAATTCTGTTCCATATACATTTTTAGAGGGGGGGAAAAAAAGGTTAATGACTATAACATAAAAACCAAAAAGTTTTGCTTTAAATTAATTAAGCCAACAGAAGTCGAAAAGTCCAACGCAATGAATGTCCGTTGCCTTCTGTAGTGTCAGCCCTGAGACTCTCTATATTCAAAACCATGGTATTAAATATCTCTAGAGATAGTACATTAATCACAAAAGAAAGTTATTCTTATCTTTTAATTTTTTAACTGAAAAAGTTTTATGAAGTGACTACCAATTTTATTATTCGAATTTGGATTTCAAGTTTTAGTCTGTTATTCTAAAAAGCTCCATAAAGGGTATAAATTTTTTACTGCTGAAGTTACTCAAAAACAATTTATTGGGTAAATGAAAACAAATTTTAATTGATAATATTCATTCTGAAATACACTTTGACATATAAATGTCAGTCTCACCCCTTTATATAGCTGTCACGGTAGAGATGCTTCTATATGAACTTACTAATAAATATGTACATTACTTGGGATGTTTCTAAGATCACATTTCATTAACTCAAAGAGATTATTTTTTAAAAATACCTTTTAGGGAGGTGGTGCCTGGTGGCTCAGTGGGTTAAACCTCTGCCTTTGGTTCAGGTCATGATCTCGGGGTCCTGGGATCGAGTCCCACATCAGGCTCTCTGCTCAGCAAGGAGCCTGGCTCCCCCTCTCTCTCTGCCTGCCTCTCTCCCTACTTGTGATCTCTCTCTCTGTCAAATAAATAAACAAAATCTTAAAAAAAAAAAAGAAAAAGAAAAATACCTTTTAGGTGAATAAAATACTGAAATAAATAGCAAATAATGAGTCATCTTTATTCCTTCAAAGGTATCAGTTATCTGTAAAACTAATTAGACTGAAGGTCAGTGAAAGATTATTTTATTTTTCTAGATATTATTTATTTATTTGAGAGTGAGGGAGAGCATATGAGAGGGAGGAAGGTCAGAGGGAGAAGCAGACTTCTCACTGAGCAGGGAGCCCAATGCAGGACTTGATCCCAGGACTCCAGGATCATGACCTGAGCTGAAGGTAGAGGCTTAACCCACTGAGCCACACAGGTGCCCTGAGATAAGTTTTTATAGTATATGTGTGGAAAGCAAACCAGCCTTGATTTTTTTTTTTTTTAAGTACCAGATGGGTGCTTCTTCACATGGAAAACGAGTAATTTCATTCAATCTCAACGATTTGACTTACTAGAGGTGAGGGGGACAGAAATAAACACAAAAATCAAAAGAATTAGACTAGTAATGTTTTAGAATTTTATGCTCTTGATTGGGACTGAATCCAAATGTGTTAACATAAATTCTGAAAACTCTTAACACTTTACTCATTCACTATTATGAAGGGAGGAGGTAATTTTTAATTTTCTGTACATCTTGTTTTGTTCCTTGAGAGAAGAGATCAAAGGAAAAAGTCTACTTCCATTCAAAGAAGCACCAAAACCAAAAATGATATCTCTAATAATAAGCGATTACATTTTCCACCACTTCAATGTGATTAAATTATATGAAATTAATACAGGTGCAACATGGGAATGACTATGAAATCACCAAGAGTGAGGAGAAAGTACCAGTCACTCTTTCACCCTTGAACTATCTCTATGGAACTCTGTCATAGAGGAAAAAGGAGGAGGGGGAACAGGAAAGAGTAAAATCACTCTGATTGAACAGATTTTTTTCACCATACACTTCACTTTAGAAAACTGCTTTTCACACAGCCTTCTTTCCTGAGCATGTGTTATTAATAATACATTTATATTATTAATATAATATATACTGGGACTAGAGTAGGATATTTAACAAGGTGAAGTGTATGAGTGAAGAAAGGGAAAGATAAAGTTATTTCTAAGAACTGAGAGATATAATGTTCTTTTCAAACATAGCGGGGTCCCACACATTTATTTTAATGATTAATTTGTTCACTTTTTTGAATTAATTATTAATGGTATTTATTCTAGTTTTTAATAAAATCCATAACTACTTTCTATTTCTATATACACAGCATCATCATTGTGAAAATGTCAATAATTTGTAAATTTTGGCTTAAGTCCAACAAGTTAGTTTTACATTTTTTAAATTTAAAAGACTGATGTCTTGAAATCACACTATACATTCACTGCTACAAATTGATACACACAGTGACAGTACTGCAATGTAGACATGTCAAAATAGAATAGCCTGAAGCATATACTGCAGTATCTGTGACCTACATAGTGTGACCTATTTAAAAATTGCCAGTTGCACAAAGGAAAACATAAACCTGCCTGAGAAATATTCTATTGACTTAAAATCTCATTCCATCATCTAGCCTTTCCTGATTTTAAGAACATTGTTCATGGGGCAGCTGGGAGGTTCAGTCAGTAAGCATCTGCCTTTGGCTCAGGCATGATCCCAGGGTTCTGGGATCAAGTCCTGCTTTAGCCACCTGCTGGGCAGGAAGCCTGCCTTTCCTTCTCCCACTCCCACTGTCAAATAAATAAATAAGATCTTAAAAAAAAAAAAGGAATCTTGGCCATAATTATAGAACTGAAGCTTTAATCAAACTTGGTGCATTGACCAAATATTCAGACTTGGGAAGGGTGTGGCATAGTGTTTTGGATCCCACAGGACAGGCAGAGCAAGTGTTTACCAAAAGTTGTGGGGGATACTGATATAAGAGAATCTTAGGAGTCAAGGCTTGAGCTGAAAGTGGAGTTTTGTTATTTTTAGAAGTCAACATCAGGGGACTAGAGGACACATTAGTATGTAGAAGTGTAGAAACCAGAGAGGGAACAGTAGAAACAAGGCAGAGAGGGGTTGTGAGTGGTTATCTAATATAGACGTTATTGTCCAGGGCTGGGTTTGTTTGTTTGTTTTTTATAATTTTTTGATTATGCTATGTTACTCACCATGCAGTAGTACATCATTAGTTTTTGATGTAGTGTTTCAGGATTGATTGTTTGCGTATAACAACCAGTGCTCCATGTAATACTTGCCCTCCTTAATACTCATCACTGGGCTCACCCATGCCCCCCCCCACTCTCTCCCCTCTAAAACCCTCAGTTTGATTTCCAGAGTCCATAGTCTCTCATGATTCATCTCCCCATCTGATTCCGCCCCTCTTCATTTTTCCCTTCCTTCTCATAATATCCTCCATGCTATTCCTTATGTTCCACAAAAAAGTAAAACCATATGATAATTATCTTTCTCTGTTTGACTTATTTCACTTAACATAATATCCTCCAGTTCCATGCATGTTGATGCAAATGTTGGGTATTCATTTTTCTGATGGCTGAGTAATATCCCATTGTATGTACCGACCACATCTTATCCATTCATCTGTTGAAGGGCACCTCAGCTCCTTCCATAGTTTGGCTTTGGACATTGCTGCTATGAACACTGGGGTGCTTATGGCCCTTCTTTTCACTACATCTGTATCTTTGGGGTAAATACCCAGTAGTGCAATTGCAGGGTCATAGGGAAGCTCTATTTTTAGCTTTTTGAGGAACATCCACACTGTTTTCCAAAGTGGCTGCACCAACTTGCATTCCCATGAACAATGTAAGAGGGTTCCCCTTTCTCCACATCCTCTCCAACATTTGTTGTTTCTTGTCTTGTCAATTTTTGCCATTCTAACTGATGTAAGGTGGTATCTCAATGTGGTATTGTTTGAAATTCCCTGATGGCTGGTGATGTTGAACATTTTTTCATGTGTCTGTTAGCTATTTGTATGTCTTCTTTGGAGAACTGTCTGTACATGTTTCTGCCCATTTTTTTACTTGATTATTTGGTTTTATGGGTGTTGAGTTTGAGAAGTTCTTTATAGATCTTGGATGCCAGCTCTCTATCTATAGTGTCATTTGCAAATATCTTCTCCAATTCCAATGGGTGTCTCTTTTTTTAATTGACTGTTTCCTTTGCTGTGCAGAAGCTTTTATCTTGATGAAGTCCCAAAAGTTCATTTTGCTTTGTTTCCCTTGCCTTTGCAGATGTGTCTTGAAAGAAGCTGCTCTGGCTGATGTTGAAAAGGTTACTGTGTTCTCCTCTAGGTTTTTGATGGATTCTTGTCTTACATTGTGGTCTTTCAACCATTTAGAATTTATCTTTGTGTATGGTGTAAGAGAGTGTGTCTAGTTTCATTCTTCTCTATATAGCCACCCAATTTTCCCAGCACCACTCTTGGAAAAGACTGTCTTTTTTTCCATTGGATATTTTTTCCTGCTTTGTCAAAGATTAGATGACCATAGAGGTGAGGGTTCATATCTGAGCTCTCTGTTCTGTTCCATTGGTCTATGTATCTGTTTTTTGTGCCAGTACCGTGCTGTCTTGGTGATCACAGCTTTGTAATATAGCTTGAAATCAGGCAACGTAATGTCCCCAGCTTTGTTTTTCTTTTTCAACATTTCCTTGGTGATTTGGGGTCTTCTCTGGTTCCATATAAATTTTATGACTGTTTGTTCCAGCACTTTGAAAAATTCCATTGGTATTTTGATCAGGATGGTGTTGAAAGTATAGATTGCTGGGACACATGGGTAGCTCAGGTGTTAAGTGCTTGCTTTCAGCTCAGGTCATGAACCCAGAGTCCTGGGATTGAGCCCTGCATTGGGCTCCCTGCTTAGTGGAAAGCCTGCTTCTCCCTCTCCCACTCCCCTTGCATGTGTTCCTCCTCTTGTTGTGTATCTCTCTGTTAAATAAATAACAAAATCTCTTTAAAAAAAAAAAGTATAGATTGTTCTGGGCAGCACAGACATTTTAACAATGTTTATTCTTTCAATCCATGCACATAGAATGCTTTTCCATCTTTTTGTGTCTTCTTTAGTTTCCTTCATAAGTGTTCTGTAGTTCCTAGAGTATAGATCCTTTATCTCTTTGGCTAGGTTTAGTCCAAGGTATCTTAAGGTTTTTGGTGCTATTGTAAATGGAATCAATTCCCTAATTCCTCTTTCTATGGTTACATTGTTAGTGTATGGGAAAGCAACTGATTTCTGTCCTTTGATTTTGTATCCTGCTACATTACTGAATTGCTGTATGAGTTCTAATAATTTGGGGGTGGAGTTTTTTGGGTTTTCCACATAAAGTATCATGTCATCTGCGAAAAGAGAGAGCTTGACTTCTTCTTTGCCAATTTGAATATATTTTATTTCTTTTTATTCTCTAATTGCTGTTGCTAGGACTTCCAGTACTATGTTGAACAATAGTGGTGAGAGTAAGCATCCTTGTCATGTTCCTGATCTTAAGGGAAAGATTCTCAGTTTTTCCCCTTTGAGAATGATATTTGCTGTGGACTTTTCATAGATGACTTTTATGAAATTGAGGCATGTTCCCTCTATCCCTATGCTCTGAAGAGTTTTAATCAGGAAAGGGCTGGCTTTAAGGAACTTACTGAGGGGGTAACCTAGAGAAAGTCTGGCATCTAAAGAACTGTTGGGACAATTTTATTTGACACTGTTTTTTTTTTTTCAGGTGTGCAGGTGGTTCCTGTCCAGCAAACTAAATCATAAACAATTTGAGTGACAAAACTGTTCTAATTTTTGTCCATTTCAAGAAGAACAAAAGGAGGTGTCAGAAGAACTTGGCTACAATTTTAGTTTTTTATTCCCTTTCTATTATTGCCAGAACAAATTGCCACAAAGTTAACGGTTAACACAGTACACACTTAATGACCTTTGAATTCTGTAAGTCAGAAGTCTCTATTTACATAACTGGTTCCTCTGAATTTCTTAGGCTATTCCTTGCAGTGTGGTAGTACTGATTTCCTTGCGGGATATCAGTTGGTGACTATGCTCAGCCTCTAGAGGCTGCCCATATTCTCTTGCCTCATGTCTGCCTTCCTCGGTCTTCAGAGTGAGCAATATTGGGCACAGCCGCCTCACACTTTACCTCCCCTCCTGCCTCATCTCTCCAGCTATCCATTTCCGTTACATCCTTCTGTGGTTATTCTGTCTTCCTTTTCTGCTTTGGAGAGTTTCTGTAATTAGACGCGGCCCATGAAGGTGGTCCAGAATGATCTCCCTACTTTAAAGTGACCTGACTAGCAACCTTAATTCCATCTGCAAAGTCCCATAACAGTAGATTAGGGATTAGGGTTTGATTAAGAAACCCAGGGAAAAGAAGCTGGTATAGACACCTTTAGAATTCTGCCTATAATACTTTTACTACCAAAAAATTGTAGTTTCTGGACAAAATAGGCATCTTTCCTTAGATATAGGTTCCCACTATAAAAATTAAGAAATCACGCCAAATAAATGTTAACTGGGGTGCGTGGGTGGCTCAGTGGGTTAAAGCCTCTGCCTTCGGCTCAGGCTCAGTGGGTTAAAGCCTCTGCCTTCGGCTCAGGTCATGATCCCAGGATCCTGGGATGGAGGCCCGCATCTGGCTTTCTGCTCAGCAGGGAGCCTGCTTCCCTTCCTCTCTCTCTGCCTGCCTCTCTGCCTACTGGTGATCTCTGTCTGTCAAATAAATAAATAAAATCTTTTAAAAAAATAAAAAATAAATGTTAACCTTCCTTTCAGCTCTTTTCAATACCTAGAATTTCCTGATCTTAGCACATGAGATGCTAAGTGCCCAATGAGTATTTGTTGTTAGAGATGAAATAAATGTCCATAATTGCTGAATACTCACTGTATCTCAATTTTTTCTTTCATTTTATAAAATGGTTATATTAATAAAAGTTTATATAATGTATTTTATTCTATTATAAATTAAAAATGTATATAAATTTAAAATTATAAATAACTTTTTATTTAGTAAATTGATATTGACTATTTAATAAATTATTTAGTAAAATGAATAACACTGTAGACTGGCAGTTAAAAAAAAAAAAACCCTATGCTCCATTCCCTACCCCGAGATGCTCTCCTGAACTGGCCAATCCTGCTGTTATAGTTATGATTTTAAATAATATACTTATACTCCTCTATTTTGATTGAAATGTAGCTATTGCTTAGCCACTATAAAAATGAAGAATTTATCAAAACTGTACTCCATTACCCTCTTCTATTTGTATCCCAAGGGCATTGGGAATCATGGCAGATTGTATTTTCCAAGGTAAGATCTGCCACCCCTAATCTTACAATGTGATGTTGACTCTCCTATCATCAAGATGGGAGATACTGGATCTCTTCTCTTACATCCTCACATGCTTGGGAAAATAGCAGAAATAATGCTACTTGACTTCTAAGGGAGGTCATGAAAGACAACACAGCTTTTTCATTGTTCTCTTGGTATATTCATTCTTGGATACCTGCCACCATACTCTGAAGAAATCCAGATCACAAGGAAAGGCTTTGTGTAGGTGTCTCAGCCAACAGGGCCACCTGAGGTCCTAGCTGGCAGACAGGACCAACCATCAGACATGGGCGGAAGTCTTGGAGATGATGCTAGTCCCAGCCACCAACTGACTGTAGTCACAGAGTAGTTGGGACAAGTCAGTCTTCCAAATCATTAAGAGATAACATGATTATTATTGTTTTAAGCTGTTAGATTTCAAGTCAGCAATAGGTACCTGAAACACTTACGTCTATATTTTATTATCTCAGCATCCTGGTCAACATCTCAGTTTTGTTTGATTTGATAAGTAGCTCATTTTAACACCCAAAGAATAAAAACAATATGTGATGATACCAATGTAACTTAGTGCACAATTAAGAAATGAAATTAAACTCCTAGAGAAGATATGCATTCCTATCTAAGTCCCTAAAACCCACAGGAGAATGTGTCAACCACCATGGTGCAGTATATTTTCTGCTAAGGTTTTCAACCTTCCTTTTGTTTTCATGTCCATACTCAGCTCTCACTCTTCCCTGAAGATATCCTTCTCACATAGTTCTCTTTTTAATTTTCTTGAGTCATTTTATTTTCATTAGGGGCACATGAGCAGGAAATATTCTAAGAGATATTATGAATTTTTAAATGTATTTTGCCCTTTTACTTTCTTTATAATGTGGCTTGGTATAGAATTCTAAGTTGGAAATATTTTTTTGAAAGAAATTGAAAGCCCTGTTCTATTGTTTCCTAGTGTCCAATGTTATCTTTGAGTCACTGTAACATCTTTAACTCACTTGCATGTAATCTGTTTTTTGTGTTTCATCTAATCTAAAAGACTTTGGAATTTTTTCCCTCTTCATGGGTATTTTGATCTTTCACCAGAAGGCTTTCATATGTAGGCCTTTCTTAGTTCATCCCTTTTGGCCATTATACATCCTTCCAGTTTGAAGAATTGTCTTGCTGTAGTTTGGGGAAATTTTATTTTAATATTTTAAAATTTTATTTTAATATTTATTTGATTAGTTTCTTCCATCTTTTCATTCTTTCCCTCTCTTCTGAACATGTTCTTAAATATCTTCTAGATCTACCTTCCATGAATCTCATGTGTTTTCACATTTGCGTTTAGCTCTGCATTATGGGAGAGCTCCTTGTTGTATTATAAATCCTTAGTTTGTTTTTGCCCTTAAGTCTTTTTATTCTTTGTCCCATTCATTTGATTTGTTTCAATTTGGGGGGGGAAATACTTGTTTATTACCATTTGTTTTGTTAATTGTTCATTCTTTAGATACAATCTTTTCTTTATTTATATGATAGTTTCTCAATCTCTCTGAATAAACCTGGTGTTTCTCAAGTGAATTAGCCTTCAAGAAGACATTTGGCAACTTACCACAGTTATGACAGTTGCTACTGAGACCTAGTGGTCAGGGATGTTGCTAAACATCCTACAATTCACAGGAAAGTACTCTAGAAAAAATTACCTGGTTCAAAGTGTCAGTGGTACCAAACTTGAGAAACCTGAGAATATACCTGTTAGAAATTTTTAAATTCCCTTTATTCCATATACCACTTTTGATTTCTTGGGGGTTAGTAGACATGTTTTCTTCTATTTATGGTGTGTATATTCCAAAGATGTGTTGCTCTTACCTCCTAAATCACATTTACACAAAAAGTACAGAGTTGTTTCATGGATTTTCTCCTTGGTTGTGTGTCAGTTTCTCAAGAGCTTCACCCTTGAGAGAGTCAATTGGCTTTTCTTAGATAGTGGGATCATGTCAACAGATCAATACCAGTTGTAGAGTACTTGGAAATAGAGCAGTGCCAGCCAATAGGTTAGAGATGCCCTTAATTATCAGATCAAAGAGACTTTTACTCTGGGGATAAAGTCATTTACTCTAATTCACTACTCTCAGGTGAAAATTTCTTTTTCTTCTTCTCTTTCTCTCTAATATTTTCTCTGTGTCTGACGTAAAGGTCTGGAGCTATTTCAAATCCTTCTCCACTTCTCTCACAGGCTCAAACTCATTCTAGAATACTCCCCAGACAGGTGTTAGGTTCTAGTCTGGAGGTAAATGCTATTGCTGTCAGTCGTATCATCTGTGTATATAGCAGAGGAGGAGGGAGAGGGATGGCTCTCCAGGCCTAGCTATTACTAAAGCATTTATTTAATTAATTAATTTCCCTGATGAATCCCAAAACCATCTCCTAGTCTTTGTATTGTCACTGATCTTAGAGTTTCTCATGGGCTCCATTAGGATTGATTGCTCTCACTTTTGGAATCTTGGCTTGGATTCTTCTGCTCTGTTTTCTCCATTAATTCCATCCCACCTGTTTTTTAGCTTCCAGGGTTTGTTTAAACTTTCTGGTCCACTGGTAGCTCTATTTCCTGTTTTCCAACACTATTATGTTTTGATTCTTTATTTAAAATGTTGGTCCCAATCATTTCAATGAAACCCTGGGTCGAAGAAAAGGTAAACATGTAAACCAGAAGCTTTCCTGAATCAATTATAGACCTTAGTTTTAATAGATATTTGTTATTTTCTTAAATTGTCAAATGCTCTGTATTTTGGTCATGTTTCCCAGAAACATTTCCTTAGACAAGGAGTCCTGTGTAAGTGATTTACTGAAGAAATGCTTCTAGGGGAAACTATTATATTGGGGGAGGCAGTAAGGGAGAATGCTAAGTGTGATAGGAGGAATAATGCCACCCCACCACCCACAACAACAACAACCAGAAACCCCAAACTGCACATTCTAAACTCTAGAACCTATGAATCTGTTATCATTATGGCAGAAGGAACCTTACTGCTATGATTATATTAAGGATCTTGAAATACATTATGCTGGGTTACCCAGGTAGGCCTAATCATAAGAACTCTTGGAAGTGAAAGAGAGAGGTAGGAATGTCAGAGACTGAGATTTGAAAATGCTACCTCATTGGCTTTGAAGATGAAAGAAGAGCCTACAAGTCAAGAAATGAAGACAGCTTCCAGACTTTAGAAAAGATGAAGAAATACTTCTCCCTTCGAGCCTTCAGAAGGACTCAGCACTGTCAACACTCCATTAGCCCAAAGGAACCAATTCTGGACTTCTGAACTTCCAGTTTGTGTATTTTAAGCCATGGAGTTTGTGGTCATTTGTTTCAGCTGCAGTAGGAAACTAATACATCAAGCATAAGTGAAATCTCAGGCAAAATCTGTCTAAGAGGCTCTTTGGCCTGACCCCATAGGAGCACACTCAAGTGCAAAACAGCCTCTGAGTTGCCTCTCATGAAGCAAGGAGCTTGAAGATTAGATACTATCACACCAGCTCCTCTGGATGGTTACACTGAAGTTCCCAGAAATGATTCTCTGTCCTTCAATTCTAGTTTTTGTTGTTGTTGTTGTTGTTATTTGTTTAATTATTATTTTATCTAGAAAAGTCCTTCTTTGACTTAGATATAATCATTCTATTTCTTGCAACATCAGGTTTCAACACATAACGAAGGGGATATAGGGAAGAACTTTCAGAAAAATGTGAGGACTTAGGTATTGTTCATCTCACTAAAATTGGGTAGAGGGTAGGGAAAGTCTCATTATATTTCAAGATAGCAATCAAACAGCTCTTAACACAAAGTGATAGCACCTGACAAAAGGTATTATGTAAGGTCATTAATAATCAAGTGCCCTTTGGAGGGAAAGACCTAATATACTGTGAGTCTACAGCTAAGGATGTATAAATGGCATAAAGAAATCAAAGACTCAGAGATGAGTAGTTCTGGATTTGGAAAATTTACATGAAAATAATATAAAAGTCTAAGTAAGTACTAAGTAATAAGCTCAAGAAATAATTCCGATAACATATATCTGTCCTTTACCTGGTAAGTGATAAAACCTAAATGGTATTGTTTCTTTCTTTCATCTACTCATTTATCTATGTATTTTTAAGATTTCATTTATTTTTCAGAAAGAGAGAACACACACAAGCAGGGGGAGCAAGAGACAGAGAGAGAAGCGGGCTCCCCACTGAGCAGAGAGCCTGATGTGGGAATTGTCTCCAGGACCCTGGGATCATGACCTGAGCTGAAGGCAGACGCTTAACTGAGGGAGCCACCCAGGAACCCCTACTCATTTATATTTCAGCAAAGTCTATAATATATTGGTACTTGGAGAGTTTTTAGAAACAACAGGGATAAGGCTAAACACACAAAAATTTTGCCTTCAGGAAGCTTATAGTCTCATACCATAGGACAGATATAGCCTCCTAAATTAAAGATACACATCCATTTAATAATATAAAATATTTAATATATTAAATATATTAATTAAATTCCTTGATTCTCATGAGGCAAAACCTGACAAAAACCACAATTCTGGTAATTAGATCATTAAGGATAAACTGGCTCTAGAGATACTGTGTTTGGTTAAATAATTACCTTGAAAATATGGCACAGTCAAAATATCCAATCAAGATAAACAGTTCCTTTCCACCAACACACTCTTCCTGATTTCACAAGAAGTTTCCATCAGCTTTAGTGGAAAAAGTGTACTATATATCCTCTTCACCATGTGAAAAAGTAATTGCCTATTGCATCAGATCAATGTGGTACTTAAACCTGTAAAGATTTAACCAGCTGTTTATAATTTTACCTATCCTTTATTTAACTCACATTAACTTAATATGGAACTTGGGTAATTGCATGATGGGAAGTCAAAACTTTTATTACTACAGGAGATGGGTTTGAAATTGATTTTTCATGTTGACACTTTATATAATCTTAAAATTAGTGATTCTAAAATGTAGATCCCATTGATAAAATAGAACTATTTCTCTACCTTATTACTATACTCACTTATATTCCAACTAAAAAACAACCTCAAGTTGTATCTATGTAGTATGACTATTTACTTATATTCCAACTAAAAAACAACCTCAAGTTGTATCTATGTAGTGTGACTGAGTATTTTAAAGTTAATTTTTTTTAAAAGATTTTATTTATTTATTTGACAGACAGAAATGACAAGTAGGCAGAGAGGCAGGTGGGGGTGGGGGGAGCAGGCTCCCTGCTGAGCAGAGAGCCCGATGCGGGGCTTGATCCCAGGACCCTGAGATCAGGACCTGAGCTGAAGGCAGAGGCTTTATCCCACTGAGCCACCCAGGTGCCTCTAAAGTTACATTTTTTTGATTGCAAGAATGCCCCGTAAATATATTCAGACTGAAATCTTCAATCCCAAGCACTTATACTTAATTTTCCTGGAATTAAAATTGTATCCAAAGATTTTAGGGTAACGTTGTTTTTAAATGTTCTAACAAATGTTTATAAACCAGCTCTAACTGGTTTATAAACCATCTCAAACTGGTTTGTTAATCCAGTTAGAGATGCTGAAATCCAGGTGAGAGAAATTATGATTACATTAGATTGACTCCTTTTATGAGCCAGAACTACGCCATTCAAAATTCTAGAATCTTAATATATTATTTGTAAAAGATACTTATCTAAATTAAGCTACTGAGATGCTTGATAAAGTAGATATTGACTAATTATCATTATCTTGCTTCTCTTCTTGTATTGCTTTTAATACTTTTTAGAATATATAGTATTTTCTGCTAATATAAAGGCTGCTAAGTTTATTTTTACTGAACTCCCTTTTCATCAGTTTTACCTCTCATACAGAATTTTAAAAAATATTTTATTTATTTATTTACTTGGGAGAGGGAGAGAGAGAGAGGTGAGAGAGAAAGTGTAGGGGGAGAGGCAGGGAGAAGGATAAGCAGACTCTGTGGTGAGCACAAGCCTCAGTGCAGGGCTCTGTCACAGGACACTGCGATCATGACCTGAGCCAAATCAAGAGTTGGAAGCCTAACCAACTGAGCCACCCAGGTGCTCCTATCATACAGAATTTTTAACCAAGTTTCAATAGTTTGTCATTGCTGTTGCTATTTGTAGGTTATTATTGTTGCTCCTAATGTTGCTTCTATCATAGAATGTGCCATTAAAAATGCTATTTTTTTAATTCTTCTGTTATTATGTTCAGTTTGCCAACATGTAGTAAAGATATATATAGATAGATAGATATAGATATATATCTATCTATATATATATATATGCCATTTCTTGAACTTCTGTGAGGGACAATATATCCAGAGGGTCCAAGGCCAATGTTACAGAGAAGAAGCTCTTGGAAGTTGAGCTCTGGAGAAGGAAAGCACCAAATGACCCACTTATACCAAAGTATCTTTCTTGCCAAGTTGTTTAATTCCTGTTGTTCAACTATTCCCTTTCAGGTTGTAACTATAGTTTCTACCTACAAATTTAATCTTTAATCTATTAAAACTGAAATATATTACTTGAGCTAGGGCGGGACTTCCCAGGCATAAATACAGTAAGAGTGGAACCAAACAAAAATGGTGTCCAGTAGTATATGGCATTTGGTTGCTTATGTAGAGCAGGGAAGAGACAAAAGGAGTTTCTGGCATTAGGGACCCATACAGACATGTATAAACTGGACTCAAGGTATCCGAGTTTTCCAGACACCAGGGAGAGAAATAACTGAATTGGAATGATATTCTAAGAAGGAAATATTCAGGAAGAGGAATGGGGACAGGTAAAGAGTAATGTAGTCTTTCTACTCTATCATATTTTCCAAGATGGGTCCTTGAAGAACATAAATGGCAAATCCTTTTTTTTTTCTTACATTTTTATTTTATTTTATTTGACACAGAGAGAGAGAGAGAGAGAGAGAGAGAGAGAGACTGCGAGAGAGGGAACACAAGCAGGGGGAGTGGAAGAGGGAGAAACAGGCTTTCCGATACCAGGGAGACTGATGGGGGGCTCAATTGCAGGGCCCTGGGATCATGACCTGAGCCGAAGGCAGATGCTTAAAGCCTGAGCCACCCAGGTGCCCCAGCAAATCCTTTTCTAATGTAATTTATTCAACATAGTATGCTCCTTTGGAAAAGTTTTCAGTTATGATTTGTAAAATGATTTTTTATCGTATCTTTCACCAGAAAATAAATAACTGTTTTGTCAAAAAATAACCTTCTGCTAATTAGAACATAAAAGGAATGATGGCCAACAGCTATGGAGAAACCGTCTTAGCTGGTAGGTGGTAATATGTACATATCAGGATTGTCCTACCATGTAATTGAACTATATGCTTTTCTTTCTTCTTTTAAAGAAATGTCACTGAGTAATTATTCTCTTGATAAAAGATAAGGGGGGAGTTTTTTATTACTCTTGGGAAATAACTTGACCTTCATCTTCCCAGAGTGACAATTTGGGAACTTTCAACTGAAATGTACCAGTTGGTCTTGTCATGAGGACTAATGGAGAATGGAGTAGGTGATACCATATTATATATCACTGTCTGAAAAATTAAAGGAAAGGGAATTGTAAAATAATTAATACAATTAATCTTTTTAGTGAAAGGAACTTTAAGTCCATCAACAAAGGATATGGTACAGGAAAGGCTGAGTAACTGGGTCTATTAATAGAGCCTACCATAACACTGTCTGTAGCATATAGGGTTCTCCTCTAACTTCTCCTATGGGTTCTCTAACCCCATGGGCCCCAAGAGCTATCCACCTTTGTTACTAGAAGGTTTCATTTGCTTTTAAACATACATAGGAAACCTCTCCTGATCCATAAAGATACCATTCAGAAAATACCTCTCTCAAACTACCTGGTTAGGGAAGTCATTTAGAGGAAGGTGGTCCCGAAGCTTCATTCTTTAGAGAAAGTTTGATGCCACATACTTGAGCTCTTCTTTTAGTGTCTAGTAGACACTAATTCACAACCTTGAATGTGATAATGGAATAGCCAAGATAACAAAGAATGTGGAGAATGGACATTCTGCCCCCTGGGCTTCCTTCCTGCCTCCCATTCATTCTCTAAATTGCAGCTAAGGTAATCTATTTCCTCTTTTCCTGCTAAATTGTTCTTTTTATTGCATCACCCCATTTGTTTTTAAGTCCTTTGTTACCAGCCATACACTTCTGATATGACAGAAGGTAAACAATGAAGATGAAAAAATCCCAACAGTTTTAGCAATGACTTAGTTTGAAAAAATTTTGGTATTTATCCACAATTATCTAAATAATAGCTCTTCATCCTGAAATTTAGATTCCAGTATCAGAGTTCTTTTAGTCCATTTATAACTTTCACAAGGATTTTTATAATCATCATGAATAAAATTACAGTATCAGGCTTTTCTGATTTCCCACCATTTCATGTACCATGTGCAGTGTTTGTGAAGCACGTGTTCTGTATCTTTAAGCAATATTTTCTCAAAGATCAGGTAGGTTCATTTTAAGGAAATAAAGAACCATATTCATGTTCTTTTCGCTGGCTTGTTTAACATGTATGCGGGCTCTTAGGATCACAGGAAGAAAGTTCTAAGAACGTGTTCAGGATACAGGTGAAAGACTTAAGAGCATCATTTTATCCTGATAAATGCAGAAACTCTAAACTTGATCAGATTCTTGATTCAGAAAACATCTTAAAATAGTGTGCTCTTTAAAATAGGTTTCATTTTATTGTCTATCATGACAATAACTCTCAACAAGGCCAGTTTGTATGCAGTGAACTCTGTAAGCTGATCTGTTTGTCTTTCCAGCTTACTTCCTACAGTCATAACCCACGGTAATTTTTGATGGAATCTGCTCAGGACTCTCTTGCCACAAGAATTAGAGCAACCACTTATGAATTTCTCTCTTTGTGCCAAGAACTATACTGTGTGAGCTGAAAGTATTGTTACCGATATTCATAACAACTATTAGAGAGTTGTTGTTATTATCCCCAATTAAACATGAGGAAACAGACTCCAATATGTTAAGAGTCTTGTATGTATGCTAAAGACCTAGGATATTATTCTACAGGAGATGGGGAGAAATTAAATGGTTTTAAGCAAGGGAAAGACGTGATGAGAATTATATTTTGGAGAATTTACCTAATCCTTAGCTGATTGGCCACAGACAAGAGTGGAGAGGGAGGCTTCCTAGGAGGTAATCATAGCGGGAGTGTTGAGAAATAGGGGCTAGAACTAAGGTGATAGCAGTGTTAGTGAATTTCAGCCACCTCCTTTCTTTTTTTTTTAAACCATGTATAAACTCAACCTAAGACCTTTCTGGACAAATAACTTCCAGGCAGCCTTTACCAATATATGAGAAATAACATGAATATAAAATCCTTTTTGCTATTCTTTCTTGCCAAAATTTTCTTTAACCTTGCAGACTACCATACTTTCTTTCACACAGCTGCCTGATAGCTTATGTTAATTACAACAATAGCTAACTTCTGTAACTGAGAGAACTCAACATAAAAACAAAGTCCCCCTCTCTCTGGAATCTGGTGGAAAATCCCATATTCTAACATTCCAGTTCTAGAGTAGGGAAAAGAGTCCAGACCTATCAATTTCCTTGCTTCGAGTGAGGAAAATGTTGCATCCATCACTTCCTCTTCTATTTCTTGGTGACAACTTTGTTATGAAGGTAGAACTAGTCTCAATTTGGTCTGGGAAATATGGTTTCCAGTCGGAGAGTTAAGTTATGTGTGTGTCTACGGTGAAGAGGAAAGGAGATTGGGAGGAGAGACAAAATTAAGTTTTTTGGTTTTTGTTGTTGTATTTTTTAATGTTATTCCCTTAATTATTTTTTTATCCAGCATGTAAGTTTCATACCGTTCCTCCTATCATTCAAGTCCCTGTGTTACTGGATGCCTTCCTATATATCTATAGACTTTTATATTTCCAAGTGCTGTCATTTAAACCTGTTGTTTCAATAAAAATTGAACAGTAAACAAATCCCACTTCAGCCTTTCCTTTTCTTGCTTCAAGATTATTTATTGTTAGATCGTAATACATTATCACTCCCCAAAACCTACCCCTCCATATTTATCAAGTCTTGTATCAAATGCTTCCTTTGCTTGGACGCTGACTTGAGTGCTTGATCCACAATTACCTTTCCTCCATTAAATATCCTGAACTCTACCTGTATCTCTCTCTAGGTGCTGCTCATTTTCTTTTTTTTTTAAAGACTGTTATGATACAATATTAAAAGCATGCAAAGTAATATGCATGTGAAAATGAATGTGATAGATTGGTACAGTAATAACTGTAACTACAGTAATAACCCCCAATTTGTTCATGCCTATCCATATTCATGATCTTATGTATTTCCCTCCCACATGGACTCTGGGTTGGTTCACATGACTTGTTTTGGCTTATGGGATAATGGAAAATGTGATACAAGACCTTGAATGGACCTGCACATCGGACTGTGCTTTCCACCTTCTGCTAGGAATTCTGTATTGACTAGCATGGAAATAAGCCTACTGGAGACCTGGCCTAGCCACCCCTATCACTACTAGCTGAAACAGCACCAATCAACAGCCTACACCAACTGACAGACATGAATAATGCTACGAAAGACCATCCACCCCCAGCAGATGCAAAAACTGACTACAGCATCAGGAGGGAGTCCAGATAAGATCCGTAGAACAAGGATAGCTGAGTCTAGCCCAAGCTGCTGATCCACTGAACTGTGAGCGAGTAAATCATTGTTGTAACTCACTAAGATGTAACGGTGTTCTTTTATAAATAAAAGCTGAGACATAATGTATATATACATTTTAAAAAATACTGATAAACTCAGTTATTTATACTACCATTCATACTAAGAAATAGCATTACAAATAGCTCTATCCTCAATTAAAATCACTTTCCCATCCTTTTGGGTTAACCATTATCTTGAATTTTGATTTTTTTTTATAATTCCCTTGCTATTTGTTAATGTACACATGCATACATATGCCTACAGATATATTATTTAGTTTTGCTTTATTTTGAGGTTTAGAAAAATTACATCACATCATATATAATCTTCTACGATAGTTTATTTTTCCAAAACTATGCTTGTGAGACTTATCCAGAGTTGTGGCTTACTGATATCACTGTTATAGGACATATTTGACCATTTTCTATAGATGAACATCTGTGTCCTATCTGGCTTTTTAGTTGTAACATACATATATTTGTTTTGTTTCCTCAGATGAACACTTTTGTCGTAAACCTTCTTGTATAATTTTCCAGTTCAAATCTTAGGAAGCATTTCTATTGGTGAATATTTAGAAGGGGAATCATTAGGTGGTAAAGTCTGTGAATATTCTTTACAAGATTATGCTAAATTGTTTTCAAAATTATTTTACCAGTAACTTATACTCCCATTAGCAGCATAATGATCCAAATTCTCTACAACAGTCAATATTTCTTTCTTTAATAAAAACTATCTGCCAATCTGGTATGAAATGCTATCTCATTGTGGTCTTTACTTGCCTTTTTATAAATGTCAGTGAGGTTGAATATTGTTCAAGTATTACTTGGCAATTATTTCCTTCTCTGGGAAATGCCTGCTCAAATTTTTACTCATTTTCCTACTGGATTATTCCTATACCTTTCCTCATTCATTGTTTTAATTTTTTTGTCTTCTCATCTTAATGTATGTCTCATGTACATTTAGCTAATAAGTAGGAACTCAAACTCTTCACCAAGGAAAGCTACACAACATAAAGTTACACACTTGTCAATCTACATGGCTTTTTCATGACAAGCTATTTTCTTATTCCATTTTCTTTTTCACAGATAATATTAGAGTAAACTGCTTTAGTACACTTATTTTGAAACAGATTAAGCATCTGTCTTCCTGATTTGATTGTTTGGCACTCTCTACATCCTTGTGAGGAGATGCTTGAAAAGAAAAGTAAGAAAACAGACTTCTTCAAATATGTTCACTGTAGTTAAACATGCAACAGACTTGGCTAAGCTCTTCTCAATCGACTCTCAGAACATCATCTAGCATACAGCACTCCCTCAGAGAGCTGTTAGAAGCCTTGAATAATAAAATAAATAAAATATAGAGCATACTTAAAAGACTTCTTCAGGCTCTACAGACAAAATTTGAGGCACTGATCTTTAAAGCTAATAAGATTAAAAATCAGAGCAAGCAGCACAGATTAAAGAAAGGTACTGGCAAAAAATAAACCATATAGTCTATTTTTGTAATTAGTATGAAAACATGATACACGATTGTGTCTAATGGTAAGCAAAATGTCTTAACCCCTTAATAATATTGTGCACCTATAAAACAGTGACACTGATACTAGACATCTAGAAAATTTTGGACTCATATTCACATTGTTACCTTGTGATATAAATTCTTCTGTATCAGTATACACAGTCTCCTGAAAACAAACTCACTATCTCTTACTCACTAGGTCCTAATGCAAAAAAAAAAAAAAGTTTCAGTTTTACAAACAGAGAAATAGCTCTAATTTTAGCTCAAAATAAAGCTGTGTACATGAAAAAAAAATATGCTAGGGAGTTTGCAGTTAAAAGCTTCAACATGAGGGTCTCTGGGTGGCTCAGTTGGTTAAGCAACTGCCTTTAGCTCAGGTCATGATCCTGGAGTCCCAGGATCGAGCCCCGTATCAGGCTCCCTGTTCAGGGGTGACTGCTTCTCCCTGTGGCCCTCCCCCATCTTGTGCTCTCATTTTCCCTCAAATAAATAAATAAAACTCTTAAAGGAAAAAAAAGAAAACTTAAAAAAAAAGTTTCAAGGTGCAATTGGCCCTTGTCAATGCTGAGATATAGGGATGATCAAAAATCAGCAGCACTTCAATGAAAGGTTTTCAGTCTTTCCTTAAAGAGCCATTTTAATGTTCAGTAAAATTTTAAATTAGAAATATTTTCATTGTGTTTCTCCAGAGCCTTTTATGCTACCTTTAAATGTACTGTCCCCCTTCTTACATGTATCGATTTGATGGAAAAAAATGTATTATTTTGTATTTGTTTTTCATGAAGAACCTGTGTGCATATAACATTTATGCCAATGACATTTTATACAAAAGTTCCCAGATACTTAGCTTCATCCTTTTTTTCTCACTGCCACCTTCACTCTTCAAAACTCCTTCGACTCTCTTAAAAGTACAGCAAGCATTATTATTACAAAATGATAGAAAGTTATTTAGTAAACTAATACCTTATTTTTATTTTCTACAATACCCATAGGGAGGTCCAACTGAGTTTTCTCAATAAACAGACAACCTGATTCACAAAGCCCTGTGGCAGACAGGAGCACACCTACGTTGATTTTCTTCAAGTCAATGCCTGTTTCCAGTAGGTATTCCTTGGGCGTGATTAGGCAGGGGGTAGTAAAAGTTGAGATGCCTTCTCACTTAACTGCCATACTACTTGCAGCTGAGATCTCATTGATTGCTTGGCTTTATGTATCACCCATATACTAATAATTTACAGATTTGTATCTCTGCCTGGGACCTCCCCTGTAATCTCAGGGCTTGTATTTCTAACCACTTTTTGGAACTTTCACTCAGAAGTGAACATAACCTGAATCAAACTCTCCACTCCTTGGGGCAATCCCGCCCCACCCTACGCTGGAGCTCCATAAATGATTCTTCTTCCATTCACTCAGGCCATAGTAATGGGAGTCACCTTTAACCCACACTCTGTCATATCCCACTAGCAAATCCTGTCTTCTCTCCCTCTGAGATATTTCCAGATTCTAATGACTTTTCACCACTTCCACAATTTACCACCTTGGTCCAAGTCACCATACTCTTTAAGACTGGATGATTTCTGGGGCGCCTGGGTGGCTCAGTGGGTTAAAGCCTCTGCCTTCGGCTCAGGTAACAATCCCAGGGTCCTGGGATCGAGCCCCACATCAGGCTCTCTGCTCAGCGGGGAACCTGCTTCCTCCTCTCTCTCTGCCTGCCTCTCTGCCTACTTGTGATCTCTGTCTGTCAAATAAATAAATAAAATCTTAAAAAAAAAAAAAAGACTGGATGATTTCGAAATCCCCTCCACTGTCTTTCTGCATCTGTTTGCGGTCTTACCCAGGGTTCTCCTCACAACAGCCGACGTTTCTTTTAAAACACAAGTCATGACCTCTTCTACTCAAAAACTCTGAATGTCTTTTCATTTCAGAGTAAAAGTTCAAAGTCTTTGTGGTGGGATTTAAGACTCCACACCACGTGACTCCCCGCCGTCTCCGTGAATCCGTGTCTTTCCTCTGGTCTGAACACTCACTCCACTGTACCATGGCCCCACGACCTGGCTTCCTGGCTTCTCAGAAGTGCCAAGCACACTTGTTGCTACCACGGCCTGGAATGTTTTCCCACAGATGACTACATAAATAACTCCTTTTGTCTCTATGTTCAGTTCTAGGTCACCACTACGTGTATGAGGTAGCACTTTCTACTTTCTGAAGACTTTTATTTTCCCATTTATAATTTAGAAGTACTAAATCATCCTGTGGGCTCCATATTGTGCTCCTTGTTTTATGCCAATTAGAATGCCCTCAAGGTTCCAGTTCAAGATGACAACATAGAAAGGTCCTGAACTTACCTCCTCCATAGGCATATGGAATCTACAGCTATAAATGGAACAATTTCCTCTTTAAAAAATCTAAAAACTAGCAGAGCAACCCCTTCATGTTGGGCAAACTAGACAGAAACCACATTGAATCGAGGGGGAAAGTCTAAAACACAGTCTCGCCAGAAACGCTACCCCCAGCACAGAGACCCAAGGAGGCAGCTCAAAATCCAGAGCTCCTCCGTGAGGGGCAAAGGGTTTGTTCCTCACATTAGGCACGCGACCTTTTAAGACCAGCCCGTGAGCGAAGAGCCCACAAAACATCTGATTTTAAAGACTAGCTGTGCTTGTGCTCGAGAGAGTTGTGGAACTGAGGTGAACTGAGAAACACCATTTAAAGTGCTCACTTGCAAACTCACCTGTCTCAGGGTCAGTGCAGAAACAGCCCTTTGAAAAGCATCCGGATTTTCCGTGAAAGAGGCTCGGTTGCTGATTCCAAAGCACGGGTCGGTCGGAGGGGCTGGGGCCTGCTGGGGTATGTTCCATGGTTGGAGGCTGGTGGATGCCATCTTGTTAAAGCCTCTCCCTCTGCCTTGTTAAAGCCAGCAGGCACTATCTCTCTTTTCTCCCTCCTTTCCTCCCTCCCTCCCTTCCCTCCTCCTTCCTTCCCTCCCCCATTCCTTCTTTCCTTTCTTCCTTCCTGCCTGCCTTTCTTTTCTCTTTCTTTCCTTTTTTCTCTCTCTCTCTCTCTTTTTTTTAAAGCAGGTGCAATCTTTTCAGCTCTCCCTGCCTTGCTTCTTCCAGTGGGAGCCATCTTTGCACTTTCCAGAATGCAATTATCTCCCGCAGGGAAGTTTGTACATATGTCTGCTGCCCTGATTTTTATGTCTGATGACCCAGTTTTTGCAGCTACCACCGAGGGGACACCCCTTGATTGCCTGATTCTGGAGCCCAGGGACACTCGTTTTCCTAGGTCCCATAGGACTGCAACAATCAGAGACTATACTTGGCAGGATACCATCCCCAGGGTACTGCACAGATAACAGATTGAAACACCCCCACAGCCTTTCTGTGAAAGAGGCCTGCTTTGGAGCTCTGGCCTTACAAGTAGGCTTCAGGTTTGGTGCACAACTAGAAGCTATAGAGATGCTCTCAGGGAACAGGGAGGAGGACGCCATTTTTGCACTCTCCCTCTATCTTACTCCAGGTCGTGGTATCTCCTAAAAGGGAGCTTAGATGCTCACCTGGAGCCCTGATTTTTTGCTACTGCCTCTCAGGAAAGCCCTCCAGATTGCCTATGATGGTGACCAGGAGGGGTTCACTTCTGGTCCCAAAAGACTTATATATATTTTCATACTTTAAAATCTGCTGCCTGAGGGTGTGGCTTCCATTCATGTTGAATCTAGGGGCTGACTGAGATCCTCCCCTGGTCAGTCAACTGAGTCATCATGGCACACCCTCAACTACTGGGAGCTATTAAAAATAGATAGGCTGCTTGTCTCACAAAGATTTGAGACAACCCAGGAGCTAGGAAAGTTTGAATGCTGAGGTTCAGCAGTGACACAAGGCTGCTCCTTCAATATTGGGAGAGGTGGCTGTTTCACCTTAGGCATAGAAACCAATGCTGACCCAAGCAAAATGAAGAAGCAGAAGAGTATGTCCCAAGCAAAGGAAGAAGATAAAATCGCAGGGAAAAAGAAGGAGGGGGGGGAGGGGTAGGGAGGGAGGGCGAGGAGAAGAGAAGAGGGAGGGAGGGAAGGAAGGAAGGAGGAAAGTAGAAAAAAGAAAGAAAGAAACCTAATGAAATTAGATTTCATTAACCTAATGAGATTAGCATGCCCTAAAAGTGAAAGATGTATTGCTTGGGACATTTTGTTTTAAAACAAAAAATTGAGGAGTGCCTGTGTGGCTCAGTCGTTAAGCATCTGCCTTTAGCTCAGGTCATGATCCCAGGGTCCTGGGATGGAGCCCAGCATTGGGCTCCCTGCTCAGTGGGAAGCCTGCTTCTCCCTCTCCCACTCCCCCTGCTTGTGTTCCCTCTCTCACTGTGTCTCTTTATCAAATAAATAAATAAAATCTTTTTTAAAAAAAGTTGCACACCTTGCTTTAAAAATAAAATAAAATAAAAAATTGAGTCCCCTCACTCAGCTTCGACAGTATTCCTTTTATGATTGCTCTTTATTTTCCATTAAAATAATAAATTAAGCCACCTTCTATTCATTTCCAAATTTAGAGAACATCAACTATGAGAAGATCTTTATGATACTATTTAGGGAATTAATAAATGAGTGAACGTCGTAGGACTTCTTCATTTTCTAAATAACTGCAATAGCTGGCATAATGTGACGCGTGTCTCGGAAGGAGGAGTGTTGCAGTGGTTTATTAGAGGGATTAAACACATCTGGTTTGGTGTATTACATCTTTTTGAAGGAAATAGCAAATGAGACGTCACTCCAGGAATCAGGAGAATATCAGCAGGAAGAATTTAAGGAGGGTATTCCCGGTGAACAGAAAAATGTTATCAAGGCTCAGAAGCTATATTAGTGTATTGGGGATACAGGAAGTATTTTACTTTCATCTAATAATAGTCCTGGGAGGTTGGTGTGAAAGGAGATTCATTGGACCCATTATGTTCCATAGCCAAGATTTTTCAAATATTCTTCCTTCTTGTCATAACATCTTTAGGAAAGTGCTTGTTCTGTCATATCGGCTTTATTTAATTTTCTAAGTGGAATCACCTCAGAGAGTCTCACTGACATCAATATGCATTGTTGAATACAATACTGTGAACTTTCATCTTAAAGACAAGTAATTTTCAAATCTCCAGAGTCTTGGAGACCTGGGTGGCTCAGTCAGTTGAGCATCTGACTCCTGATTCCGGCTCAGGTCCTGATTTTAGTGTTGTGAAATTGAGCCCCACCGTGGGCTCTGTACTGGGCATGGAGCCTGCCTTGTTAAGATTCTCTTTCCTCTCTCCCTCTGCCCCTTCCCCACTCCACCCTCCACCACATGCACACACTCTCTCTCTAAAGAATAAATAGGTTCAAATCACCAGAGTCTTAATAACCTTAAGAAGAGAATAACTTTGAATGCCAAAATAAGGTCCTCTTTTACTAATTTTAAATGTGTAATTTAAAAAATTATTCTAGAAACAATGTTATAAGAAAATAAGCCAAAAGTCAACAGGAAACAGTATGTCCTTATATTCAAAACAGTAATGGCTGGCTTGTATTAAAGTGTAAATATACTTTATTAATATAATTAACCCAGTTTTCCTGTGGTGGGTATTCTGCAGGTATAAACCTTCCTTTTACTCTCAACCTTCCTGTGATTTAAAGTTTTAGGTATACTTTTTTTGAACAGAACGTTGCTAGTTGTTGAAATTATCTTAAATCCAATCTGGCAGTAGTGATCTTTTCAGTCTGTTTACATGTAACATTATGTGACTATGTATGGATTTATTATATGCTGTATTTCCCATATATGCTATGTTTTTAAAAACCATATATATTTTAAAACATAAATGTTTTTGAAACCCTTTTCTTCTTTTTTGTCTTGTCGAATTGATTGTATGTTACCACATTACAATGATCCCTTCTACTACTTTAGAACGTGGGTCAGCAAAGTACAGACTATGGGCCAAACCTCACCCACCACATTTTTTTAAGTAAAATCTTACTGGAATACAGCTCCACATATTAGGGTGCATATTGTCGATGGCCACTTTCATGCTCCTGCAGCAGAGCTGAGGAGTTGGCTCAGAAGCCCCAGGCCTAAAATTTGATTATCACATCTTTTACAGAAAAATGTTGTCAATCCTGATTTAAAATATACACACTACTTTGTGTTCTGAAGTTAATGAGTTTAATTTAATCATCATTAAGTAAAATGCAAAGCTTCTTATTTCCTACCATCTACCTTCCATTATATGTCGTACAATGGTACGGTAGTTTACTCTCAACCTGATTTGATACTGTTTAATTCTCTTGATTTCTAAAACCACAATTAGGAGACATTATTATTTATTTTAGCTTAGCCCCATGCCTCCCATCTTCTTGCTCGTCATTATTGCAGGCATTTCCTTTTGGGGTTGTCTTTCTTCCTGAAGCAGAACCTTTAGCAGTGCCTTTGCTGTTGATGATAATTCTCAGTTTTACTTGAATGTTTTTTTGTTTTGCCCTAAAGTTTGGAATAGTTTTGCTAGATATAGAATTCCAGCTGACAGTTATTTTTCCTTAGCTTTCTGAAGATAGCCATTACCTGTTGACTGACTTGCCAGCTGAGGAGCCAGCTCTGATAAAGAGGTCAGCTGTTAGCCTAAAAGTTGTCTCCATGGGGCACCTGGGTGGCTCAGTGAGTTAAAGCCTCTGCGTTGGGCTGAGGTCATGATCCCAGCCAGGGTCCCGGGATCAGCCAGGCATCGGGCTCTCTGCTCCGCAGGGAGCCTGCTCCCCCCCCCCCCTCTGCCTGCCTCTCTGCCTACTTGTGATCTCTGTCTGTCATGTGAATAAATAAGATCTTAAAAAGAAAAAAAAAAGTTATCTCCAGTTTTCCAGAATACTGATTAAACGGATGTTAGAATTCCCTTTGATCCTCATATACTTTAAGTTCTCTCAAGTTCCCCATTGTATTATGTTTTCTTTCCCCAAAGTCCTATTGGTTCACTTAAAATATTTTTTATTTGTGCTTTTATTCCCTCTTCTTTAAAACATATAAAAATACACTTATTTATAAGTGTGTGTATGTATGTGGGCAAATGTGAATTATTAAGGAAAGTATAAAGATACAAAATCTAAGACATCTTATGGGCCTGTGGCTCGAGGTAGAGAATTATTTCCCTAGTTTGGGCTCTTTCTATAGGTATCCACAGGAAAATAAACAGAGTCCAGCTTTTTAAGCAGGTTCTATTACGTTTCACCACATAGTAGCAGCCACAGTGGACTGGGGGGAAAAAGTACTGCTCACCTCACTAACCCCTCAGCTTCCGTTCTGTTCCAAACGGCTGGGTCCAGGGGCTTTTTATGCGGTATTTTGTCTCCCATCCTTCCATAGATAACCTCCAGCAGCTGTAGTGCATCTACCCATTCTCTCTCCATTGTGTATATATGTTGACCTTTGAGGAATGATGAGAGACTAGCTGCATCTGCAAAGTGGAAACTGAGACGCAAAGGCTATGGTGCATGTTTTAAAACTTCTGAAATTTCCTTTTTTTTTTTTTTTTTTTTAAGGCTATATCTGATCCAGGTTCTTCTGTCTTTGAAAGACCCATGTTCCAAATAGGTGTTAGCAAATATTACAACAGACATTGAGGTAATTTTGCAGAACCTTTGCTCTTTTTAAATTGCTAACCTGGATATAATGTCACCTTCCTGTCTAAATAAGAATACTGGCATTGACTATTACTTTTCCTACTTTCTCCTCAGTTATGATCTTAACCAAACTTGATAAAATACAGATGTATACGTGTATACATAACAACGTATATGTTTCATCGGCGAAGGCATCTTCAGTTCTAACTTCTAACTTTCCAGGCAGAAAAAATAAAAAAATAAAATAAAATAAAATGCAAAGGAGAAAACCTAGAACTGCAGATAATCTGAAGTGGAAATTGGATGATAGATTGAGCAGTTGACTGAATAGTTATGAGACAGTGACTAGTGTTTGGGAAAGAGCATTTCTTCTGCCTTGAATGGAACTGCATCAAAAACATCACTCATTGTAAATGTCTCGGGAGATGATATTTGCCAGACTGTAGAGTAGCCAGTAGACTCTGGCTCAGATTCGATGACGGTGATATAGGGATTATAAAATGACAGTTCTTGAGAAAAAAATAATTTTGGATTTTCCTTTCTTGTGTTTTTCTTTATTTCTTTAGTTCACTATAGACGATTTATTTTTGCCTTAGTTTAAAGAACTTGGTATTTGTGATTTATACTCTTCTACTTTTAGAAAGAATTAGGGCCACTTTACAAAGCAAAATACATATAAAGCAAGAAATTTTAAAACTAACACACAAACAAAAAGCCAATACCTAACTAGCTAAAAAACCCTGAGTTGTTCGGATCCTGTTAAAACAAGCTAAATTATTCTGGTTTCTGATAGTAGCTTAAGTATTACTAAAGTAATACTACAAATTTACTCTAATAGCTATTTGAGAATAATTTAACTGAGCATATTGCATATATGTACATATATTCATGTATCTAATCTGAAAAATTATGAAAATACTGATGCCAATTACCTCCTCTCAAGTGAAAACGAACAAGTGAGATATTTTTCATCCGTATAATTTTTGCTATTTTAAAAATGTCTTTACTTCTTGGGCAGATTAAGAAGAATCTTAATTCATGGATTGTCGCTTTGTCCATTTAACAGTGGATTATTTATTAAAAACACAAAAACCAGTTTCGGCAATTAAAAAGAACATAAGGAATCATGTAACCCACCAACATTTTACAGCTAATATTCTTAGCATCTCAGCTTATGACATACTTACATTTTTGTGTCCCTCTTAAATAAAGAGCCAAATCAGTAGAAACTAGCATCACAAGTTTAATACATTTTAAAATATAGAAATATATTTAAACAGCACATTTAAAGAATAATATAATAGACTTCCATTTATTTTTCTTACAATGGTACACTATTTATTTAAAAATATATTACTTAATGTACCCCCAATATAGTTATTACCAAATTTTCTTTGAGATAAACTGTATTCTCAAACAACATTGTAATATACCTGAATTACAAGCTAAACCATAATATTTCTGAAGTTATTTCTGATACAAGTTTTACTTGAAAGGTCCAAAAAGGTGATTAATTAATGGTGTTTTATGAATATTTTAGATGAGCTGTAAATAAGCTTAACTGTAGAGCCACGACAAAGAGCGAGTAATCCATCTAAATGTCATTCTTCCAAAAGTTAGTGTGTGTTAAAGAAAAGCCTTAGAAGGCAAAGAAAGAAAATAAATTAATTTCAGGGGGAAGAATACACATGCACATGCACACATCAGAACCTTCCCATTTGGAATTATTTGTGTTTGGAGGGAGGTTTACGAAATCCCCTCACAAAATAAGGTTTTCATTGAGCTCGTTCTCAAAGATATGAAAAATGGATTTCAGCTGTTCTTTCAAAATGGCAATTCTGTCAAAGCCATTCCGGGATTTTTGGTAATTTCCTTCAGTTTAGTTTCAGTGCTTTTACCCTAAATGAAATCCCTTGCATCACATCAATCAGCAGACTCAGTCATAAAGGAGAGCTAAGGAAAATGGCTCTGTCGGCATCTTCGCTCCGCTATGTTTTATGTATGCAATGACTCTTGTCTGTGGGGAGAGAAGTGGAGCGCATGTAAATGTTTCTTTATTTTGGACTGTTTTTAAATATGAAAAAAAAATCTGCAGCAGTAGTGTTCTAGATAATAGGCAGACATGATTTATTTGAGGTAAGAAGGTTGTACTACAATATTTTAGTGTTAACTTGGAAAGTTATGGACACAGGCTCAAGCCTGTCTCCACAGAATTCCTGAAGCTTTGAGCACTTTGCAAAATCTACAGTCCACAAGCCAAGGAGGAACGCACACCTCCAGCTACACCAATGCTGTTAAAGCAAAGTTATAACAATTATGTGTAATCTCTCAGCTTCTATGTTCTGCCTACTGTTTATTTATTCAAATCCAGTTCAACATTTCACTTTACCTAATGTAGCAGAAACTCTGAAAGAAAAATTGTGTTTATCCAAGCATTTTTGTTTGGGTTGTTATTTTTTTTTTTTTTTTAGTTTTATTTCTAAATAAACAACCTATCCACTTTCACAGGTACCACATAGCCAAACGCATTCAATGTCCTTTACCAGTGACTAACATGCAAAGGAGTTCTAATTTCAGAAAATTATATAAAAATCACATTAGGAAAATGTTGACATGGAACTGAATTGGACTTAGCATATCCCATTGAAAGTTACACTGGGCTATCTATTGTGTAATAGACCTATAGAATAGATTTTATTGCTAAGGCATCCACAAAGGAGAATATATACCTTTAAATAAATAAAAGTAACTATATACACAATATTGTACATAGGTATAGAGATGAAATGAGCCAGAGTAATTTTATGAAATTCCCTTCTTGTGTGAAAGCATACTTTTTATTATAGTCCTAAACCTTAATACAGATCTTTTTCTTATTACCAATATTATTTAATATCAGTGGCAGCCACACGAACGCACTACCATATTTCTGTATTTTTTCAAGATGACATTGGAGCTGTCATCAAAGTACAGCACAGAGATGGCATTTAATTTGGTTGGAGCACAGCAAGGCTTCGGTACATGGTCAGGAAACATCAGATGAACCTGAGAAAGAAAAATATGTTTGTTTTTTTTTTAAGAAACGAGATAGACATTTTGTCCACAGCTTTCAAATAATATTCTTGGTTTTTTTTTTTTTTAAGATCTTATTTATTTATTTGACAGAGAAAGAGATCGCAAGTAGGCAGAGAGGCAGGCAAAGAAAGAAGGGGAAGCAGGCTTCCTGCTGAGCAGAGAGCCCGATGCGGGACTCGATCCCAGGACTCTGAGATCATGACCTGAGTGGAAGGCAGTGGCTTTAACCCACTGAGCCACCCAGGCGCCCTCAAATAATATTCTTGTTTTGTCACACAATTGGACACACTGTTAAGCTATCACTCTTCTATTTATGTTCAGTGGCTGGGGTGGAGGTTGGGGACTGGTAGGGAAGGACGCATTTTTAGGCGTGAACACCTAGACTCAACTCACCCATTCTCATTGTGTGTTGGGCCTTCAAAAATACTCTACCAAGTAAGGAAAACTTCTATGGAATATTCAGTGGAAATTTTCCTGGGGGAAAGAACATGGCAACTAGCACTGAGTTGCTTTTGGTTAGAATGACTCCTATCTACTTCATAAGAAATGCAGAAGTTATAAATGTGAATTCATGAAGGGACACGATTAGACTGTAGAAAGATTTGAATCTAAGAATTATTTTTTAAAGGACAATTAAACAACAACTCATAAAAGTTACACCCACTTTTAATTTTCCACAGTAAAGGAAACATAAAAATCACAGCAAAGTAAACTCCAGGTATAACCCAAAACTTATTTTAAAGCAATGATTTCAACTCTTCTCTACAGAAATTTTTACCAGACTGGCTGGAGTTTAATACCCTTTTGCTTTCCTTCTCTCCTAGACAAGTGCCAAAAAGCACGTTCAGCTAAATCAGAAGCAAGGAGCCTAGATAGTTTACAAATTGAATATCCCTCTCCTCCAAGAGCCTCAAAAGGTAGCTGTACACTGAAAGTGAAATGCTTAAGCACAGAGTTTGTTCACATTTTGATCAGACTGACAGTCTGCCTATAATTTGCATTCATTGAGCAAGGAGCCAGTACATGGTTCCCCCTTTCCCACCCAGCTACCCTGGCCCTTCCCCCAAAGGAGTTTATGGAAAGTCCCACTGATGAGTCTTAAGGGATCCACAAAAAGCAAATACAGCCTCTTAGAGTTTTGGCTGCACAATGTCCTGGCTGAAATGATATAGGAGCCCTGCATGTGGACAGAAACAGCAGGAAAAATGAGGTGATCTGACATGAACTTGAAATTTCCTAGGACCTCACAAAACTAAAAGTTGGATAGTTTCGACAAATTTCAGATGCAGGCTTGTGTCCCTCATCAGCTTGATCTTCCATAACCCACACATACATGATTGATAACCCCTTATTTCAATGGTCTTGGCTGCTTTGCAAAGCAATCATTCTGAAAAAAAAAATGGATTGTTCTTGACTGGTTTCTCAAACATATTAGTCATAAATATGCTTTCCTTTAGCAACAAGCATGTCTTCTTGTTTCATGTCCTTCACAGAACAAGCGTACAGAGTGCACAATGCCAGGAAAAAAAAATCAAACTTCCCATGTATGCTTCAAGTTTTGCAATGACTTATGTCCCATGTCCCAGGACAGTGAAGCAGAGCAGGGACTTGTTCCAAGTCCATGTCAATTTTTTTTTTAAATGTTTGTTTTTTGACACTGCCTTCTAGACTATAGCCCTAAAAGCTGACAATACATGGTTATATATTCATAAGAAATAAGAAAAAGAAAAATGAGAGGGAGAGTATTTGGACAGAGTTTTTTCAATAATTAAGCATTGCTCAGCCTGAGGCTGCCTTTGATACATTAGGATGTATCAAATTCAATGAAGCAGAAGTCTGCTTTCTGAGTCATTAAGAAGACAACACAAAGAGGCAAAGAATTTTCTGAGAAACGAAGTGTCATTCCTCTATAAGCTAACAGTGGCTATTGCTTTGACCCTACAGAAAGACAGGCATCATGGCCATTCTTTCAAGGCTTGAAACAGCAGCATTTCTCTCTATGTGATTGCATTTTGGGTCATCATAGAATTCTCATAGGCAAGGATAGACGGCTACAGTTCACAGAGATTCTTTTTCCCAACCCCCAGAAATGATATCCTGCATCAAGAAGCACTTCTATTTGTAGATACAGCAAATGTGAAAGCATAACAAATCTTAAAATTTCCCTAGGAATTTCCTCCATACTTTGCATATGGCACAGAAGTAGGCAATCTCATTGGTCAAGAATAAAAAGAAAAATATTTATAAATGACTGCCTTTCAAAACATGTATTTGTTTTATCTCTCTGTTTCTCTTTACTCCAAGGTTATTTCCAAAGTTTTTGACAATACCCATGCTCTAGTTGCCATAGACATGCCTCTTTGGTGTCTAACTCTTCTCCAATACCTATGACGTCCAGACCAGAAAACATCAAGTCATTCAAGGATTTAATCTGCCAATTTATATATACCATTCCTTATTCAGAAGAAAACTGGCATAGTCTTTCCATCAGCTTTAAATTTTAAATAAATTCTGAAAAAAATAATCTTAAGAGTCAACTCACAAATTCTAATAGTTCCATTTTTTTGTTGATCATAAACAAGACTCACCCACAAAGATAGATTATTTTTTCCTCGTGGCTACTGCTCTCCTACTGGCATCCTCCAAAGAGCAACTTCTGTCACTAAGTCTTGAATCTAAAACAACGTATCCTTTTCCTTCTCTCTTGACGACATATGGTTAAAATGTTCTTATTAACCCAAATATTAATTCAGAATTTTATCACATGATCTATTGCAGCTTTTAGGAGCCTCTCACTTAGTCTTTCAGAGACTGTCCCTCTGCCAGATCAGTAAGTCACACACCATAAGGCAGGTGTGTCAGGCTCCCAAGAGGTTTCATGAGCTCGTTAAATACAGTACAACCATTTAGGGACCACAAAATCAACATTTCATTATTGCTTTCACAAAAATAAGCCCACGTTATTAGAGATTAAATCACTGCTGAATGCCAGGGTGAAGAAAGGAAAAAATGAAGATGAAATTCCACCTTAAAGATGATTTAAAAAATGATAAAGATCATGAAATAAAAATGAATCTTCTATTTATAGTCTACTTGAAGAAGTTTCATAATACCGAAGTATTGTGGTGGAACATTTTTTAATAATTAGAGTAAAAGCCCTCAGATGAAATTCAGTAAGGCTATTATTCAATGTTTTTGCAATGGTTACTAATGAATTGCTAGGTTAGAAACAGCCCCTGGGAACCTGTGTGGTTAGTCATATTGCACAGCGAAGAAATCAGTGCAGAGTGACCACTTCATGTGGTTACTCCAATTTTCCTAGCTGAAGTCTTCTCCATTCTGGAATCAGGACTATTCTTTAAACCAGTCTGAATTTCTTGACTATACCCACAATTATTACTTTGGCTCTAAAAAAAAAAAAAAAGTGCCAAGGGAATTTTAAAGAAAAAATAATGCATTTACAGCTATAAATGGATGTTGTCCTTTAAAATAACATTTATATGATGCTTGCATCATAAACCACTTTCAATTCTACAAAAACAAAGGCATACCAGAGTCTGAACTATGGCATGGTTGGTGGCATTCATGTGGGCATTGAGTGGAAAAGAACATTCTCCATCACAATAAAATGCAGCATATCCTTCTGGTGCTATAATCCAGTCCTAGAATGCACACACACAAAAAGAAAAAGAAAGAAGGAAAGAAGAAAAGGAATAAAAGAAATCATCAAAATAAAAATAAAGTAATTCTGAAATAATACCCACATTTAGTCTGGCTAGGTTTCTCTTCTTCACCCAGTAGTTATTCTAACAACATAGCTACCCTTAAGCCCTTAATTTAATTTATTTTTAAGCTGAAGTTTACAACACAAGTATAGGTATTTTCACAAGAAATTGCCCTCTGTAATTTCTCCCAAGAGGTTGCTATGTAAGATATTCATAGTATGCATTAATTCATGTATTCATGAATAAAACCATAATCATTAAGTAGCATTGTAAGTATTGTTTAAACAGGAAATGATGAACTCTGGAAAGTTCAAGGGAACCAGAAAGGAAAAGAAGAATAAACTTAATTGAGATAATTCCCATTACTCCTTAATAACTCATTCCTGGTTTTAGAAACCTGACAACCTCTGAGAGCTTTAATATTTGTTCCTTTTGCTGTTTTTCTTTCCATTCACGTGTTAACTTTATAGTCTCTTTAGAAGAAACAAATTGGAGCAAATTCTTGAGAACTGCACATGAAATTTTGGGGGAAGCCAAAAAATTGGCATATGGAATGGTTGCCCTGATTTTTTTTCCTCATGAAGTAAAACTTGGTCCAAATGCAGACTCACTGAATGAATTGTGTTGAAGGTTTATCATAAAAGTTTAAAATGCTTACATTTTAATATTACTTTTCAATGAGATAGCCCAAATTCAATTCTGTGAATCCATTGTAATGGGATAATGTAATCTAAATACTTCAATTTAAACTATCAATACATAGGGAAATTAAAAACTATTTTGATTAAATCCTCCTCCTCACCGTGTTTATGAAACATGTGGAAAAGACAGCAATAAAACCCTTAGGTTCAGGGGGAAAAAACGTTCTGTTTTTTTCCTGTGGCTCTACTTTATGACAGACATTATATTCAAGGATTCTATTTCCTAGCCCTAGAGTTTGAGACCTGGGGGGCAAATGGTATTGTTCGAGTTAATCCGAAAAACTGGTATTAGAATGAAAACTTGGGGATATTTAAACAACAGCACATTTTCCCACCTTCTAAAATATCATTGGGTTACATTTGTTCTTCAGCATAGTTGTTTTTTGCTGTAAACTCTGATAATAATGTTTCAGTGGTGGTAGGATAATGGGGAAATAAAAATGATGTGGATAGGCCATGTACTGAACAGTCATCAAAAATAATTGGTTAGTGTATTGGAAAGATTACTAACAAAGATTACGACTAACTCCAGATTTATAATAAAACAGAAAGGAACCACCTAATTTCTTACCTGCCATCCCAGATCCCGGAAACTCACATAGAGTTCATGCTTCTTACAGGCTTGTTTTTGTTCACTTGTGTTATAATCTGAAGATAAAAATCAGATTTTAAACAAACAGCAGCTTAACAGGTATTCTATTATTTCTTTTGCAAGATCACTGATAAAATTAAATGGAAGCTGTCTTTGACGTTGTAAAATATGAGTTTGAATCTTAAAGCATAGAGCCACTTAGCTAACCATGTGAACTGTAGGCAAATCACTTGTCCTGAGTTTCTTCTTCTGTAAAGTTGAGTCAATACCATTTACTTTGCAAGGTTCTAACAAGAATTTGGTTAGACTCTCTGCTTTATGGTGCACAAATCTGATGCCTGCCATTCATTGAGTACTAGATGCTCAATGAATCCTCATTTACTAAGTAATTCATCCTATAGAGGTACTTAATATATTTATACATACTAAATACTCATACAATGTTTTTTAACATCTTCCATGAGGCAGACACTGGGAAAGTACCAACTGGGACCTTACAGAGTTGATTTTATTTTAATAAATATATTAAACTCAGAATACTCAAAGTTGAACTTTTAATTTTTCTCCCCAAACCTGTCCAACATGTAGACTCTTCTATTTTTGACTGATGACAGCTTTCCCAGCAAAGACAGAGAAAGAGAGAGAGAACGTCAAAATATGCTGTTTTTTTTCTCTTATTCTCACATCCATTCTATTAAGAAATCCTACACATTCTACCTTCAAATAGGTCTAAAACCCACCTATTCTTACCACCTCCATGACTAGTCCTGGTCTAAACCACCATCATCTTTCTCCTGAATCACCGCAATATCCTCATTGCTAATTCTCCTTTCTTCTGCCCTTGCGCATCTACAACAACGCAATCAAGTAGACCTTCTAACAAGTAACTCAAATTATATCACTCCCCAGCAAGAAATCCCACTGGGTTTCCCTGCTTCACTAAGAGTGAAATATCCTCCGTGGTTTACAAAGCCCTATCTGATTTGACCCCACTACCTCTTTGACTCATTTCCTACTATTCTTCCTCTCCTTCACTCCATTCTGGCCATGACATCTCCTTGCTGTTTTCTACCCAGGTAGCTTCCTCCCATCTTAGAGCCTATCTCTCTCTCTCTCTCTCTCTCTCTCTATATATATATATATATATATATATATACATGGCTAACATCTATAGCTTCTTCAGCTTTTCACTTAAGCTCCGTCTTGTCAATGAAGACTTCACTAACTACCCTATTTAAGATCACAACTCCCAACATGGCATTCTTGATCTCCCTTACCTTGCTCTTATTTTTTTCCATTTCACTTATTTTTTAATATGCTATGCCTTTTACTCATTTATTATGTGCATTGCTTCTTGTCTTTTTCCTCCCTCTAGAGTATCAGCACTATGAAGTCAAAAATCTTATTTGGTTCTGTTTGGTCTACTGATACATCCTAAGTTTCAGAAATAGTCTCCGACACATGGTAGGTACTCAATAAATATATGAGGAATTAATAAGTGAATTCCCCAATGTGTTCCACAAATGACTTGAGGGGAAGGAAATACATTATTTCCTTTACATATTTTAGAATATAATCTGAATTACCCATAACCTTTTATAATTGTGCAAAAGAATTAAGGATAGGAGCACCTGGGAGGCACACTGGGTTAAGCACCCAACTCCTGGTTTCAGCTCAGGTGGTGATCCCAGTGTCATGAAATCAAGGCCTGCGTCAGACTCTGTGCTAAGCGTAGCCTACTTAAAATTCCTTCTCCCCCGCTCTCTCTCTGCCTCTCCCCCACCCGCTTGTGCTCTTGTTCACTCTAAAAAAAAAAAAGAATTAAGGATTAATGGAGAGCCTCAATATTGCATCTGGACTAAAGTAATACCAAAGAAACACAGAGCTTTATAGAAAATCTCTGTTGTCTTCTTTGGTGTTTGTTCACACTTTATACAAATAGCATTCTAAAAGCTAACCCATCTTTATTATTTCCAATACGAAATAGGAAAGAGGAAAAATATAGGGTAAGGGAGTCAGCAAAATAACTTATTTTCAAAGAAGACAACTAATTTTTTTTCTTCTAGGAACAACTGCTACATTCACTCGGACAGTCATCTCCGTCAAACCCATGTAGTAGTTTACTAGGCAGAGTAGTGTGTCCTAAGATGTCACCTTCCAGTTTAATTATCTTCAACCTCTAATGAAAACATAGGCACATCAAAAATCCATGGAGCCTGTCTTAGAGGCTCTTGTCATCCTTTCACAGTTACTTCAAGTAATTATTTCTGTCTTGAAAACAAAATAATGATTTAATCTTGAACTCAGACTTTTTTACTTCTATACCACAGTTATGCTCTGCAACTAGCTTCATTAAAACAAATTAAATATGTAGCTAATGATGGAAAATGGAGAAAGAGAATTTATTTGGAGTGCCTCACTCTTATTCTTTGGACAAACTTTTTCCCTGATCAGACTAGCACAAGGAGTTAATTTTGCCCAGGCAATGGACAAGCATATTGTAACACTAAGTACATTAACATGAAATGGACAAGTTCCCTATATCACTTTTAGGGAAAAGAAATTATTGATGCTGGTATTAGTTTGATTATTTGATTAAACTTTTTGAAATTTAGAGGGAAAAAGAAGTCAGCTATGCATTAGACCAGGGGTCAGGAAACTTTTTTTTTTTTTCTAAATATAGTAAATATTGTCTGTGGAGTCTTTCCTTGCAATGACTCAACTTTGCCGCTATAGCATGAAAGCAGTCATAGACTATGTAAATGGATGGATATTGCTATATTCCAATAAAATTTTACTTCTGGATGCTAAAATTTGATTTTCATATTATTTCTATGGGAAACAAAATGTTATCCTTCCTCTGAGTCTTTTCAAACGTTTAAAAATGTAAAAACCATTCTCAGTAACTGGGTCATACAAAAATAGACCACAGGGCCTTGCTTCACCAGCCCCTGCATTAGATAATAATGGGAATATTTATTCATTCATCCTTGTCTTAACTAAAAACACTGAACACGAATAAAGACATTGTAGCCAATAGCACATACACATATATATGAAAAGCCATAAACTACGTGTATAGTTATATGAATTCCATGTTTATAAAAAAAATAAAGTACAACTTAAAAGTCAAAATAGATCTGTTCCATCTAGGCAGCTTTTCGTACTAAGTGATGTATATAATGTAACATCACATAAAGGTAATGAGCAATGAAATTTATAACAGAATCTGATTCCAAGAGTCTGATTTCATAGAGCATGAGGACCATATGCTTATTCTGTTAGAAATAAAAATTAATGGATGAGTGAAGTAAATGTGGTACCCAAACCAGCAACGTCTGCAGTTAGGTTTACTATAAATGGTTGGCAGAATAAACTAAAGGAGGAGGGGCAAGGAAATGAAATTTATGTACCTCTAAAAAATAGTGATTGATAGCCCCTCAAAAATTAACATGAAATGGACATAATGCCACCTATCATAGATTAACCTGCCTACAAATGAAGAATTCTAACAGAAATTACTAAAATGTTCTGGTGCTATAAGCACAGTAGAGAACCATGCTGACATTCCTCAACCAAAATGCCCATGTTCTAAATGCAGCATTTCTTTGTTTTGTCTTTTAATGGTAACACTAGGGGAAACCAGGGCCGAAATACTGAAAGTTTTGTTAAATACTTTATGTAAACTTCTTTATGATCAATTTCTCTAAACAGTACAAATTTAATCCTTTTCTTAGTTAAACTTTTAAAACGTTATTTTGTTGTAGAAAAAAAGATGCTTAAAAAAAACTACATAGAGGTTAAAAGTGCCACCCCCCCCCCCCGGCCAAAAAAAAAGTCTGAATTCTACATAACAGTTCAAAGGTCTGTCCACCAGTCTCTGAAAAACAGACAACCAAGTAAATAGACATGGGTTAGCTTAGCAAGGAAGTGGGGGGAAAAAATTAAATCCAGACAACTCCACATACTAATATGGATTTCATTTTTTAGTTTTTCAAATCTAAGATTGGCTTCTTTAAGGGATGAAATGTAGATATATTTAGAAAAGAAAAGAAAAGAAAATTCAAAATAGAATGGCATGTCAAAAGCTTAAACAAACCAAATACGGTGAGATACTGTGTTTCAAAAACAAAAGAGGTGTTAGCATTCTCATGATCAGTTCCCAACAGAAAAGGGAGACAAAGGAAGTCAGCACCTAAGCATGGGGATTTTTGCTAATTTATAGAAAGTGGAAATGACAAATAGATGAAGGTATAAGTGGTAAAGAAGCAGGGATAATGCTATCATAGACTATTAATAATGTAAATTTTGATATGGCCCTGGGGGTAGAGAAGTTCATGATAAACCCCAAGCATCTAACAATCCCTTCAAAGATGAGGGACTTAAAAATGCTACTACTAGGGACGCCTGGGTGGCTCAGTTGGTTGGGCGGCTGCCTTCGGCTCAGGTCATGATCCCAGCGTCCTGGGATTGAGTCCCACATCGGGCTCCTTGCTCAGCGGGGAGCCTGCTTCTCTCTCTGTCTCTGCCTGCCACTCTGTCTGCCTGTGCTCGCTCTCGCTCTCTCTCTCTGACAAATAAATAAAATCTTAAAAAAAAAAAATGCTACTACTATTCTATCTTAATCACCATCTTCCATATCCAGTGAATTCCTTGCTTGAAATTTATGTACAACCCACTAGGAATTACTTTTATTGATGTGTATATGAATAATTGTATTTGTCTATGTGTAGAAATGTCTGATGAAGAACAGATACCACAAAATAACAACTATCTGGTATGTTTGCTTAACTCTGGTTAGCAAAGTGCCTACAAGGATGATCCAACTAATATCCTCATCTTTGAGCTTACTGACAAAAGGTTTGCCCACAAACCTTGCACTATTTAGATGTTTGCTACTTTGTTAACAGGATCACCTGTCATCTAGTGACCCAAGTAAGAACATTTGGTAAGTTTCTTGACTTTCTTTCATCCTCTCTCATGTCCTACCATTAAACTGGTCCACAAAGTCCACTCACTGACTGAGTTCTAGTCTAGATAACCTGTTGGAAGCCCTTTGTTCTCTTGGTTACCTCATACTTCCTCAAAATCCTCTTCCAGTAACTTTGTCCTAGGGTAACAGTCCACCCCTGCTCTCCCTCCTCCATCTCTGACCATAAGTCTTTGTCTCTTTTATGGAATTGCTTTTTCTCCTTGCATATACTTAAAGGACTAAACTTCCATGGGAGTCTGCATTCCTGATTTTCTTTTCTTTTATTTTCTATGGTACTGTCAAGTCCTTTGCTTCATTTAAGCTCACGTCCATATCTTTTCCGAATACCGTCCACTTATTCTTGACTCTCCAAATCCAGAGTCCTGTCTTCTCACCCTCTGCTGGTCTCATCTCACATGATTTGGTTTCCATTTCCCCTTTCTCCAATTTATAATCTTCACTGCTTAGAGTGTATTAGATTCCTAATCATTATTTGGGCTCTCAATTTCCCCTCTTGGCATCCCATCCTTCACTCTGATGTCAAATATAACTTTTTAAAATGCATATCTGGTTATGGCACTCCTTTTTCCAATTGCCTACATGAAGACACCATAGTTCCTTCCTATTGCGTACCCCAGTCTTTATAATTTGGTCCCTCCATACTTCTCTAGCTTTTCTCCCACCTCTTATACTAGAAAACTCGCATGCCCAGCGATTGAACATGGGTACATGGCTCTGTAACTGCACATCAGTCTGGAATGCCTTCAACCACCCCTCCAAATCTCTTTATCGACATTTTCCATAAGTTCCTCATGAAGTCTTTGGAGCCATAACCAGGGCTGCTTATGTGCTCTATCTTTCCTATTATTCAGTACGCTATACCTACTCTAATAGAATTGACCTTTTAATAATTACTAACGCTCATGTCTTTCCTATTGTCTGTGGGAGTATTTTTTAAGAAGCAAGATCCTCAGCTATCCGTCTTTTCTCAGTGTATAGTTAATACTGTGCATATCACACAAAGGGTGCTTATTTAATACTGAATAAATCTTTTTTACAGTAAATCATGCCCAGATAATTCTAAGGATTCCTCTCTAGACAGAGACTTGGCAACAGACACAATGCATTAATGTCTATTGACACATTTATTTTATATTATATAATAAATTGCTCAGGTAGATTGGCCAAATCAGTTAAAATTTCGAACATCCTTCTTTCTTCTGAAGTCCCAAAGACCAAGAAATTCCAATTAAGTGACCAGGAGTACTGGTACTTTTTATGAAGAGAAGTTCTACTTTTCTCAGATGTAAGAGTCTAAACTCTTTATGTACCATTTCTGAAAAACCAAACCACATGAACTCACTTCAGAAATAACAATGTTAATGGCTACATGAAATAAACATACCTTACTGTTCTTAGTTCTTTACACATATTAATTCATTTAATCCTCACAACTCATGTAATCTCATCCTAGGGAGCAAATACTATTAATATTCTCACTTTATAGATGAAGAAACAGAGGCAGGGAAAGGTGACATATTGTCCAACATTATACAAATAGTAAGTAGTGGACCTAGGACTAAATGACAAAATGAAATAGATGATAGGTAAATAAATGTACAGATAGATAATATAGACACCAAAATTGCTGTTTTAGGCGGGATTTCCAAAACTTTTGTGGGATTCAGGGCACAAATAACAGTTTTTAGTGTTAATTATTATAGAAATCAAGTGGATCAGAAACATTCTCACACATGCCACCTTGTAAGATTTTCACTTCAGCCTTCATCTTGAGAGCCCCAATTTGGAAACAACCAAAATGTCTTTTAAGAGTGGCGTGACCAAATAAACTCTGATACAAGCACGGTTGACTATATTGCAACGGTTAAAAAGAATGAGATCACTCAATTTGAAAGATGCTTGAGATATATTGTTTAAAAAAAATCCATAAAACCAACTCTATTATACTCCTGTAAGTCAAAACTATGAGGATAATAAAAAGATCAGTGGTTGCTAAGGGGAGGGAGGGATGAAGAGCCAGAGGAAAGAGGGTTTTGAGGGCAGTGAAAGTACTCTGTATGATACCACAATGATGGATACATGTCATTAAATATTTGTCTAAACCCACAGAATGTAAACACCAAGAGTGAACCCTAATGTAAACTATGCACTTTGGACAATTATAGATTCATCCTTGTGATTCATCCTTAGTAAGAAAGCACCATTCTCATGAGTAATGTTGATAATGGGGGAGGCTAGGCAGTGTGAGACAGGGGTATATGGGAAATCTTTGTACTTTCCTCTCAATTTTGTTGAGAACCTAAAATTGCTTTAAAAAATGGTCCTTAATGGGGCGCCTGGGTGGCTCAGTGGGTTAAAGCCTCTGCCTTCGGCTCAGGTCATGATCCCAGAGTCCTGGGATCGAGCCCTGCATTGGGCTCTCTGCTCAGCAGGGAGCCTGCTTCCCTTCCTCTCTCTCTCTCTCTGCCTACCTCTCTGCCTACCTGTAATCGCTGTATGTCAAAAAAATAGTCCTTAAAAATACATACACTATATCACTCATGTGATTAAACACACATAATAAAATATATTCCCCAAAAGATAGATAGATAGACAGATAAAGATTTGCGAGTATAGGTACTATGTGGATATAAGTGTATCCGAGTAACCTATCACAAAAGGATTTAGGTGTTCAAAAGAGAACTTTAGTTTTATTGATGATTTTATTATCTTTAAATAATGAAAATATGTATTAATTATATGATATAAAATATTCTAAAGAAGTAGTTATAATTAATTATTCTTTCTGATTTTGATTAACACCTGTTTGTCCAAGAGACATGAGTTTACATTGTCTATATTAGGCAAAAGATATTACCTATCAGAGTCGAGAGTAAGTAGAGAATGTTTCCATTTCAATGACTCTTGGAAAGACTTGGCCTAAGAAATCACCATGGTGTCAGGCAGGGCCACTAAGGATTGGATTCCCCTTCAACAGTCCCTAATATTCAGCACACAGTCAGCGATCTTTACAAGCAATTCTACAGCAAACCAGGACTTGCCATTTGTCTTATTAATTCTTCCAAATTCTTAGTACTCTATTTTTTTCAGCACTCATATAGTCCTTAGAAGAGTATCTTGCTCTCAGTAGGTTCTTTAAGATCTTATCACCCAGGTACCTAAAGCCTTTTTAAGTTAACTAAAAAATTAGCTATCACCTCCATTTCCTTTCCTCCCTACCCAAATTCAAATAAACCTCCACTGTGCTGCCTCCTCATGAAAGAAGCAATATCTCACACAACATGTTTGCTCAGTCTCCTTGCCAAATATCTGAAGAGGAACAAAGAGGGACAGTTTCTACAGAAAATCTGGGGACACTTTCTCTGCATATTCATCTGAAAGAAGAATTTCATTTTTTTCCATTCAGCGGATATATTAATTTATTTAACCATTTCCTATTTTGTGCTAGACATTGTTCTAAGATTTTCCATAGGAGTATAGAAGAACAAAGGATCATTGAGAAGCTGGAAGGTAAGACTCTTTGAAATAGGGAAAAAATTGGGGAAAGAAAGCAAAAATGACCTGGATTTTAATTCTCCTGAACAGAGACTTTCGACATTTGGCACATACAGAAAAAAATGTAATCATGCAAACACCTAATACAACTTCCCCCCCCCCCCCAACTGGCTTCTCTCTTAGCCCTGTAGTCTTCAAATAGTATTTTATTATAAAGGCTTGGTACTATTACAGCATTTATTATTTATATTTGAATAATTTTAAAATTTCACTGGCATTTCAAGTTTCCTAAGTATCAAATTTTTTGTTTATATTAGCATTCCCTTTCCTTAAACCCCTGTCTGTTAGGCCAAATCCTAGGAGACTTTTTCCCAGCTGCTTGATTACTACCTATTGAAAGGTTACGTCTCATAGACACAAACCAGCTACTTTCTTTCTTAGTACCAAAATATGATCATGCTCCAAAACTATCTACCACCTATTTCACAGAAATGGCTGCCAATGACAAACTTTTTAAAAAGAAAATATCGGTCTATAGTAGAATAAATTTTGTACTCTAAATGGTGTTAGGAAACTGGTGAAAAGTTACATGATTTCTGTTCCATGTGTTTTATTCATCTCTAGTTATAGAAGTACATTTGTTGCTTGTGGTCAGAGAGAGAAGATAAATAGAGTTCACCAATAGGGAAAAGGACTTGGATGATTTCAGTCTCTGGAATGCCACTGCCACAGTCCTTATGTGCTCCAGTAATAAGTATGCGACTTACACTTTTCCCTTTGTAATTTCCTCAAAAATTATTCACTCTTCTATTCATGGTTTAACAAACCTTTTTCTTAATGCAGTCTGTTACATCAAATTAAAAACATTTCAACCAATTTCAGAACCATTCTACATGAAAAGAAAAATATACAACTTTGACAGGCTAGTATTTACAAGGAAGAAAAGGTCTTAGAAAGTTATTTTTCTCCATCTTTCATATTCAGCAATTATAATTTTTGCCAAGCTAAATACCTTGTGAAGATCTTTATAAAATAGCTTTGTAACAAGGCACTAATATCATGTTTTACTTTCACGTGAAAAATACAGTTAAACTTATTTGTTCAGGAAAACTACTTTACAATATTACTCTCTATATAGCATGTAATTCAGTATAATGTAATTTCATATAGAAATCTTCCTCATTTCTGTTACTAAATATATCAAAAAGACTTCTAACATGATTGCCCTGGTGCCCATATTTTAGGAAGATTCCAATGAATTCCAATTTGGTATTTTTGCTCAGAGTCCCAGGTGCATGCAAAATATATGCAAAATATATATATATACACACATACACATATAGATATGTATATAGTTTTATTTATAATCATTCTTACCTAATACTCATACATATTTGAGTAATAAAAAAAAAATACAGTATGATTTATCAGTTTCAAGTGCCAGGGCAGGGTGGGGGGGATGAAGATTTCAGGAATAATGGCAAATACTGTCTGAATATGTCTTTTTGGAAGGGTAAAGCATTCTAATTTGCTTGAATACCATATGCAGGGATCATGTCTGTTTTGTTCACCAGCTCATCCATTGGGCCTGGCAAGTACACTGCATATGGTGGCCATTAACGCAGAACACATATTTTTCAAATGAACAAACATATTGTACTAAGTTGGGATGTTCTAGGATAAATTTTCCCCTTCAAACAGATTTACTTTTTAGAGATAAAGAAAATTTCTTGGAATAAAACAGCCATCATTTTCATCTAAGAACAGCTTATGAAAGTCTGTCTGCAGCCTGGACTAAACAAGGTACTTACTGGTATAAATAAAATGATTCTGTAACTTCAGATTTTGGCAGTTGGATTCATTCAGATCGACTATACTTTTATCTCCTTTTCTATCAATTGATGGATTAAATTGCAAGCACGTTGGGATCGTTGTGCATCTGTAATATTTTGTTACTAGGTTTTATACATAGGTGTGTATGTATATACACACACACAAAGCGGATTATCTAGATAATAGTCTTCCAAATAATTAATGGAAATGTAAACAGTACCTCAATTTCCATATAATCTCTGCTGCTTTTATTGTCAGAGAGAATGGAAACTGCATGCTTCACATGTGTCGTCTCAAGTACTGAAGAAATCTTTTTTTGTTGAGTTACCTGGTTGCCCATCCACGTCTGAGAGGCCCCGGGGAAGTCAGCTCAGTGAGTTGTGTAGTTGAGTTTTGACTAGACTTTGTTGATGTAGCCATTTCATAATTTTATTACCGCCAGCTTGATTTTAATTTGAACTGAATCTTTCAACATACAAAGGCAAGTCATACTTATTTTGAAATGAATTACTGAGTGATTCACTGATGAAACATTCTGAGGATGTTCGAAACATTGCCAGATGATTTAATAGACCAAACGAAGGTATATCCAGAGGGTAGATTTACTGTGGCTACTTGATTTGCAACATATGACCCCATAACTCTCTGTGCATAACCGTTGCTCCGGCTTAATCTTACCTCCAACGCTGGACATTCTGGAGGAGTCCTGATGAGAGCTGGATTTATTGCGGTTTTGATTTTTCCGTTTGTTAGCGGCTCTCACGGATCGAAGGAGAACTTCGCTTGCCTTGAAGAAGGCCACCATGAACGGTTGTTTGGACTGAGGCCCATGTCTTCCCACAAGACCCGCGGATTTCACATTGATACTGCGTCCTGGAACAGAAAGCGCAAGCACTTGGTTTACGAGGAAGAAAGAAGGTTTACCTGATGTGAATGAATTCTGAGGGTGCTTTGAAAAAGGAACATTCTTTTTGAAAACATTATCAGAATGTTTTCCTTGCAGGCCAAAGATTTTTGTAAACATGGAAAGTTTGCCGGTACAGACAATTATCCATGCTCGGTCTTACATTTTGCATCATTCTTCACCACAGAACGCCCTCAGGCTGCCTTCACTAACTGATCCTTCTCAGACCTGGAAGTCAGCGATATTTCAGACGGAAAGGCTTGATTACCATCAGCCTGGAAATGTCCACATTAAATAACAATTTCAAAAATATTAGCTATGGACTCTTCTGCATTAAATGCCCTATAATTTTCCTCTAAGTGATAAAAGCTGAATGGCTGCCCGGGTGTTTCTACTTTCTTCAGCTTTTTCAAGCCTTTCAAGTGTTAATTAGTGCTGAGAGGCTTCCCCTTCACCTCTGGCCTGTGCCCAGCAAACTTTACAAAGCTATGCTCTACTTAAAGCTCTTCACATCACAGGTCATTCTAGAAGCCCTGCTGGAGATGGAGTTCTGCTTTAAATTCCAGTTCTTTCTCAATGCCAAGTATTTTGAAGTAATCAGGGCAATTTCAGAGTTCCTCCTTCTCCGAGTTTTGGACACACCTGAATGTTTACTGAAGAGATTTTGAAACTTGTTAACCAAGCCTAGAGACTCTAAGAAAGAAACGTTCCAGGTCAGTTTGGAGACTCATTTTTGTCTTTAAACCAGTCTGCATGCCAGACCCTTCCGAGCCCGCTGGTGTGGTTGTGTATCAGAGAATGACTGCAGCCAGAGCCTGCGCAGCGATGCGTTAGAGGTCGAGGTGTCGTAGAGACTAGAAGTAGTTGTTAATAAAGAACCTCTCCCACTGGGTAGTAATAATAATACTAACAATAATGCCAAAGGTATTTGGAGCACTTGCTATGTATGTGCTAGGTATTTTTCTAAGTGTTTGCCATGCAATATTTAATTTGGTTCTACAAATACTTTAGAAGTTAAGTAGTATTATTTCCCCTCTTTACAATTCACTCTAGTTATGTTCTTCTAATTAAAAAAAATCACTGAATTTTAAAAATATATATATATATATCTGTGGCTATATTATACACATATATTTTATATATTATATTATATTAATTATTCATATTATATACATTATATATTATAAATATATATATATATTTTATCCGAGATATGTATATCTCTCATTGGCTGGTATCTAGTTCCATGAAAATCACCCAAGGAGGATGAACTATTTAACCTTAGGTTGTAAATTTAGTTGAGAATTACTAAAAGCTCACGCAAAGTTTCTACTCTAGATACAGAAGTTACCAATCTTTTAAGAGTCATATATAATGTGGTTTGAAATATGTGCATGATTGACTCTGCCTTGCCCCCTGAGAGATGTGCATGTTTTCTTAAAATATTTATTCAGTAAAGACTGTGGAGTAACCTCAGTCCATTATAAGACCTGACCCACCTTAGAAGCAAGAAAAGGAAAACAAGTCCTTGAAACGGCATCAATGGCATTTTAGCAAATAAACTCTTGCTCTTAACAAAATTTATTTTGGCAGCATAAACACTTTTGTGTATACTTGTATTGTGCAGAGACCTTCTACCGTCAGAAAATGAGACCGTGTCATGTGAGGCTGTGCAGCTGCTGGGAGGGACACAGAGGTCCTTTAAATGTGGAGGTATTGGTTAAAAAAAGGAAAAAAAGGAGTGTGTGTGCTGATCCAAGCAGCATCCGTGGCCTCATCAATTGTTCTACAACGTATCGGGGAAAATTCGTTTGGTTCCCACCATTATTAATACGGGCGGGATCTGCCTGGCAAACACCACTATACCCAATCCTACCGAAGAAAGAACTTCCAAATAATCAAGGCAGTAAACCTTAAACAAATAAGCATATAGGTTTCTCTTTTAAATGCAAACTTACAGTGGCTCTCTGCCAGAGTCTATATTTCTTAGAAAAACTCTATCACTGGCATAAATGAAAGAGGCAGTTTGATTTGTGGTCAGAGCAGTTTCCATTCTACTTCCACTGTAACAAATGTATTAATTCAGCTCAGACTTCCTCCTTCTGGCAGCCCTTTTGCTGTAAAAAGAGAAATTAGAAGTTCCAGCCAAATACCATACCTTGAACTGACCCACTTCAATACATAAACACTTTTACAACATATTTATTCAGGTGCAGCACTTGAAATTGGTTTAAGATGTTTCCAGTGACAGAGAGCTCAGCGAAAGAAAAAAAAAAAAAAAAAGAACTGAGAAACTTGACTGTTATGGAATAGAATAACTGGCGATCTGTTCTTCAAAAATAATTTTTTTCTCTCTTGGAGTACAACATAAAATGTATTTGTTGAGCTTTTATTTTGATTTTTTAATGAAGTGTTAATTTAACAGGAACTAAATTTTTACTTGTGTACATCCATGACTGCAGAAATCATTTTTAATATATGATCTCTCTAATACTAAAATAGGTTGCCACAAGATGTTCGCAAATGGAATAGAGGTAAAGTGGGTTTTCCATTCATTACAACACACACAGCCCCTTTTATAGTTAAACAAGCACTTAACGCAAAGTTCCAAGTTTCCCCGGGTTTGCAAGAGAGTTTCTTTTATTGTCATTCTAAAGACTTTCAATATTGTAATTTTTAATCTGTGGAGAAATAATACTGCTCTAAAAGGTTTATGTTCTGAAAACTGTAAAAATGTGTGTATGTTACAAATATGGGTTTCTTGGGTTTTACAAAGGTGGATATTGTGTGTGAAGCAAAGTAGTCTTCAAACCAACGTGAACTCCCTTTAAAACAACTTTTGATATTATTAAGTTTCCTTTTGGTTTCCTTTTTACTTCAGCAATGAGGTGACTATTAAGATTCCATAAGTTAATGCTTGCTCAGTCACTGTTGGTCTTCAGCTCCTGTGCCTTCAGACACAATATACCTGTACCGATTATGAGACCAAGCCTTTTTGAACAGCTGAGCAGTTGTTTTTGCTAAAAGTGTTAACAGGAGGACTATATTGCATGTATTGAAAATAGTGAGTCTTTTATAAAATTGGTTTGAGTATGTTGAATTTTATTATTAAATGTACGGTGTGCTTTAGATATTGCAAATGTATAAAGAAGCCTTACCTGAAACATTTTGATTTAGGAAAATTATATGTAGGTGTGTATCACTGTGGTTTTATTTTTCAAAGGTGATCCTTACATTTGATTTCTAACTAAAACCTATAGCTATAGAAGGATTAAAGATCGAATATATGGTGAAAATGGAAATGGGGTCGAGTAATGAAAAGAATATTAAATAGAAGGGGGATGAGCTTGGGCCCAGGCTTCATCCCCTTAGGATTTAGGCATGCTTAGGCATAGCCAGAACATTGCTAGGTTTATTTCACCAAGCACAGAGCATAGAACAACATCACGGGAAAGAACCCAGAAAGTATAAATTCAGAACAATGCCCCAGGGTGTGTAGTGGAAAAGAGACAATTTGAGCAGCAAATATATGGGGATATTATTTCTCAGTTTCATTAACTACAGAGTGAGTAAAGATGGGCTTAGGATGATATCTTCCGAAGAAATGATTACACTTTTCACCCAAAAATCAAGAAGGAAATATCTGAGTCTGGGGCTCTAACTTGCTCAATTTTGCCATAACTGAAGCTGGAGATTGGAGACTTCCAGACCTGCCACTCTGACCCTCATGCCTTTGTATAAGCAAGGAGGTCAGGATATTGTATTCACATGTGCCTAAGGCACAACGAACTATTTGAAATGTACAGTCATCGGTAAGGTAGAGTGGCAAACAAAAGATCTATCCCAAACCTACTGGTTTTGCATTTCAGACCATTCTTTTTGGAAAATGTGACTTTGAAAATGTTTATTTCTTTAAAAATAGGGTTATTAAAGGAGGTTCTGACATAAAACAGCTCTTTGGAGGCATGTTGATACTATAAGGATAAGTGGTTCCAAATATGAGCATTTAGTTTCCCTGCAGAATACACAGTTTGAAAAACATGCATTTGAGGATTTATCAGTCTAAACGTTGATATCGCTCTGAGATGTTTGCATAAATTCCAGTTTTTTCCCTCCTGTAAACCCACAGTAATTGACTGCTTAACCCAAAACACCTGGGATGGAACTTGTGCCTAAATTACCTTTCCTTCATCTTGAAAAAGACTCTTGCAGCATCCTTTATGGACTATTTCATAGAAGACAAACCAGTGCATTGTTTCCAATCCACATACCCTTCTGATCTGCATTTATTTTCAATCTGTGATTAAATTTGATTCTGGTGCTCTTAAATTATAGTTTCTGTGACTCTAAATTATACTGGAATTTTACCCTTTTTAGAAACAGATGATTTAAAATGTGCAGAATTCTCTACTAAGAATACAGACTAAATCATCTTTATATCAGATTTTAAGGAATGCAGGGAAGACAGGATTTTGTCTATTTAAATTCCATACACATTTAAACTCAAATTAACTTAAATTAAGTGGGTTGTAATCTAGCTATAAATTTCAACTCTGTTGTAATTTGATAACATTTCCATAGTTTCTAGTTTTATAGTAAAAACACTGGCATATTGCCAGATATAAGTACACAGATTTGAAGTATCACAAACAGAATTTTATGTTTGTGCTCAGAACTTTCTTATTTTCAAGATGGTTTCCATTGCTTATACCTCAAACAAAAGCAAGGAAAATCTGTGATACTGAAAACTCATTGTTAAGAGATTTCTGGAAAAGCTTTTGAACTTTAGAATGAATGCAAGGTAGTAAGATCTTTAATTCTTCAAAGTAATTCTGAGACTCTGTTTAACAAGCTGGGCTTTTCATGTAATGCCTTTGCTAGATGTCCCCATTCTCTTTTTTACACTGACATTTAAAAGAGTAAATTAAAAATAACCACTTTATTTTATATTAAATATTATATATTTATAATTATACACTCATTATGAAAAGCTGTGAAAAACAAAAGGACAAATGTCATAATATATGTGAATAGGATAGGTCTCTGTGGCTGATAGTAAAAAGACACATCAGAGGACTGAAATCCACAGAGGACAACTGAGAACCATATCCTGACACAGTGACATAAACTAGGAGTTGAAAATTACCTGTAGACAAGAAATGTGGTTACCATTCCTGGTAAACCAGCAGTAGAAGAACTCCATTTTCCTCTATACCTGGGATGACTGAAAGTTAGAAAGTTTAAAGGAGGAAGATATTTTTTAAAGAGTTGAAATTTGGGGGGTGCCTGGGTGGCTCAGTCAGTTAAGCCTCTGACTTGTTTCTGCTCAGGTCATGATCTTACGGTCGTACGACCAAACACTGCATCAGGCTTTACACCGGGCATGAAGCCTGCTTAGGGTTCTCTCTCTCCCTCTCCCTCTGCTCCTCCCCCAGCCCCCCTCATTTTCTTAAAAAAAAAACAAAAAAACAAAAAAAAAAACCCCACACAACTTTTAAAGACTTGAAATTTTTTCTAAACATTTTGTTGAAGGCTCTATGACGTCCCACAGTTTGAGAAAGTGGTGGAGATTAGCAGAAAAAAGTAGGTTATTTGGTCACAAGCATTGGCACAATGAGTGCAGGCATGATGGGCTGGGGAGGGGGATACAAAAACTTGAGAACTGCAGCTCATGAGACTCCGGGAAGGAGGGCCTAGAGAAAGAGAGACCAAGAACCATAAAGGATCAGGGCCAGGTTTGTGCCTAGTTGTGGAAGCTGTCCAGAACACTCGAGTGTTTTATTGCACCAAGAGTGGAGCTGAGGTGATGGAAACGATTGGTCTCCTTCCATGGGACATCATTCCGAGATGAGGAGGCTTACTGTCCCAGGTCTGACGAGCCCAACAAATGTCTCTGACTCAGGCCTTGTTTTCAGCTGGTGGAAATATGAATCTCAAACTAGGAACTGCAGTTTACCTTCACGTAAGCACTTACTTTTTAATAGCTCTTTGCTTTATATATAGTGCCTTTCCCCTGAGACCCTACAAGCTTTACAGACATCATCTGTCACATGCTCCCAAAAGATTGGTTAGCAGTTGGTCTTACAGTCCTCATTTATTTTAAGAAAGCAGAAACATTCTTTTCACAAAACCATGAAAGGGGTGAATTATTTTTAGCCTTTTTTCCAGTTATTATGTGACTTTTAAAAATAAAAAAGTGCATGTGCGCGCACACACACACACACGTCTTTCCTTTAAAATCATAGATTTAAGTAAAACTCTAACAAAGCAGAGTTTCAGCAGACATCAACCCAGAAGTCTTTAAAAACTTTTTCGATGTGTTAAGATATCAGTGAAAAAAGCTTTTAGAATTCAAACTCATTTTAATTTGTTTGATAACAGTGAAATTAATTTAATTTCACACTTCATTTTATCTCCAGGAGGTGAAAGTGGCCTTTGAAATGAACTTAATACAGTTACTTAAGAAACTGATGGGTGTCTTAAAGAAACACTTTTTGACCAGCTTAGATGATATATGATTCAAAAGAATTGTTACCATACAGAAAAGCATGGCTCGTTAAATGTTTGATCTTTCTTTTCAGTTTGATAAATGAACCTGTGAAATGATCACAAGCCACTTCCAGAATCTTTAGGCTACTCCATACCATCAAAATGAAAGGGAATTTTATTTGGACACCTGATAATAGAGAGTGAAGAGAGTAAAAGATATTTTCCAAAATCTGCAGTGAAGAACTGATACTCAGATACCATATACATATGCTATCATCAGTGTCTACTTTTGAGGGGGAAAAAAAGAGTAAAGACATTTGGGATTTAACTCTTCCCTTCACATATGAAGGCTGGATCACAAAACATACATTTGAGTGAAACAAAAGCAGAACTTTTCTTCACCGGGTTCTCATGTCTCTGGCTCTGGCAAAAATATAAACTGGCCTGCCTCACATAAACGACCAGTCACACCACCAGGATGCCATGATGTACCCCAGAGCAAAAGCATCCCTCTGAGCCAACCGCATACAAAGTAACAGCTGGGTCCCAAGAGTGGTACCTTTTGGTCACCCTCAGCAGCAACATCTGATTTCATAGCCTATGTAAATCTTTTATATTTCTATCAGCTATATTCCTTCAGAGAGAAATCATGTAAATACCTCCACATATAAATATAACAGGTACCCAAAAGTAGTAATAAGAATGCCCTCCCAAAGGATCAAGAAAATTGGGAATTGAGAAGATTAGCTCATTCAATACTTGTAACAACAAAACAGCTGCCATCTATTGAAGATTCATATGCCTCATATTTACTCTGTACAATAAGGCAAGGATTACAATTTAAAAATGAATAAATAAGGCCCAGAAAAGGATCAGATTTTTAACTCAGCCCTGTGAACCCTGAAGTAGTATGCTATTCCTTTAAGTACATAATGTACCCCTTTGTTAAAGATTGGTTGGGGCTGTTGCTTTGTCTTGAGTTTCTGCTTTCCACCTAGAAAAGACTGGAGGAAAACCATCCATCTCAGATCTGTCAGTGATACACACATGGTGTCTGGAAGAACAGTATTATAGACGCGGCTTTTGTTAAGTTCAAGGTCAGACGTTCCTTAGTAAGCAAGAAAATAAGGATTCAACACGACTTGCCAGCCATGGAAGGGTAGGTGATGTCCTCAGTTTATATTCCATTCAAATCAAAACTTGTCATGCTACAGAGAAATTAGCATGCATTTTTAAGGAGCTGAAATGTGTAATTTCCCTCTCAAGGTATTTTCCTCTACAAATTTTGATCACCTCTTGTGACATAACTACGGGCCCTGGTTGTCATACACTTTTGTGTCTCTTTTGGTTTTCCTCTCTTGCACATGAGCTCACACCAGGTGTGCCAAAGTTTAATCCTCAGCAGCACAAAACATGGTGACTGAGCATGCCTTATAGCAACTAAAGCTTCTCTTTTCTTCCCACTGTATTCTCTGATCATAATGCAAAACCCATTCTGCTGTTATTTTTATATATGTCTTTGAGAAATACAGATCAGCAATAAGTTAAACTCACAATGGAAAGAACAATGGCAAAGACAGAGTTAACTCCAATGCATGGTGAGAATAAAGAGAATCTCATATTCTTCATGGCCCTAAATCAATATTACCATGAAAATATTTACCCCTCAGATCACTAGTTAAACCAGAATTAGAGTCTAGAATAGGGAATATAACAACAAAACTGGCATATGTTCCTGACATTGGCATTTGTTTGGCAAGATTGGTGATCCATAGTTACTGTTCTGAATTAGGGAAAATCAAAAACAGAAATACAGATGTAGCCAAACACTTCCATATCCCTTTTCATTAAGGGAAATCTAAAAAATGGTAAAATACATCTTTCACCAGATAATGAAGCAAGACTAACTAACTCCTGTTTGTCTCTGTCTACTTTAAATCATTGATTTCAAAACTCTTCTTCACGTATGTTTTTGAGTTACGACGCTAAAATTTGGATAAGCAAATTATGTTTACCATGTGTCTCTCACTGAAATATATACATACTATAAATTAAAACAAAGAAAACTGCCATTAAAACCTAGTTTTAAAACATATGAGCCATGGTAAAATAGCATATTCAAGGTTTTCCATTTATTACTGAATATATTCCATAATCAATATCTACTTATAAAAGAAAATCATTTTCTCTCTACAAATCCTTATACAAGACTAAATTAGGCTACAAGAGGCCCATTCAGGATACTGATCAGAGAAAAAAATATAGATATCAAAGAAAGATGTAATATTTTAAAAGATACCAGAATCATGATTCTTCATTTCCAGCAGAATGAAAAGATCTATAAATTACATTCTAATTATTTTGGTCAAAAGGCAAGGTTTTTAGAAAAGCACATCACCAATTAAGCTCAACTTACAGGGAAAAAAACAAAACAAACACACGAACAATTAAAAACATCTTTCATTGCCAGAGGATTTTTTTTTCTTTCAAAATTCTAGGAAAGAATTACCCCAATGTATTGCTCCCAGAACACAATTCAGGTAGTCCAAGATCTCTTTAGGGTTGAAACAATACCAACTCACTGTCAACTTTGATGCTGGAAGATGGGAAGGTGAGATGGGAGAAAGGATTAACTTCACACTGACTTTTTATAAAATAGTAAATTAATAAATCTGGAAACTGCATGCTTGACTGGCCTCAGGGTGACTTTGCTGTACCCTGGCTTCACAAACCTGAGCACCAGTTGGCAATTAAAAAGGGCGGTGAGGGAGGTTGATATGAGGATTCCATGATGGGGAATATGAATTAAGGGAGAGAAAATGGGAGGAGAACCTATCAAAATACATTAGTGAAAGACATTGTACATAAGGGAAAGGGATGTTCATTATTAAATTCAAAATAAAGAAATTAAATTTGGCTAATTTAATTACATGTTGAAGTGAATCACTGGCAGAGGAAAAGTTACTTTCTCAATTTATGAATTTATCAAATTAACTATAATCATGTAAGGGGCTGAAAGAAATGCTGAAGTAGTTAGATTTAGAAAACAAAAAATATGGTTAAAATGCTGTTACCTTTTGTATGGCAGATCACAATTCAATTCCAGACAGAAAATACAAAAACCCAAAAGTGATTCCTAACAGAGCCAACACAAAGTTCAACTTTGTCCCATAACAATCATTATTAATAGTATTTTTAAATTTGGAAATTCCAAAAATACATTTATTTTTTCAGTTTGGAATTTGTACAAAATTCGTATAATTTGTGAAAGTCATAGTATATTAAAGCTGGCTCTGAAAATAAGTCATTGTTAGATTCATGGGCAAAATTCTTCAACTTTCTAAGGCTGAGTTTCCTCATGTACAAAATAGGATAATCGTGAAGATAATGTAGACATTCCATTTAAAGAGCTAGCAAAATGCCTGGCATTCAGTAAGCTCTCAGTAAATGTTAGTTTCCATTAGTTTTTAATATTATTGCAATTGACCATCACAGCAAACACATGGTTTGAATATTTATCTAGAATGAACTAAAGATGTATCTAGGAAGTAAAACTTAGATTAATCATAAAGAACTAAAAAAAATGAAATATTAGCATGAAAGAATAATTGATGTCAGTAAAAAACACTGTGAAAATCAGGATATTAAAAAAACAGATTTTGGGGGCACCTGGGTGGCTCCGTGGGTTAAAGCCTCTGCCTTCAGCTTGGGTCATGATCCCAGGGTTCTGGGATCGAGCCCCACGTCGGGCTCTCTGCTCGCCGGGGAGCCTGCTTCCTCCTCTCTCTCTCTGCCTGCCTCTCTGCCTACTTATGATCTCTGTCAAATAAATAAATAAAATCTTTAAAAAAAAACAGATTCTTATATAGATAGAAAGTAAATTTTGATAAATAGAGTGAGTTGGGAAATACATGAAGTATAGTTTATGAAAACTGTATATGACTAATAAGAGAATTAATAACGTCTTGGGTTGAACAAAGCACAAATTTACCAGTGCTCCAATATTTATGTTTAGTTATCCTGGTCATGAAAAGCGTATTGATGATTTTGCTCGTTTTTATGCTGTGGGAAAATAGAAAAAATTCTGAAGCTTACAGGAAAGATATATGCTCTCTGATGTTCTTTAAGACATTACATGGGTTAGAAAACCCATAGGTCACAGCTTACACGGGTTTGGAAAATTAACAATACTGATTTTTAAACCCCAAGGGAAATCTATGTCATCTTTATTTTCAGTAGACATCTAGTCATTTTTACCATAAAGATATGGTAAAAAAGATGTGGAATTCTTCTCAATGGGAACTTTTCTGAAACATTCACATAAAATGACCAATGCAGTTGTTTCTTTTAGCCATCTTATAAATATCACTCCACAGCTTGATTCATACAAAGAATGATTTTTAGAAACTAATACACTGCCATAGATAAACTTATGTTTTAATGTTTTTGAAATTCTGTAGAAATATGATAGAAACAGAAGCCACTTTAAAGAAAATATTCTGGAAAAATTTAGATTAAGTTTTATGTTTTGTTACAATACTGAAAATGTTACTGTGGCCCTTAAAATAAAAGAAAGTACAATCTTCCTAAATTCTGTCACAAGACCACTCTAGAAATTAATAATTATAGATTATCAACTATGAACTTATATCTGATTGACTCCATGACTCCTTGAGAATGTGTTTATGACTGAATATTTTCTCTACACACACACACACACACACACACACACGCACACACACACACACAAACATGCATGCACGCACTTACCCCAAAAGAAAGTTCATGAGATGTCTAACATTTCTTGCTTCTCTTACCAGTTTCTCCATCTCTGATTTTATATATCTTGAGTTTTGGTTTGAATGTAACTATTTGATATCGATCTCCTGTAAGATGGCACATTTCTATTCACTGCACCCTCTCTGAACATAATGTTTATATATGTATAAGGTTGAAATATAAATTTAAGCTCATAAATTACAGTTACCTGATAAATTATTTCATGCAATCTCATGATGCCTACAGAAAATGTCAAATAAATGGTGAATTCTTCCAGTCACATGTAGCTCATTCCTTCACAGTACAAATTATTCTATAGTCATCAACTTCCGTTTATTAGGCATTTTTTTCCTTGTACCTAAATCAGCTATTTTTTTTTTATTTCCACATTGATTTAATTTCTGGACTGTGGAGTAAAAGTTCAATTTTACTTATTTATTTATGTAAGTATTTGAAATTAACTATTCTTCAACTATCTTCCTAATTTATTCTTATATATTCATCTAAAAGTCAAGCAAGTATGCTCTAATTATCCTTAACATTAAACAGTATATAAAGAACTACTTCATTTATACTAATATTTACCTAGAACAAATCATAGGGGTATATGTTCCTTCTTATTTTCAGAACATTTAGCAAGATATGTGATTCTTGCAGTTTCTTGGATATGGAGACTCATTTATTTATTTGAAACCAATTGTCATCATCATAAATTCAGCTAAAGTGAGCCATATGGTTTTATGAACAAAAGTGACTTAATTGCTTTATAAGACAAAGTTCAGATAAGGGAAGAGAATATTATCAAATCTCAAAATGTTTAAAAGATCCTCTGATAAGCAGACATAATTCAACTTTTTGAACTTAGATAAATAATGGGAAACTGTAGTCAAAACAGCAGGACAAAAAGAAAAATATCACCCTTGATCTCTGAATTTCTTCTGCTACTTATTAGCACTATGTCAGCTGATATTCAGATTAACTAACCACATAGATCATCTGATCCTTGACACAGATAAATAGTCATCTGACAACACAGGGGCTTAATTTGCAGATTTTTCCCCTGAGGTAAAAACGACTCTTAGGAATCCTAAGGGTAACACAACAAACTTATATAACCAAATACTTCCATTTTAAGAAAGCAGATTCCAAGACATTAAATTTAAGAAGATATTACATTAAGAACTCTTCAATTGCCTCACATAAACATATTTGCATTCCACAAAGGTAAACGAATCTTAAGTTAGTACCTTGTACATTTGTTTAATATATAGTGACATGAGGACTAGGATATATTTTCCTAATTAGGAATATATATTCTGGATGGAACTAGAGGGTATTATGCTGAGTGAAATAAGTCAACCAGAAGAAGACAATTAGCATATAATCTCGCTCATATGTGGAATTTAAGAAACAAAACAGAGAATCTTAGGGAAAGAGAGGAAAAATAAAACAAGACAAAATCAGAGAGGGAGACAAACCATAAGAAACTCTAAACTATAGGAAACAAACTGAGGGTTGCTAGAGAGGACAGGAGTTGGGGTATGAGGTAACTGGTTGATGACATTAAGGAGGGCATGTGATGTAATAAGTACCAGGAATTAAACAACACTGATGAACCATTCATCTCTACCTCTGAAACTGACAATATATTATATGTTAATTAAATTTCAATTAAAAATTTTAAAATTGAAAGTTTGAAAAGCAAAAAAAAGGGATATATATTCTATAATTCAAAAGATGTCATGGAATTTTAGGAAAATCAATTTTTAACACAACATATTTAAAAGAAATTACAGGACAGTCCAATTTTGAAGATGATTTTTATCAGTAGGTTAAATTACTCTGCACCTAGTAAGAAAAATTAGCAATTAGCACACACCTCAAGGCTGTAGAAAAAATGATTAATTCCATTCCTTATTATTAATGTACATGAGGCAGCTGTCAATTTCAAGCAGTAAACAACAACAACAAAAAGCCCACAAGTTAGAACCCTGGGTAATAAAAGTTCAAAAATACCCACTTTCAATCTAATAGTGCTGATAAGTAAAGTCAATGTGGTTTTTTGTCTGCACAATAATGCTGAAAATAATAGATTAAATTTGCTTTTAGAAAAGTTCTGATATGTGTAATTTCTAAAAGTAGAACAGAGAAAATACTTGTATACGAACAAGCAGAAAAAATGCTCTAATTTTGACACTTTATGATGTCTGGAAATATAACTACTGACTAGCATGGGACAATGGTTTGTTTCTTGACTTTTCGGGAAGATCTTCTCTGATGTTCTTCCAATGAACTCATAAGATACCTTCCATATTCCAATTAGTTTATAGAAAATGGCATTTATATAGTGGGGATTTTATGCAATGTGCTATAAATATCAGGATAACATCTTTAGAAAAGACTCTTTAGCAAAGACTACCAATATTTCTTTACCCACATCTTCTACAAACATTAAAATACTGCTTGTAATTCTACATTTTTTGTAAGAACCCATCTAGATGCTAATAAGCTTATGAAGCCAAATGCTAGTAATTTATACTGAAGCATCTTTCGGTCGGAAATTTTTTCTTTTTCTTTTTTTAAAGATTTAATTATTTTAGGGGGAGAGAGAGAGAGAGAGAGAGAGATAGTGAGCATCCGTGCACCAGCTAGGGGGAGGGGCAGGAGGAGAGGGAGAAAGAGAATCTCAAGCATACTCAGGGCCAAGCACAAAGCTGGAGATGGGACTTGAGATCATGACCAGAGCTGAAATCAAGAGTCAGATGCTCAACTAACTGAGCCACCCAGGCACTCCTGGAAATGTATTCTGATGGTAAAATAGACCAGCCTTTAATCAGTTATCCCTACATTTATAAGCCTATCAAGTGACAAAAAGCTTATTTCCCTTATTTTCATTGAAACAATTAGTTATCCCCCAAATATCTACATTTTCTAAGAATAAGATGACTGGGACTCAAGAAAGGTACTACATTAAGTACTGATAATTTGATAGTCTCTGGTACATATAAATATCTAACCAATGTAAGCAATCAATCAGTCATGATACTCATCTCTGAGTGCTCATTTCTATTGACTTCATATCCCAGACAGGAATATATCTAAAAGTTTCCTACCAATAATCACTTTAATAGCCAAAGTTATTAGACATGAGCCTAATAACATAGCTGTCTATACACTGTGTTGCCAACTCGAAGTTTAAGAACATATCAACAATCCTGCCTTTTTCCAGTGGACTATCATTTGCAAATTTATCTAAAACTCCTTTAAATCATCTAGTCATCTGTATAACCTCCTTAGTCAAAAAAAAAAGGAAAGAAAGAAGAAAAGAAAAAAGAAGAAATCTATTCTAAATTAAATGAGTCCCCCCTGGAGTAAGTGCAAAGTCTCTGTATGTTCTCTCACCCTGATATTCAGCATAAAGACCTTTTATTGCTATCTTACCATGTGCCAGGTACTATTACCTAATACAGTCTCACACTGTCCTTGCAAGTTATTACTATTACACTGATTTTATTAATGGTATGGATAGAATATGAACTACCTTGTCAGAGCCAAGATTTGAATCTAGTTTTCCTAATGATTTCTTCTTAGAATTTGTATTTCCAGATTGGAACTACTTATTCTCTTTATTTATCCTCCTTAATTAAATTAAATTAAATATCAAAAAATAAGAATCAAAACTTTACACTCTCTTATCTGTAACAATAATAATAAGTTTATTTATCTTATATTTAAGTATCAATTACAATGGAATTTAAATTGAAAGTTTAAAACCTCTGAAATCTGTTTTCTTGATTTGGCTATAAAATTAAGTGAAACTTTGAAATATCTATCTATAAATCTTAATTTTTACCTTGATATACTTAAGAATTATGCCACAACTTCGTTCAAAGAAAAATGGATATGTCTTATTTAAAAAAAGAACTTTATAATGTTTCTTGGACATTAAACAATAGTCTGACAAAACAACATTTTGATGACTTGAATACAAATGAATCAGAAACATACGGATTGAATTTTCTTTGACGTATAAGTGGGTTTGAATAGAAAAGAAAAAAAGTCATTGGCAAAATTCAATCTGAGTATTGCCAAACCTAAAATGTCTGAAAACATAGGATTTTTTAAAAGACATTCTAATGAACCCAAAAATACTCTTTTGTTTTTCCATCTCTAATTATTCTATAAACCCAAGTTTGAAAAAAGAATTAATTTACTTGGAAGGTTTAAACTATATAAAGCATCAAACAGTGGGAAATTATAGTGTTTGGAGGGAAATTCTAAGTCTTAAAAGCTCAGTTAAATTGCTATCTGTGTAATAACTGTGTGTGTATATATGTATAAAGGATAATGATACCATAGATTTATCATCAATCTTAATAAAGACCTAATAAGTCAGATAATTAATAAATTTTTTATAATTTGGTAAGCTGAAAATCTTACAATAAATTATAAAACAGACCTAAGCCTACTCATTTGCTATTAAAAAAAGAGTACTTAGGGCTTAGGGCACCTGGGTGGCTGAGTTGGTTAAGTGACTGCCTTCAGCTCAGGTCACGACCCTGAAGTCCCAGGATCAAGTCCTGCATCGGGTTCCCTGCTCAGCAGGGAGTCTACTTCTCCCTCTGACCTACTCCCTCTCATGCTCTCTCTCTCAAATAAATAAATAAATAAAATCTTTAAAAAAAAAAAAAAAAGAGTAACTATCTAATCACAGAGATTTATTAACCACCATGAGCGAATGCTTGAGAACTTTGAAACTCATTTTGCACAAGTGGATCCAACCACTTGTCTGGAATCTCCAGATTTGACCATTAAGAAGCAGCAGCATTTCTTTTTGGTTAGCCTGCTCATATGTTTGCTTTATTTTGCTGAAACAAACATGTGGAGCTTGGAGAATTATTCTGTATGAAAAAAAAAAAATCAATAGAATATCCTTAAACTCTCCTGCCAAATCCACAGCAGTTCATTTGTCAAATTTCTAAAAAAAGTACTTCATAAACTGGCATTTTTTTTCAGTTCCTCTGAGGAATCATCATGCAATTTTTGATTTCAGCAATGTTTTGATTTCCAAAATATAAACTTCGGCCTCTTTCTTTCTTTCTTTCTTTCTTTTTTTTTTCAGGAGCAGGATAATCAAAATTTAATAATATACATCATTGATTTTCTCACCTTACGATTGAAACTGTTTTAACTACTATACTGTGAGTTGGGTACAAAATTCTGCCCCTGTGTTACACCAAACAGATTTGGTTAATAATCACCCAAAAGTTACAGTTTAGAATGTCTTCTAGGAGTAACATGTTCAGTGGCAGGTGATGTATTAAAAATCTTTTAAATCGAAAACTCATTCAGTGATGATTCAATACACATTTTTAATGCCTACCCACAACTTACATTATACCAAGCACAGAGGGCACAACCATGAAGGAGCAATACACATCCTATGACCTCATGAGATTGACATTCATTCAAACATGTAATCACGATGGTGTTGCTGTGATTGAGTAAAGCAGGTCTGGTTCTTTTATGACGTGTGATCAAGCAACAAGAATATATTATACATAAGTGAGATTTCATTTTCCCTCCATGATTTGCCTCCAAATCACTTTCCTAATAGCATCTGCAGTCATATTTTAGACGTGAATGTTGTTCTAGCCGACTGTGAACTATTGACTTTTTCCAGACTATACCATGCCATTTTGCCATTCTCTGCATTTACTCTCATTGTTTCATCATCCAGGAATGAGTTCTCTTTTCCTGATCTCACCACCACTCCACACACTTCCACAACTCTCTCTTCTCATCTCCATTTTTTAAAAAAATCTTATTCAACTGACCTGGCTTAAAAGTTACCTGAACCACAGACCTTTAGGCTCTGTCCCATTTGGAATTAACCCTCTCTCTTCCATTTTCCTGGAGTGTCTTGAGGATACCACTATTTTTAGCATTTAAGGCACTTTACTTTTTCTAAAATTAGCTACCTATGTCCGTCTCTAAGATTATATTGCCCTTTAACATGTCTTCCCTGTATAGGTACTCAATAATTTTACGTCAAACAAATGGATAAGTAGATAATCAACAAATGGATGTATGCAGAATCGGCTTTGTCTGCTTTGTTTGAAGCAATATCACAATATCATGTTGAGAATATCAGCAGTAGCAATGAATGAAGCAATAACACGCTGAAGCATCTGGTTCTCCATATTTACAGAGAAATGTCACAAGTAGATTCTCCATGAAGTTGCAGTTAATAAAACTAAGGTGCCAGGAGGGGGTTACTTTATTTCTCAAGGCCAAATATGCTCCAGCTCTGGTGAAAATCTATTTTAAGTATTGCTTAAATGCACAAAGCCAGCTTGCCTAACACATTTAACCATTTTAATATTTTCATATCAGGCAATATTAAAGAGATAAAAGCAACAAAGGCAATAGACAACCTAACTCTTAAATAAAGGATTAGGAAGCCTTTGAAAAAAAGTGAAATATTCATTTTAGGTTCAAAAGCAAACACAAAGCCTCCCATAAATAATACCAAAATAATTTAAAGTAAAATTAATATATAAGAGAAATAAATCAGGGGAAAGGAACTCCAAAATATAACATATTCTTGGGAAGAGATTAAAAACAAGAGAGAAATTTCAGAATTTTCAAGTGAGGTATGAGTGGGTAGGGAATGAAAAGGCTGATCATATTTCACAGATCTCTTGAGTTGTTTAGTTAAACATTTCAAGCATCTCCCCAAGGAGAAGACTGGGAGAAGCACACACCACTAATTTAATTTTTCTTGTTTGGGCCACATACCAGGGAAGAAACGACTGCTCACCCCCACAGTACTGATTTCCCAGTCACATTTCTGACCATAAATGTACAGTAGTTTAACATTGTAAGAATTCTTGCAAATTATTTAAATATGGGCTTTTCTCTGTCTTCCTTTATAATGCTTGAACTCTGAAAATCCTTAATGGTAATCTCAAAGTCATAATTGGAAAATAGCTTACAATTCAAAATATTTGAGGGGCACCTGGGTGGCTCAGTGGGTTAAAGCCTCTGCCTTCGGCTCAGGTCCTGATCCCAGGGTCCTGGGATCGAGCCCCGCATTGGGCTCTCTGCTCATCAGGGAGCCTGCTTCCTCCTCTCTCTCTCTCTGCCTGCCTCTCTGCCTACTTGTGATCTCTGTCTGTCAAATAAATAAATAAAATCTTAAAAAAAAAAGAATTAAAAAAAAAACAATTCAAAATATTTGAATTGTTCGTAAAAAAAAAAATTAAAATTCAGCATTGTAATTGAAATCTATGGAAAAGTCTAGATGTAGTGGGAAAATGTCTGAAACTCATCAATAACACCAAGAACTCCTTTTCTAGGTCAAGATCTGAAGCATGAAGCTTTCACTAGATGAACTCTGTAATAAATTTAATTTGTATCTGTCAACCTCATTTCATATATGCAATCCTTGGAGTACCAACATTGGTTATGGTATTATTCTTAGGCTGTAAATCTGGTTATAGAGGTAAAACAATGCTACTGTGAGGTCCTATTGCTTATAGCAATAAACCCCTTTGCAAGAGACCCAAGTCAGACCCAACTTCTACTTAACTCTGTATTTTTTAAACAAGGCTTTAGTGTAATACAGCAGAGGATGGAGTAAGACAAACTCTAGAGCTAATGTGTCTATTGCCTGAGCCTGCAGAAAACTAAAGGCAGTAAAGCTTAAATAAGGCACGTCCTCTAATTAATCATCCTTTTATAAACTACCTTCCCTGGGCCTGGTACTCACATTGCAGGATGTGGGGCAAGAGCACAATGTAAATCCACTAGGTCTACTTCTAAATAGATAAAAAGTACTCACAAATCATTAAATAAATTATGTTCTATCCTCTTATCATGAGAAATGTAATTTTAAATGACTTGAAAGTCCAGATTCGGATTTAAACTTTTTGGACTCTTTGAGTGATCAAAGGACAGCAAGGCTCTGAATAAACTGGCCTTACTTCCCTGGCCTCCTGCTGGAATGTGCAAAGACCCCTTTCACCACGGTCTTTGCCCATTCTCTTACATTTGTCTGAAATGCCTGCCCCTGACTTTTTCCCCTAATCACGTCTTCCTGATCTTTAAGACTGTAGTTCAGACTCACTCACAGTTCTACACTTGTAAATCCATTGGGCTCATCTCAGGAGGCAGTATCACCCATTCATTAATATGACTAAGTCATCACTACTCGAGCCTCACTCAACTGAAAGTGTCAGGAGGCAGAATCTGCACTTGCTTACCATTTTATCTCCAGCATCTAGCCAAGCACACCACACACAGGTGCTCAATGAATACTTGTTAGCACAGGAAAAATTTCTGGAGTGTCTTCAAAATGAAGATTTCCTAAAAACCCTTCCACCCCACAGGTGATCCTGGAGCTGTTGTCTTTGACCCAATATTGGAATATGTTAAGACCTAACAATGATATTTTCTGCAGGGTTTTGTGTCTCTTTCTATCTCCATCTTCCCTTCACCCCTTGTATTATTAGTAGCTCCTTTGCCTGTTTCCCTAGCACCACTGTATAATACTATATATATATAACATATTATATATATAAAGCCGTGTGTAATAATATATATATTATATATAACTGTTATTTTTAGTTATTTTGAGATATCTTTTACACATAATAATATTTATTTCAATGCACAGCTTATAAATTCTTACAAACTACATAGTTGTATAACTACCATCACAATCAGGACATAGATTCATAGCCCTTTGTATATAGCTTTCTTTTGGAGCTACTATATTACCGTAGTCCTACTTGTTTGTTTGGTCTTCAATACTAGATTAGAAACTCCTTTCCTTGAGAGCGAGAAACAATATCTAATTCTTCTTTACTCCTCTATGCCTACTACAAATTCTTAAAATAAACGTGTGTTGGGAAAATATGCTTATAAATCAATTAACTAATTAATATATTGCACTATTCTATGGCAGTGCTACCTTGCCCATCGTAAGTATACAACAATCTATTCTATCTTGGTCAAATTGTATAGAAAGCTATAACTCTCAATGTGTCAAAACTAGTGTCACAAAAAATATTTGAAATTCATTGCTTACCATCTCCTGTTTCTGCACAGAGTTGTAAACCCAAGTTATTCTGTGGATTAATTACCCAATGATTGCTGGTCACAGTGATATCGAAGACAAGCCAACCCACATCTAAAGCTTGGGCCTTTCTTGTGTCTAACAGGAACAGATCTGCATCCCTACGGAGAAAAAGAACAACAAAAAAAGTTAAAAGTGTGAACAAAGACCATCATTTCCTATACTTAAGTGAAAACATTCCAAAGGCACTCTTTAAAATAACAAGAGTTAAAAAAAAATAACGAAAGTTAATTAAAGAACAGGAGGAACAGGTGACTCAAGTGATGAGTAATAAGATACAGAACGTCCTATTGGTGGGCCCGCAACCCAAGTCTGGCGCAAATTAGTAATATCTGAAAGTAATTTCCATTTTCCTGCTCTTTGCTGGCCCTTACAAACTGACTTAGTGGTCGAGATTTGGGCTCTGATAATCAGTGTTCCCTGAAACTCCTGTCTGTAAGTAGCCCTTCCTAGCAAGTTCACTAGCAAAGATCAAACCGAGTAGAAATGGACAGGAAAGTGGCTACTCTGATTTCGATGAATGTGGACGGTCAAAGCCATGGAGCAAGGGCGGCCAAGCATCTGCTTTAGAGATAATTTTCCCTTATTTTTCATTTTCATTATACTTGTTTTTTTTCCCCATTATATAATATATATCTTTATTTTTTACTTCATTTTCCATTTTGATTATATAGTTACTTTACGGATGGCAGAGGCCAAGAGAGGCTCTCAGACCGCACCATTGGACTAAAGGATGAATCCCACAAATTGAGCAGCAGATACACCCTGACTTGCTTTAACATCAGCTATAATTACAAATGTGTATGTTTGAGAATAGTCTCTGCAGGGTCACTGTGATTAACATTTATCAATCTTAACTATAGCATTAAATTTCCAAATGTATGAATATTTGTTGAGTTATAGTGAACTGCTGAATTTATGATATCCTTACTACAGGTAGCCTCTGATCTAAAAGTTACATATGCCCAACATTTAATCCTTACAGCAGCTCTTCTTCAAAGTAGCATAGACATACACTATTATGTATTTTTATGACTTTGATACTGTGCTGAATCTGTTTAGGGACATATTATTTATATGAGGAAAGGCAAAGCTATGTCATAATCACCCATGTTAAATACTATTCTGCATTTGCCATCTAGCTACATCACACAAGCCACTTCAAAGGTGGCTTACAATATATATAAAAAGCAAATTTTGAGTAAAAACAAATTATGTATATACATATATATATGATTTAAGGAGAAAACTCTATTATCATTGAAAATTTAACTGTTTTTAACAAAGTGAAGATTCTTAATATTTTAAAAGCTGCATCTTCATTCTCTTTATTTCAACTTGATTTATTTCATTCTTTCACTAACTTAGAGAAGTTAAAATAAAGGCACTATGATTATTTAAATCATCCAGGTACCCTAATCCCAATGATGCAAATTTCATTCTCCTTCACAGCTTTAGTCACAATGTTTACCAAAAGAGGGATACAGACATCTTTTCATATCCAACATGGGACTTAGTTTGAGATACCAAAGACATATGGCAAGCATAAACTACAATGCAATGAAAATATTCCATTAGTTCTCACTTGAATTTTCAGGGCCCATTCTATTCATATTGTGAAGGGATATCAGTCAAGTGATATCACCTCTTCTTCCTAAGGTGGAAAACTCATCAAGTAAACAAAACTTGAGAAATACAAATTATCCTTAAATCCTTGAGATATTTGGTAAATATCTTTTGAAACTATAATATTGGAATAATTTAATCACAATATCGGGTTCTGAAACAGAAGGAGTCACCCTGTAGCTTGGGAAATACTCAAGTGCTACCCTGCTGTCAAGCCTGCTTTCAATTTGAAATATGGCATAAAAGTTCTACTGAAGTCTGCAGAGTTTATAATGCCAACCTTGGCCTGAAATAAACAAACACTTGAAGAACAAAAAAGAACAAAGAGGTAAAATTTGAGAACAATTTCCACTAAGCAACAAGTATCTTTAAGTAGTTATCCAGGTAATATTTTCTATTATTTTGAGATTGTGGTATTTTTCCAGAAAGAAATATCCCCAAACTATCGACATCCAGGTACCCAAATTTTCAAGCACGTCTGTGAAGAAAATGGTTTCAGTTTTAATGGATATATTTAGAAAAAGTCTCAGCCAAAGGATTCAAGCAAGCCCTAAATATCTGAATTTCAGAGATGCAACTTGCAATTCATCGGAAGGTAAATCTAGGCAGACGGTATGGTTTGAAAAATCCATACATGTCTAGCCCCCCTCTGAAAAGTTTTGAAGTTTTGATTGCTTTCATAAGCTCCATGGTTTCTATTCCTGACCAAAGCTATTTTATTTTTGACTGATAAATTCTGTTCTTTAATTTTTCCTCTCTCCTCTTCTAGAAGTTCTTCTGTATTACCCACAAACAACAGAATACACTTTGGAAGAATGAAGTCTATTATTAATCAACACAACGGTAAAAATTCTGCAATTTCACTCATGTAGTTCCTTTCATAGAAGTCTCTTAAAAATAAATCCCTACCCATTCTGTAGAAAATTAGATGTGATTTCTTTTGAAGTACAAAATTACTCCACTAAAAATGGAACTTACATCACTGGAAATAGTAGAAATACTATGTCCAATGAACAGTATAAAATAAACCTGTTAAAGTTGTCTCATCTTACTATTTTTACCTGATGTTTTTATAGAAATTCTTGAAATACCTAATAAGAGATATTTTAAAATATTAATTCACTTAAAAGGAATGCAGAAGAGAAAAAATAGATATGTAGCAAAATATATTTACCTGAAGCAGAAATAAAACCATAATAAAATTTCTGTATATTGTTTATAATCATAACAATGAAACTAAAATTAAAATCTACATTATAGCAAAGGCAATAAAGTCCATTTACATGGATTTGTATAAACAAATGTTTCACAGTGGTATTGTATTAGTTTTCTAAGGCTGCCATCACAAAGTAACATAGACTGAGTGGCTTAAATAACAGAAATTTATTGTCTCACAGTTCTGGGGGCTGGAAGTCCAAATCAAGGTGTAGGTAGGGCTGGTTCCTTTGAGATCGATGAGGGAAGTATCTGTTCTAGACCTGCCACTGTCTCTTGAAGCTGTTCATCTTTTCCTTGTGTCTTCATATCATCTTCCCTCCATGTGTCTCTGGGTCCAAATTTCCCCTTTTTATTAGGATGCCCTAATTGCCTCGTTTTAATTTAATTATCTCTTTAAAGACCCTATCTCCAAATAAGGTCACATGCTGAGGTCCTGGAGGTTCAGACTTCAATATATGAATTGGGGGAGAGATGGAGTACAGTTCAACCCATAAGACTATTTTAAAATATTTGTTTACAAGCAGAAATTATCCTAGATGTGAATGTTCTATGTTTACGTTACAACAATTATCAACATTGAAATGTTTTCAAAAACAAATATGTTAAAGTAAACTTATATTGATTAAAATAATTCATCATTACTAAAATTTGTGTTTTTTCTTTTTCAGAAAGAATTTGAACATTTGTCTAGACTATGATATAAATCAGCATAACAATTTCTTATATAGCTAAATGAAGTCATCATGCAAGTATTAAGTACAGAGTTATACTTAACAGATAAAGGATTCATAGCATGCATATAGACTTCTTACATGTGAAATAGTGAAATATATAAATATATTAAAAATAGTTACTCAAAGGTGAATAATATGTATGTGTATGTGTGTGTATACACACACACACACACACATACACACACACATTTACAGTTTGGTACACATTTGCATGGAACTTACTTTAATCATGTCCAAAGGCTTAAACATGTCTAGTAATGGGAATTGGTGGACTGTAGATATTGATTAGCAAGGGTGCTTTTCATTTTACTGAGAGAGGAAAGAGTTTTGCATATGTGCCTTGGGAGTCTGAAAATACCAGAAGGGTAGGAAGCATAGGTACTTCACTAAGGATGGAACAGCAGGAGCCAAAATTTAACAAGCTTCGAATTGTCATCATACTTACAACTCAAAAATATAGATTGATGGAATGAGAAAATGAAGGTTATATATTTAAGAATGTGACAACAGAAGAGCTAAAATTTATCTTACTATCTTTATGTAGATATCAGTGTAATGTAAAGATAAAAAGGATCTGGGGATCAGACAGAGCTTGAACAATTAAGGAATTCCTGTCTCAGTTTCTACAATGTTTAAAATATAGTATGGTAACCCCTCCTTAAAAAACCAAATGTAGTATAATCTGAATATCTTTTTTTTAATTTAATTTTATTTTTTCAGTGTTCCAAAATTCATTGTTTATGCACGAGAGGAAAGTTACAGGTGAATTTTTACTTGGTATGTCATAACACAGATGGCTCTAAATTGTTTAATTTTGACCTGTGAAATTTGGGAAAGTTTTATTTGTAGAGTCACATTACCATCAAATGACCTGAGTCAAGGTTATTTGGGGGTTCTTAGAGATGGTAGCAATAGAATTGGTTGCAACTAAAGGAGAAAGGAGGAAGAACAATGATAAGGGAAGGAGCAGAATGAGGGTGGGAGCAAGGAGGAGAGGATAAGAAGGAGGCAGAGAAAAAGAAGACACACAAGGAAATTCAGTGACTCTTCCTGGGTGTGTTGTCTTGAAAAATCCAGTAATTGTCTTGTAAGTCACTCTCTTAAAAATCACTTCTATAAGCATAGAATCAGAAGTTGTTTTGTGGATATAATATATATCCTTCTAGAAAAGCCTAAAAATAAACAATAATAACAATAAATGTGTATGTACTGGTGCTTTTGATAACATACTACTTCCAATGCCAGCATCATACACAGATTGAAAAAAATGCTATTTTTCAGACAATATAGATGGACCTGAAGATGATGTGGCTTGTAGTATTGTGATACATGACCTAAAATACTGTGATAGACATGATGTCAAACTGCATGTAAAAAGTTTAAAAGCTTTCACATATATATTTTGAGAGTAAACAAGGAATATGACTATATAAATATTTTACACATAATTATATGAGTAAACTTTTTTGTATTATTTAACTGCAGTCATTATATAGCTGTGTTTATAAATAAATCCATTATATAAATATTCAATTTCTCCAATTTTTTGGATCTTTTACTTGGCTAAAACAGATATCATCTTTATATGATCATATCATGATTATATGTTCTCCGTATGATCAGGCATATATAGTATGCAGACATGCCCAGTATGGATGCAGTTTTGATCGTTGGAAATGTTAAGTTTCTCTACTGTCTAAATAGCTGACTAAAGGGAGTAGTCTTATTTTAAAACTGAATAAAAAATTATGATGAAAAAATGTCTGATGTGAAATTAATTAGTCTGGGATTCTACCTCTGAAGGTAACAAAAATTGATCAAAGAATACTAAAACTAAGTGGGATATAAATTACTGAGCCAAACTGTTATTTTATTGATGAGAAAATTTAAAGAGAGATCAAATTATTTCTTATGGTTACACAGCCAACTGGGAGAGCAGATCTCAGTTCTCCATGAATCATTTTCAGAACACTTTGTTTCATATAATGGCAGCTCTCTTTAATTCCAACTATATTTTGACTGTTTTCCTTATACCAAAAGATCACTGGTTTTTGGACTGGAATACCAAAAGTTCAAGTGGAGCCACCAACCCAAAACAAGATGGTAGAATTGGAGCCAAGGAGTGACCTGAGACATTTTGTAAATCCATTCATCCATCCATTCACTAACTCACTCTTTCAATTTAACATATATTGACTCCCAGTATGGGTTTTATATTGTATCATTTTAACTAAACTGTAACTACCTTGTAAAGTTCTGGAGTAGGGTTGGCCACAAAAGATATTTAGGTAAGATTTGGAAAGTGAAAGTGAAGTAGTAGCCATATTTATGCTTGGAAGACTTCCACATGTTCAAGTGTTATTATAGCTTAGGCATACTGTCGAGATCTGCTGGTTCACCTTTTTGGTGTGGGGCAGCAGGTGAGCCTGCAGCTCCTTCAGATCCCACTGAATCTTCTTGTTCAATTTCTCTGAATCCAGGTCAGACATGAGGACATGTCTACGAGGAAAGATTTGATAGCAAGGAAATTATCTGCATCATTGAAATTGGAGGCTGGAAGATAGGTTCCAATTTGTCCTCATGCCTTCCAGATCGTCATTTCAGGCTCTACTTTGTCCTTCCTTTCCCCAACTCGCCCATCTTTTCTTCTAGCCTTCTCTGAGGATCTTAGGCCCAGCATCAAATGTAGAGTAACAGCCTTACATAGACTGTTAACTAACTTCCACAGTTGCATAAGGTCAAATCCCTACAATAAATTCTTACGGTATCGTTCCCCAGAGGGATTAAACAGCGACCTTGTATTTGGTCAATTATATTGAGCCACTTACATCATAGAAGAGCAGTACTGATTCTCACTGGAATAGGAACTGTGGATATGAATTTTCCTTCTCTGCCTATAAGGTTTCTGCCAGTATCACTATCTATGAAATGACAGAATACCCTATTTACTATCATGGAATTTCAAAGCTGCTTCTGATCAAAAAGCTCATTTAACAGAAAATGAAGTGCAGAATGGACTCATGCTCATGGAATTCTTTGGTCTTACTATGTTACCCATTGCCTTGTAGCAGATGGCCTGATAGGACAAGGAAATGGTCTCTTTGAAGACTGTTATGCCTCCAGTTGGTCATCAGCATCTTAGACAAATGGACTAATATCCTCAGGAAGATTTATATGCTCCATATCAGCAATTGGTATATGACTATTTCTCTCACAGCCCTCTCTCTTGAGTCTAGAAATCAAGGGGTGGACACAGGAGTGGCTCCTCTTACTCACTCTTCCTGATCCAATGAGCAAAAATGTTGCTGCTTGGCCCCAAAATGTTGGGCTCTGTTGGTCCAGAGTTCTTAGTTCCCCATAGTAGAATGGTACCATTAGTAGCTTAGCAGTGGTTCCATTAAGTTAGAAATTGAGACATCCATGTGGTCAGTTTGGGCTCTTCAGGCCAGTGAATCAACAAGCTGATAAGGGGCTGCTATAGTATGCGGGTCGATCAAGCCTCAGTATCAAAGAGGAAACTAGGTTGATTCTACCACAGTATGAGAAAGGAGCATGTCTGAAATATAAGCTATCACCTGAAACACACTTTCGTTCTCCCATGTCCTATGATAAAAGTCAGTGGAAAACTAGAGCTCAATGCAGGCATTACTACTAATGGCCCAGACACTTCAAGAATGAGTATTTCTTTTACCTCACTAGATAAGGACCAATGACTGGCAGTAGTGATTGGTGAAAACAAAAAGGATATAGATTACATAGCAGAAAAAGGAAATTATAAATACCAACTACCACCATGTGACCAGTTACAGAGTGAGGGTTGTAACAGTTATGAGTATTCCTTTCTTATTTTGATATTAATGTATTTGTACCCTATGAACCAATTCTTTTTCTCCCTTCCCATCTAGTATAAGTAGTTTTGATGGTAGCTAACTTCATATTTTGTATTGAAGTGACAGGATATCAAATGGGCAATATGACCCAGCTAGAAAAGTATTGAATAATGTCCAAAGATGGATAAAAAATCAGAGAATGATTTGCCTATTATATTTTTGGAAAGTATGAGTACTTAAAAATATATGTGTTAGTGTCAGTTTGACAAAGATGGACTGCTGTGGTTTTATATTTTGTCAAATCAGCTAAACTGAAACCCAGGCTCCCAAAATTCTCTTCCCTATTTGCATCTATGTTAAGGTTAGCCATACAAGAAATCTGTGCAGGAGTTGAAGGGAAGCAGCAGCCAAGTTTATGCTTGGAAGATTGGTAAAGTGCCAGGTTTCCTCCTGCTCACATGCATTGCTGCTGATCTGCTGGCTCACCTTATTGTGGGGAGCAGCTGGGTCTGGTGCTTTTCCAGCTTCCATTGGATCTCAATAACATCAGTTTCTCCAAATCCTGGCCCACAGTTCCTCCTGCCAGGTCATCCCCTTCACCTTCTCCACATCCTAAACAAGGGGTATGTGGAGCTCATGGTGAAGTTTACCAGCTTACCCTACAGCTCACTCACATCATTGAAGTTGAGTCTTTCTGAGAAGTAGAATGGTTTCCAATATGCCCTTGGAGTTCCAGCTTATCCTCACAGGTGTTAGTTCTCTTCATGCTTTCCTACCCCACATCCATTTCCCTTCCCAGTTGCCTGTACTACAAACTTCAGACCCATCACCAGATGCAGAAGCAACAGCTTCACATGAACTCTTTAACCAGGTCCCACGATGGCAGAAAGACGAATCACTATAAGTCCTTTATTCTTTATCACATATATGATTCTATTGCTCTCACCCAACACTAGTTGACATACTCCCTGCTATGCATTGAATTGTGTCCTTCAAAATGATATGTTGAAGTCTTAATCCCAGGCACCTATAAATATGATCTTATTTGAAAATAGGGTCTTTATAGTGTAATCAAGTTGAGATTTGGTCATCAGGTGGGGCTAATCCAGTATGGCTGCTCTCCTTATAAGAGGAGACACAGATAGACACACTCACAGGAAGATAGCTAAAGAAAGACAAAGGCAGAGATGGAAATTACGCTGACACAAGCCAAGGAATATCTGGGGCTACCAGGAAAGGAACCTTTCTTAGAAGTTTTGGAAGGAATGTGGCCCTTGCAGAACCTCGACTTTGGACTTCAGGCCTCCAAAACTGTTAGAAAACAAATTTCTGTTGTATTAAGCCATCCAAATTTTTGGTAAGTTGTTACAGTAGCTTTTGCAAACTAATACAGTTCTCTAGTTGGGATGTTTCACATATTAAACAGGAGGTGGTATGCAGTATCAAAGAATGAAAAAGTGTCTGTAAGATTTGGTAACAAGGAGACTGTGGATGATGTTGATGGATAAATCAGTAGAATGGAATTATGAGAATCAAATTGCAGGAGTTGAGGGATGAATAAATACAAGAAAGTGAGAGGATTTAAAGCAAAGTTATAATGATCTTCTTTATAGTTATACTTCTATAAAGCAAAGAATCATAGTTGTAGGTGGAATTGGTATCTGCTTAATTTCAACAATGACTTGCTATACATTGGCTTTCCTTAGAATAATTATGCCCTTTAAGTCATCTTTCTGAACTTGTTTTTCTTCTTTAAGTAAAGATTAAAATAACATCTATCTCAAAAATATATTGCAGAGGTGAAAGGATGCACAAATAAGAAATGCTATGCAAACTAAAATTGTTATTTTCTTTTTTTTTTACAATTACTATTTTCTTACCAAAACACATTTATCACATGTAAGTATATATATTAATAAGTAGTATATATTATGGTTGGTGGCATAATTAGAATCAGAAGTGATTTATGCAATTATTACTGTAAAAGTTCTTCAATAACCTATAATTATAAATTTTAGATATAGGTATTCATTCATTCTCTTTAACTTTAGTAACATTTATTGATGCATATAATTCATAATGGATCTTTGTCCCTAAATCAGAGGGGAAAAATTAAGTTGAGAACTTATCAAAAGGAAGTAAAATTATTTTTTTTTCATTTTTTTTAAATTTTTTTATTTTAATAAACATATAATGTATTTTTAGTAAAATTATTTATATAATCAGTATTAAGAGGTAACAAAAGAGAAATATTCTTCAGGTCAATATGTTTTCAGTTAAATTTATTTATGCATGTGTATGTGTATATATACATGTACACATACATTATATATTATATAATATAGAGAGAGAAGAAGTAGTTAACCAAGAGTGTAATCATTCTATAATCTAACCACAAGCACTAAACTTGGTCAAGAAAAGCTTTCAGAAATTGTCTGGAAGATACACAGATAAACTTTGGAGGAAAAGTGGCGTTCCTCTATATCTATAAGACATGAACCTTACAGTCTGCAGGACTTCTCCAGTCTTTACAAAATTTCTACTGTTACAAGTATTTCACCTCCTTCCATCACCCTTTGCCTTTGAATAGCTTATCAAGTCTAAAAAAATGCAATGACAGCCACCCAAGGACCGAGCATATATCTTTCTCTGGGCGTTTGACATATATATCACAACAACATTTAAGGAGCCCAATGTACAACTCTAGTATGGAACATGTTAACAAGGGACAATTTAATAAATTATATTCTCTGGAATTTTTGTCAAGAGTTTCTTTCAGGAACAACATTATCTTAAAAGTGTTAGAATTTGACTCTGTCAGCTGACTGATATTTTCAACTGATTTTTTTTCTACCAAAACAAATGTGAAATAATAAAATTCTATGAATCTCACAGAGCATCAATTTCCAGAATATCTGACTCAATGTTGTATTTACATTTCAAGGGTACAGATGTAAACTGGTAAAATAATAATATTATATGAAGTTGAATGACAAGCATGGGAAAATAGAAAAACAAGTTGAATTCTCACTATGAAAATTCAGTTTTCTTTCTGCAGAGTTTTTTTTTTTAATTGCTAAGATATTGTTAATGTTTAACAGGTTTCCTGGCATTATATCATCCCATATTTTTCCCCTGCAGAGAATCTAAACATGTGCTACTGGAGATATATATATACACAGGAGGCCACCTCATGCAACAAGAAACAAAGAAGTAAGACTATTACAGATAGTCCAACCACTTTTAATGCCTCCTAATCAATAAGCCATGCACCTAGAGCTCTTAGGACTTGAAAAGCTCTTCCGTGCTATGAGTCTTAGGACGCAAAATATGAAATTAGTCAAAGAAAAAACTGATGGACTAGCACTTTGTGCCCATTTTTAAAATTTATAGCTTAAACTTTTAAATAGAACAGGATTTCTCAACCTCAGCATTGTGGACATAAAGGGCACTCTCTATTGGGTGGAGGAGAAGTCCATTGCAGAAGGTTTACTTGCATCTCTCACTATCCCAGCATTTCTACCCACCAGACTCCACTAGCGCTCCATCCTCCCTCCCTCATCAACTGTGACGTCAAAAATGTCTCCAGACATTACGAAATGTTCCCTGGAGCCCACACTGTCCTCGCTGAGAACCAGGGAAAGGGAGCATGAATCCCTGCACACCAAAGAGACGCAAGCTGTGCTCGTGTGCTGGCCTGTATAGAGAAAATGGCACCAGCCGTGGAGCGTCCTGCTCTGCTATCCTGCTCTCAAGAGCCCATGAAATCTTCCTGAGTGGAAATTGTCAGTGTACATTCTGAAGCATGTCCACAGAAGAATCACAAATCTTAGCGAAACAGGATGGGGGAGATGATGTAAATATGAAGCTGACTGTGAACTGGAATGATGACAGCTTAACTAAATATATCCAAGTAGCGAAGGTGGCTAATGACATCGAGCAGGCTAGCTTAAAATGTTTTTACAATGGAATACAAAAATTTATATTCATAGCAGAACATCAGGAAAAGGTTGAGTTCTGCATAGCACATTTATACATATATATGCACATGTGTGCGTATATGTGCATAGGAACTTGCACATACATGTACATACACATGCATGCATATGCATGTGCATATGTGTGTGAAAAAATTAATTCAAGTACAGCACTCAGCACAGTGCCAGACCCATGGTGAGTGCCCATTAAATGGATAATTGCCGGCTGCTATTCTTAGTAACAGTGATATTGGCACTGATAGTTTTACTTGAATTATTTAATTCTCTATACATTTAAACATTTTAATACTCAGGGATATTTCTCCTAGGACAGACCCCTCTCTCTGTTTCTGTCTCTCTGTCCCTCCCTCTCCTCCTCCCTCTCAACGTCTCTCTCCCTCCGACTACAGAAAATCCTACTCATCTTGAAAGGCCCAGCTCAAGGGTGCACTCCTCTCAGTGGCTTCCCTTAAGGTCCCTCACCTTCCCACATGAAGAATTAATTTCCCCTTCATTTATGTTTCCACAACACTTAGTGCATACTTACATCATAGTGCTTAGCACATTGTATTATAGTTATTAAAGTCTGTGTGCGGCAGGCCCACCACAGCCCCTAGCCCCCAGGCTATGAGCTTTGGAGATTTTATTTATTCGGCTTTATGTCCCTTGTGCTTGCTACATGGTAGGCGCTCAGCAAAAGCATGCCGACCTCAGCTGAATTATCTGGAAAATTCAATCATGTGGAAACCTCATTTCCCAATAATGCCAGATATATGAGGTGTGACCGAAGAGTAGGGCCTTCTATATAGAATCTGGGGCTGTCAGCCTTATATGAAAGGCTAAATAAGTGAAATGATGCAAAGTGTGTTAACTTTTTACCAAGAAAAATAAAAATCTGGATAAATATCAGAACGCTCCTTTAAATTGCACACATTTAAATATGAGTAGGAACAAATGGGAGAGGTGGGAGATGGTAGAACTAGAACATACTATTTTAAGACTTTTAAGTCTCGCTAAGATAAATACATGTGAAAGAGATGACATAATGGGTCTTTTAAAAAATTTTCATTGCCTAACACTGTCAAAAAATTCATATATTAGATGGTTAATAGATTAGACAATGTCTTGAATGTAAAACATAGCTACAAAACATCAGTCTGAGTTACCTCAAGCATCCCCACCACAACACTCCTCAATAATAACATTAGGGAAAGTGAGCTTTATGTATGTGAAATATATAGATGCATCATTGAGTGCACTGTATTGAAGAACGGTCTGCACTGACAGTTCAGTTTCTGAGTTTAATTCAAAACACTAAGTAAAATAAAACCCACAAGTCTGAAGATAGAAGTTTTACATAGAAATTTTAAGAGGTGACCCTAGCTTTGAAAATGGCCAGAAGTATTAGTTTCTTTTTCTTTTCCTACTTCCATTTTAGTTCTTGATTTAAAAAGTGTATGAAGCCACAGATAATACTAAACAAAATATAATAATAATTGGATTTCAAAAGTACCTTTTTTTTAGTTTTTATTTAAAGTCTAGATAGTTAACATATAGTGTAATATTGGTTTCAGGAGTAGAATTTGGTGATTCATCATTTACATATAACATCCAGTTCAGTAGTACTTTTTAAAATTGAATTTTTTTCTGTTGGAACTGTGATGACATGATGTGTAAATGAAGTACTTTTAATCTGTTCCTCCTCACTTTCAGAGACTTAAAGTCAAGGTTCCCAGTTGGCACAATAACTTCTCATTAGTGGAAAGGAAAGATATAGATTTACTTAGCTATCTTCATTTTCTGTGGGGGAAAAGTGACTTCTATGGCTTAATTAAAAGTAAGAGAAATTGCTGTTAAATGCTAGTGTTTTATTCAGTTTTGTTTTGCTTTGGTTTTTGCCTACCTCTACCTCTGGCAAGAGCACCTTGGGAAGGCTATTTTGTAAAGAAATCTGTAGCATGAGGTTGTTTCATTACTGTCTTTGTCTCAACTATAACTAAACGTGTTTCTGATTATAAAAACAATGTTGGCTATAAAAATTTAGAAAGTACACAAAAGGGTAAGAATTAAAATTTCAAACCCACAAGACTGCAATAAACACTTAGTGCTTCCTTCTGATCTGTTTTCCATATGAATTTATTTAAAATAGTATAATTATGCCCCATACTTTAATCAATTAATGTTATAGTCTGAGAACCTTCCAGTGTTATCAAATATTTTTAAAACACAATTTCTACTTGTTATATAAAGTATAGTACCTCCATTTTCCATAAAATGAAGTATGACATTTTCTGTTTAACAAGTTATGTGATTGCAAATAATAATACTGTAGTAAACATTTATGTGTGAATCTGTCCAGTTTGTCTACATCTCTGATATTTCTGTGTAATTCATAAATAACTAGTCTCCCATCTCCATCACTCTTCAACTGTATTTCAAAGAAGAGTTTGATTATTTGTTTAACATATGCTTTCAGGGGCAAGTTCAGAGATAGCTTCCATGACGTTGCTGTTAAGTTGGGTGATATTCATTTCATTATTAAACTTAAAAATGTACCAATTGCTTTTTTATAAATCAAAGATCTGGTTGTTTTTTATTAAGTAAAGGCACCTGGCATCATATTACTTACTTGGTCTGTACATAAAAACAGGTATCCATAAATGGTAGTTATTGTTACAGTAATAACCACCTACTTTTGGCTCCCCTATGGATATAATCCTCTAAACCCTAACAAAATAGATACTCCTACTGAGCTATATGAGTATATACTGACCAATGTATTTATAAAGTATCAGCTATAGTCTTTGTACTGTGATAAGCACTAGTTCTTCTCAAATCATCTGCAATACTTCTACTGTTCTGAAATATTTATTATTGTTTTTATTCTTTTCATATTTGTAAACTTGAGATCCTAAGATATACAGCAGTTTCCCCCATAGAGGAATTCCAAAGTCCATGCTCTTATTGGTATACATCACTATTTTCTATGGTGGCTGAAATCCCACATGGAAACCTGAAATATTCTAAGAGGCACATGTGCTGTTTCCATATCATCCATCCCATATATATATATATATATATATATATATATATATATATACACACACACACACATATATGTTTTAATTTTTTTTAATAAAGAGGGGAGTGCAAAAAGTGAGTCCTGGATATATGACAAAGACAAGGCATTTTCTTACACTGGATTAACGAGCCTCTAGTAATGGATGAATGCCTATTTCAAAGACAAGGAAAGCATTTTGCCAGCGATTCTTTCAGCTGATCAATAGTATATAAAATTGAAATGCAGGGTATACGTGTGTGAGTTTGCATGTTTCAGAGATTGAAAAAGATAACTGGGAAAAAGCCTATACATATTAGCAAAAACAAAACCCACAGAAAACAGTAAGTATAGCATAAACCTACAGGACAATTCAGCAACAATACGTGATAGTAGATTTCAAGAATGTCAACTTAAGTGAACTGAATTGACGTGGAATTGAATTTACTGAACTGAACTTTTATAAATGCTATTCAGTAAATTGGACGGAAACCTTTGCAATCTATACTATCTTAGAGTTTAGAACGGCAAGTCAAGAGAGTATCAATCAAATATATACATGTACTTTAGATTTTAGAAATCATTTCTCAAAGATTTAGGGAAAATATCAAGGATGTTAGGAAATCTTAGATCTTAGAATAGCTCTAAACACATGTTAAAATAAGTAAAGACTTAGCCAAATTATACTCAAGAGTACTGAAAAAACATGCAGATGCAGTTGTAGAAACACTGAGAGCAATGTTTTTCAAACCAGGTATAATTAAAGAATTAGCAAAATTTCAAGATAAACAAATGTTTCGTTGTTTGAAGAAATTAAAATTCTCAAAACTGTGAAATCTGATAAGCTAGACATCAACACCCACAAATATTCCCACATGTATTATTCATAAAAATCAGCATGGATTGATCAGGAATCAATCTATAAATTATTATCAATAGTCTCTTCTAGTAGTCCTTTTTTTAATCATGTTTATTATGTCTTAAATTATGCAGTTCACATACTTAAAAAAATAGAGATGAAAGAAAGTGAAATGGATGGCTAGTTCAGTGGATAACATTTAAAAATATCCTGACCAGGGGCACCTGGGTGACTCAGTGAGTTAAGCATCTGCCTTTAGCTCAGGTCATGATCCCCCGGTCCTGGGATCAAGTCCTGCATCAGGCTCCTTTCTCAGCAGGGAGCCTGCTTCTCCCTCTACCTGCTCTGCCTGTTCTACCTGCAGCTCTCCGTGCTTCTGCTTTCTTTCTGACAAATAAAAAAAATCTTAAAAAAAAAAAAAATCCTGGAGTACCCAAGTGGCTCAGTGGGTTAAAGCCTCTGCCTTCGGCTCAGGTCATAATCGAGGATCCTGGGATCGAGCCCTGCATCCAGCTCTCTGCTCAGCGGGGAGCCTGCTTCCTCCTCTCTCTCTCTCTCTGCCTGCCTCTCTGCCTACTTGTGATCTCTGTCTGTCAAATAAATAAATAAAATCTTTTAAAAAATAATATCCTGAACATATACAACAATAGATTTAAATAAAAGTTGACACTGGGCTGGATCCCTGGACTCTGGGATAATGACATGAGCTGAAGGCAGACACTTAACCAAGGGAGCCACCCAGGTGCCTTCTCATCACTTAAACTTATTTTTTTAACTTTATCTATTTATTTGAGAGAGAGAGAGAACATAAGCAGGGGGAGGGGCAGAAGGAGAGGGAGAAGCAGACTCCTCTCTAAGAACCCAACTACATAGGGCTTCTCCCCAGGACCCGAAGGCAGATGCTCAACAGACTGAGCCACACAGGTGCCCCCTCTCATCACTTAATTTTTAAAGGCACCATCATTATTTAGTATTAAAAAAAACAATGTGGTATGCCAGGCTCTGTCTCTGACAAAAACAACAACCCCCCCCGCCAAATTTAGTATACTTATTTTACAAATGAAACCACTGGACTGAGATTTAAACAAACAAAAATCCACCCATAGACAAATAACTAGTAAATGTTTGAGCTAAGAAACGAACACAAGATTTATCTACCTTGGAATTACTGCTCTTAAAATAAGATCAGCACTTATTAAAGTCTGTCTGGCTGAAACTGTTTCATGGATATTAAGTATTATATACCCAAAGAAAAAGATTTCATAGTCAAATAATTTTGAGGAAGACTAGGTTGCTTTACTCTAAACATTTTCTAAGAATTTAATAATTTTTAAAGATTTTATTTATTTATTTAGCAGAGAGAGAGATACACAGTGAGAGGGAACACAAGCAAGGGGAGTGGGAGAGGGAGAAGCAGGCCTCCTGCTGAGCAGGGAGGCCAATGTGGGACTTGATCCCAGGACCCTGGGATCATGTCCTGAGCCGAAGGCAGACGCTTAACGACTGAGCCACCCAGGTGCCCCTAAGAATTTAATATTCTGATATGTGAACTTCCTAGAGAATGGTTTAACAGGTAGGATTTTCAAATAGATTTGATCTCAGAAGCTTTTTATTCTTTTTTCTTCATTGAGCATTATGAGGGGCTACTGTCCCATTGAGCACCCACTGGGAACTCTGGCATTCTCAAAGACCAAGAAAAATCTTAACATCAGGGACTAGAAATATTCAACAAGGAGAGGGAGGAGGATTGGAGGGGACAAGACAGCTGTCTTTAAATATCTATCTCATCAAAGAACGACATACCATTTCACCAAAGGATAGATCTAGATCTAATGAATGCAAGCTACTGGAGAAAGATGTCACCTGAATATGACATATCAATTAAGAGTTAAAAAAAACAAAACAAAACAGGGGCGCCTGGGTGACTCAGTGGGTTAAAGCCTCTGCCTTTGGCTCAGGTCATGATCCCAGGGTCCTGGGATCGAGCCTTGCATCGGGCTCTCTGCTCAGCAGGCAGCCTGCCCCCACCCGCCCTGCCTGTCTCTCTGCCTACTTGTGAACTCTGCCTGTCAAATAAATAAATAAAATCTTAAAAAAAAAAAAAGAGTTTAAAAAAACAACGATAACAGAAGAACTGTCCAACAAAGGTAGCTTATCGCCTCTAAAGTTGTTACCCAAGAGACTTCTTCACTGGGGGAAAGGTCAGAGAACTCTACTAAGCTTTCTTTTCAACTCTTCTGTTCGATGGTTCATTTGCGGTAATTATCAACTGAAGTTTCCATATATTTAGTATTTCAGGTTATCTGTTCATTTTTGCACCATTTTGAATTAAGCATTTTACAGACAGAAGACATAAAGGTTAATGGTCAGAACCTGCTACAAATGTAATGCCTTATATCAAAATACACATAAATACACACAGACAATTTACATTCATGCCAGCGAGCAATAAAGCTATTCTTCTCTAACTTACAAAACACCAAGTTATTTAAATCATTTTAAATATCAATTTTATGTGTGCATGCTAAAATGGAAGTTTTCTCATTTACAAAATGAAACAAGGGGCCTGGGAAGCATGAGACCATCTAGTATACAGATTGGTGTTAAGAGGAAGGAAAAGCTAGGGAATGTGGAAGGCACATTTCAGATCAATTACTCTTACTTTCAATGTGTCTATACCTGGTTTTCAATGTCTTTACATCCAAAGAAAAGATGATTTGATAGATCACATGGGTTATCAGTGATTTTTACTACAATTAGCCTGTATTTGCATAGTAAGTTAGATGTAAAGTCATTACCTATTGGTGTATTCCTTGATGATCTGATATATGCTAATCTTAATTGTTTCATTTTCAAATCGACTATTGCTCTGGTCCTTGTATATTCGGAATTCAGCCGCTGTCACTGCTTCCCCATGAGGAATTTGAGTCAGATCAAACCGGAATTCTTTGTAATGCCTTCGCTGGTGAGAAAAATCTTTGTCTCTTTCAACTGAAGAAGGGGGAAAAAAAAAAAAAGGGAAGGAAAAAAGTTAGTCCTTTATAAAATATGGAAATTAATGGTAAATGCTCCAGCTTTGAAAATGAAAACAAACAAGTAGGATATTATAAAACTGGGAAAACACTACAGCCACAGACCCATACATGTTTCCAGTCGAAGGAAATTCCACAAACCAACAACCTTTAGTTCAGAAGCAATATAACCTCTGTGGCTTCATACAAATTCCTGGATCATAAATAGAAAGGCTATCCAAAAATATTTTTAAAAGCAAAGGTTGTAAAATGATTACTAACATGTATCAGGTACCAGAACACAGAAGGGTTCATACAGGAATTAGAAATAAGTTATAGAAACCCCCAGGGATCCAGGTGAAGTCAGTGATGAGATTTAGCACACCTGAGGGAGGAAACTAGGAAGGACTGAGAAACTGCAGGCACATAAGGACCATGTTTTTGACATTATAAAGGTCAAGTAAATAAAACAAATTCACGTTCACAAGAAAGAGTATTCCGAAAATGCCTTCCCCAGAAATTTTTTTTCTCCTTTTAGCAAATAAAATGTTCTTTTATTTTAAAAAATAGCACTTTTATTACTTCTTATAGATTGTTTAGTACAACTTCCTTACCCATGGTGCAGCATAAAGCCGTCCAAAGACCTCTGTCTGTTCTTACTCAAAATACAGGGAAACATATTTTCCCCCTTCAACAACCTTCCTGCTAAATGAAGTCAGAGAACTTTTCCTCTTGGGAACATGATGGAATGTTGAAGAATTCAGGACAGTAAGTGTCGGGCATATTATTATATAACCTGGCTTTGTAAAATAGAGTGTCATTTCATACAGTCTATAGCCACTGGGCACCAAACACCTTCTTAAGGAATTATCTATTCAAAGGACTCATTTTTTTAAGTATTGCACTATCATTTGATGGAGTTATGTTTCTCAATATTGGTAGCTTTCTCAAAATCTCCGTTATCTAGGATACTGTAAGACAGGATCACAAAAATCTCACTGCAAAGCACTATGCACGAGGTATCTCATAATTACAGCCTGTAATCGCATTTGTGCATGTTCTCAGTGATGTTTCATTGCCAAAAATTTGTTATAAGAAGATAAAAATGTTAAAGTTCTATAAATGAATTCTCAAGTTGAAAAAATTGCATGAAGATATGAAAATATCTTGAGGGGGTTCATTAAAATCATATCAACACTGCTATAAATATCTGAAACCTAGGGTCTTAAACTAGGGGAAAGATTAATATTAAGGAAGAGAGAAGAGGGTCATGACCATCCAGGAATGACTGTGGAAGCCAAGGATGCTAGAACTCTGTGTTCCACGGCCAGATGGGTTCCATGTCTGTGAGGAAGCTCATGACAAAGAAATGCATGATTTGTTGCCTTATATACTTCAAAAAAATCTTCAGTTTATTTTCCCCAGGAGTAGGAGGTTGTTTAGGAGAGCAAGGAGCTCATCTCCACCTCTACCTCCCATAACTAAGCCAGCAAAGAAAAATATAAGCTATGCCTGGGGGCATTTTTGTCCTGTGGAGCTTGGCAAGGATGGTGCTCTTGGGCTCTCTGGCTGACATCACCTCATATGAGTCATGTTTTGTTGTTTTTGGTTTTTTTGTTTTTTTTTTAAATATCACTATCTTGGTCCTAAGAGAGGTCCACTCCCAGAGAGATCATCCATCAACTTTTCCCTAAATAAGGAAGATAATCTCATTTTTTTTAAAGATTTTATTTATTTATTTGACAGACAGCAATCATAAGTAGGCAGAGAGGCAGGCAGAGAAGAGGAAGCAGGCTCCCAGCCAAGCAGAGAGCCTGATGCAGGGCTCGATCCCAGAACCCTGGGATCATGACCCGAGCCGAAGGCAGAGGCTTTAACCCACTGAGCCACCCAGGCGCCCCGATAATCTCATTTTTAGGATGCTATTTTAGTCTGTAATTTAAACCTCTTTTCTGTCTAAACTTCTATTGCCAATAGAATAGACTGGTATGAACACCTCTCCCATGTCTCTATTTGCCCATTCTCCCAACTTGGCTGTGTGAGAGGGAAAGTGCAAGGGTAGAAAATGCCTAAAAACTGGATAATCTACTAACGGAAAGCACCTTAAAACTTGTCATGTTAAAACTTGCCACAGCTTTTGTTTACAGTGGACTGAATTTAATCCACTGCAAACCTGTTCTTTTCTGATCCTGATTTAAATGAAGTAGATGATATTATAAAACAGTATTTAAATAGCCCCCATTATATTCTGGTCCTGTTTTAAGCATTGTATTAAGAGTAACATACTATACTTTGTAACAACCAGTGAGGTAGGTTCTACTATTATCTTCACATTGAAGATGAGTAACTGAGGAGACAGAATAAATACCCAAGAATATGAATCAAGCATTTGAGGACTCCAAGGAATGAAATCTGAAATCCCAGATACACAAGCCGAAAATTCAAAAAGCTCTGAAACATGAATGTTTGGCTTCAAGTTAATTTGGCAGGAGAACTGGAAATTAGCTGATCTGAGGCAACTTAAAGTCTCTATTTATCCTACTTTATATAAATATTTATTGCTTTGCTGCAGAAACGTTCATGTTTGACTAGACTGCCCTGCTCCAGACTCTGCTTGAGGAGTTGCATATTTTTTCATAAGTGCACCAACCAGCCATTCAAAAATACATTTTTCTGTTCTGAAAATCAATATTTAAAATTCTAAATAACAGTTGCCATGTGATTTTTCATTATCAATTTTATATTTGAAATTTAGACACCCCCCCCCAAAAACCCAAACTTACAGTCCTCAAAATAAAGCCTGAGACATGAGTTTGTTAGGGTCCATTCTAAAGCATGCACCTGCATAATGCAAATAAGTATTGAATTCATATTATGTAAAGTCATCTACTGTTCTGGAATCCCCCGTGAGATGTTAGTATAATAAGGTGGAAAGCTAGAATTTCAGCTGTTACTCTAAAATTTCAGTTTTCTAATCCAGGCTATTTAACCTAACCCCTTAAGGGGGCAAATTTTCAAAGAGTTTAATAAAATTCTATATTAAATATACCACACAAAATAAAGTTGCAGTGCAGATTTGTCCAGTGACTCAAATTCCTATATCCTATTGCTTTGAATTATAATTGCACTAGTAAATTTCATGGGACATGTTGGAGTGAATAATGGCATAAAATGTGTATTTATACAGCCTTGCACTCCTAATGATGCTCACCAATATTCACAAGGTAATCTCAGTTACCTCAAAGAGCAAAGCTAGGGAGGTGTCAAATATTAATACCCCTAATTTAAGAATAAGAAATTGGGTGATGACAGCTAGGTGGTAACAGATGTCTGTCTTCTAAAGCTTATTATAAATCTTTGCTCAATGTCCATACCACCTAGGTAATGACATCCTACTGTTCTGTACTTAGAGACTAGTTCATAGCTAGTATATTTATACAATGTTTCTCAAGCAGTACGCAAAAAGGTGGAGAATAGGCTGGAGAATAAGGGCTTGATCAATAATGGTTAATTAGCATAACACAAACAACACTTGACCCAAAGAAGTCTAAGAAATACTGAACCGAAGACTGTATGACTGGATGAAAATCTGATTCTATCTCTTCACTAAGTGCCGTCCTGCCGCATTACCTATTGAGGAAAGGCATGATAATTTCTCTAACTCTCATTTGTTTGGCACGTGCTTCGTTTGATCTCAGACCTTACTATGTCTCTAAGTTTCTATAACTTGCCCAAAAGCCCACTATATGAATAATTGGGAGAGAACAAATTTCATTCCACAGTCAAGAATTCAATTCCCAGGGTGCCTGGGTGACTCAGTCAGTTAAGCATCTGCCTTCAGCTTAGGTCACAATCCCAGGGTCCTGGGATCGAGCCCCACATCAGGCTCCCTACTCAACGGGGAGCCTGCTGCTCCCTCTCCCTCTACTGCTCTCCCTCCTTGTGTGTGCTCTTTCACTCTCTCTCTCTCTCTGTCAAATAAATAAATAAAATTGAAAAAAAAAAATTCAGTTCCCAAGCCCATAACACTGTGTTTGTTTGTTTTTCTTGGATGTAGTTTTGTTTGTTTTATCTCATTATCACTCAGCAAAGTTGATCTTTTGAAGCTTTCATTATCCTCTATGTTGCTCCTATTCTACAGAAGATGTCATACTTTCTGGATTCTGCTCATTCTTCTAGAACTCAGTCCCTCCAATCTTTATTGTAGTAAATGTCATGTTATATTCAGTTATTTAATACTGATGCCATTTCTTCTTATCTAAGGAAATTTTTATGAATAAGCATGTGATTGTATTTATAATGTGAATTAATATTATGTAACATCTGTATTAGTATGCAAGATCATCCTTTTACTACAACCATATTTAAAAATAAATGTAACTGACCAACTGGATCTTTCTATATTCTAATATTTTCTCCACCAGGCCTACTACCAAAACTACCCTCCCAAAATAGATGAAAAAGAACATACAGACATGTTTTATATTTAAGTGTAAGCTTTTTATAGGTGATATCCCTGCTGTGTTTATATCTGATGATTTGGGTACATATTAAGCATTGTTTCACCATATATGCAGTGTATTATAACCCACTGCACATATAAATGGCTTGGAAAGCTTAAAAGATAAACAAGTAAACAAGAAAAAAATCAGAAACATACGATTTTTGTTTTTTTAATTCATATTGTATTAACTATTTGTTCTCTCAAATCACTCTTTAAGTTGAATGTTAAACCCACTAAATACCATAAGATTCCTCAATCATTTTCATCATCATTTCTAATAAAATCTGTATTGCCAGGTTAAAATATGTGACTCCATAAAATCATAATTACATTCCTATTGCGTTCTAGAAAAGACTCTCTTAATCACTGGACAAACAAGAAACAAACAAAAAAACAAAAACAAAGGCAGGAGGTTTCAATCATTGGAAGCAGATCCAGATTGGTCAAGGGGATAGAATTACACATGTTAAAACATACTGAGGTCAGGAGGTTGACCCTTTTCTGTAGTGAAGACCATTCCTTTATCCCATACCACAGACGCCATTTCTCTGCTAGGAAGTGGAAAGGAGAGTTTGGGAACACACATAAGTAGATTAAAAATGCACATCTGTATCAATCAATTCACTTATGAAAATTGCACTTAAAAGGAGAACACAGTGACCTGCCCAGACTGCTATTTTCATATCTGCCTACATATCTAACAAGGTCCATAGGCCATGTTTTGCCAATGGTCATAGAGTAGTACACGAGTGCCACCCACTCTTCTCCCACTGCCAGTTAGGATGCATGCTTGTTTGGAAGATTGCTAGGTATAAGCCAATGAATGTCACCATAAAGGTTAAATAAATCTCCCAACATAGGATTGTTTACTTATGTAACATGATGGCTGTCAATAGTGTGTTCTGCAAAAATTAAAAGCAGTTGCTTTCCTGCATATATATATATGTGCAAACTCAGAGAAACCACCAAGAATTCAGCAAAATTGATAGTTTACCATTCAAAACACAATCACAACAATGGTGGTGAATATTCTCTTCTAGGAAGCAGGCTGTCGTCTACTCCAAACACTTGCATCTACGTGAACTGCCTGGAGCAACCGGAAGCTCCCCTATGCTGACAGAACCAGAGAATTTATTATTATTATTTGGTTCTAAAAAATGGCCACATCAAAGCATCCAAGAGGTAAAATATGAATCAAAAGATTCACATTCCATAATTCACGGGCTGACAGTACAAAGAAACAGTTAAAAGAAACAGAAGCACCAAACTACATTCTAAATGCTCTAAATCGCCAACGTTTCGCAAAGATTAAGCTTCTCATGTTGAAAGACAGACATGGGACCCTTTTATTGCTGAGGTATGACTTAACGGAAGTTCATGACTGATTGCAGTCCCTCTCACTCCCAAACAGACACCTCTCTGAAGGTCTTTATCATTAGTAGAGATTGGATGGAAATGTCCCGATTAAAGATTTTCATATCTACCATATCTGAAGAGTAGAATTAATTGTCAGAGGATTACAGTTTTATCTCTGTAGTGATTTATCTGCCCTCTTCAAGAGATGCATTCATGGGCAATCAGTCTCAATCTCCCACACAAGGGCTATAACACGGAAGACACAAATAGAATCAGTAGCTGCAAGGCAAAGATAGCGTCCTCCCAGGAGCCTCACCAGCTGTTGAAAGAGCACAGATCATGGTTTGCTGCTGAGTGCAAAAAATCATTAAGCGATTACTCATAGAATTATTACTTATCTGCGATGCATTTTAAAGTAAAAGGGGAAAAAAAGGCAAAGATAACATGTGACTACCCAGAAGTATCACTTCACAAGACGTCCTTCACAGACTAGTCCAGTGAGAAACATAAACTGGTCCTAGAAAGGCCTATTGGCGATTGGTGAGCTCACACACACACATGGTCCTTTGAAGGGATAACCATTCCAGAGAGTGTGGTAAACTCCAGATTCCAGAAACCCTAAGAGCCTCTTAACACCACAGTCATGTTTGACCTGAAGGAGAGAAAACTGTCCCCCTGAACGTATTGTTTCAAAGAACAATTCAACTGGCTTTCCCATGTTCTATAGTTAAAACGCCCTTACTTGTTTTCATAAATGCTTCCTGAATTCAGTTTTATAGAGAAGGAAATCTCAAAAGAAAGGTAAGATGGCTAAATACTTTAAATATTTTAATGAAATGGCTAAACAGATTGGTTTCCTGAGTCAATTATGAATACATGTAATTTTGAAATTTATAAAATTTAATTAAGCATCCAATATCTAAATGTTATTTTGCTTTAACAAACATAAGAGACTTAGGAACACAAAGAACACAATCTTGTACAAAGAGAGCTTGGAACTGGGGTGAAGATGATGTGTGTTCTACTTGCCCTCAGACTGGAGGAACCCAGCACTCAGCCCTCGGTAGTTATCTAGATTACTACAATGATAGCTTTACAGATTAAGCATTGGCATGAAAATGGATATATTGTATAATGATAAACTATAATAGCAATAAGTTAAATCATTTTTTATTTGATAAAATTAATATATTATTAATATATTTCAAATTTTTGTTCCTTCTCCCTTATTGGATGCAGTCCATCCCCTGGCTGTCAGAGGACTGCTTTTCTTTTTCTTGTCTTCCACATATACTCATCTTGATTATCCTAAAAATAGCTACTGGGCTACTTTTCCATTTATTCAATCCCAAAATATTTATTGGACAACTGCTATGGGCCAAATCCTAAAAGCTAAGGAGATATAAGAAGAAAAGAGATAGGAGCTCAGGATGAGAAAGAAAGACACAGAAAAGTACAATTTTGATACAATTGTGTTGAGGCTACCGGGGATGTGTATAATATAAGGCAGTATAAAAAAGTAAAGAACAACACATTGTATGTAGGAGGCTGCAGGAGGAGATCATTTTGAGCTTGGTCTCAAAGAAGTTTCATCAAGTAAAGGGTTCATTTCGATGGAAAGAGATTTGAAGGCCATAGCCAAAGTTATAAATAATAAATAGTTCATTGTCATTGCACAATATGGAGTCTAGGAGGTCAGCAGTGGGATCTGAGGAATAGTAACAGTTTCCTGAGAACGGATCAATGTTTTCCACTCCTCCCATCCCTTTGGGTGCATTATGTCTTCTAATAATTAAAGACAAGAACTTATATTTTTATAATCGATATCATAGGCAAGTATATAGTCAACACTCAATTTTGAAAGAAAGTTGGAAGAGTTAATGATGCCTTAATAATCCTCTCCCTGTCCTAACTTGATGGTTTTCTTGACCCTGTTCTCTAAGATGCTTTCCCCATTTTCAGAATTTCAAATCCACCTTCACTTAACATCCCCAGTTCCAGGGCACCTGGGTGGCATCTACCTTCGGCTCAGGTCATGATCCCTGGGTCCTGGGATGGAGCCCGTGTCTGGCTCCCTGCTCTGTGGGGAGTCTGCATCTCTCCCTACTTATACTCTTTCTCTCTCTCAAATTAATAAATAAAATCTTTTTTAAAAAATCTCCAGTTCTATCCTAAAGATACAAACGTGGTGCTCCGAAGGGACACATGCACCCGAATGTTTATAGCAGCAATGTCCACAATAGCCAAACTGTGGAAAGAGCCTAGATGTCCATCAACAGATGAATGGATCAAGAAGATGTGGTATATATACACAATGGAATACTGTGCAGCCATCAAAAGACATGAAATCTTGCCATTTGCGACGACGTGGATGGAACTAGAGGGTATCATGCTTAGCGAAATAAGTCAATCGGAGAAAGACAACTATCATATGATCTCTTTGATATGAGGAAGTGGAGATGCAAGGCGGGGGGGGGTTGGGGGAGTAGGAAAAGAAAAAATGAAAAGATGGGCTTGGGAGGGAGACAAACCATAAAAGACTCAATCTCAAGAAACAGACTGAGGGTTGCGGTGGGGAGGGGGGACGGGAGAGGGTGGTGGGGAAATGGACATTGGGGAGGGTATGGGCTATGATGAGTGCTGTGAAATGTGTAAACCTGGCGATTCACAGACCTGTACCCCTGGGGATAAAAATACATTATATGTTTATTAAAATAAAAAAATTTATTAAAAAAAATAAAATCTCCAGTTCTAATACCACAAACACTACTTTGAAAATTTCTGTCCATGTTAATTTCTCCTGCTGAGGACCCCATAACACTTTTTCCGTACCTCCCTTTAGATAATGGACATGACATAATTAGGAGTGCTGGATTTGAAGTAAGAAAACCTTGAATTCAATCTTATTTACCTAACTTAGTAAAGAGTGTGATGTTAGAAAAGTGACTCAACATTCCTATGCCTTTATTTATCCATCTTTAAAATGGAGATAGATAACAAAAAGGTCTACTTCAGTGTGTAGTAAAAGTTAAATGATATTTGAGAGAGTCTGAGTGTAAGTGTCCAGAACACAGCAAGTTCTCAAAAAGCGGTAGCTATCCTATTAATCACTTTCCGCGTGCATTGTAATTATTATGTCACCCATGGGTAAGACATTTTAGAGAAATATCCATGTTTTCTTCTTCTTTTGTTTCTTATCTTTATATTCCTGCATAAATGCCAAACAGAACTTTGTATATGGGAAATGGTAGATAAAATTTAAGTATAGAAAATTTGCTACCTGTCCTAAAAAACACAGCCTTTTTGATTATCAAAATGTCACTGTATCTGGAATATAGGTATCTTAATAAAGGGGATTAATATTATGGGTTTTTAAAATTCATTATAGTGGAGTTAAAAACTTTCAAGTTAGAGCTAGATTTTTACAAGAGTGGATAGAAAATAATTGTATTTACTTGATACCTTGCTTGGCTATTTCACATGTGTAAAGTAAAGAACACAGTTGTGCATATTTTGACATTCACATATTACCCATAATCTAATCAAATTTACTGATTTTGACACCTCTCTTTTAAGGGAGTCTGAGAGTCACTTAGTTATTTTTCCCCCTGAGGACAACAATACATCATAAAGCACAGAAAATATTTTGTTATTGTTTTTATAAGAAGTTTTTTATACAAGAAATTATGAGTTGGAATTTAAAACAAATGTTCATCTTTTGTGGATTGAATATTAATATTTAACTTCAAAAATTGTTTAGGGTAAATACAGAATACCTGTCTAATTCACTTTGTGTAATAAGAAATGATTATTTAGTGATGAGTGTGTATATTTAGTATATAAATAATGGATTTCCATCACACTGTGTACAAATATTTGAGAAAAGTTTGTGTTTGTCTATAAGAACTCAACAGAAAAGCCCAGCTGTCTGATAATCACCTCTTGGTAAATATTTAGTTCTCATGTTTTCTTTAGTAGAAAAATCTGTGGGTTTTATAGATTGCCTGGCAGCTAGAGGTCAACCATTCTAATCTCACCAGATTTCACTGAATGACCTCGTGAATTCTTCTGTTCCATCAGTAAAATAAAACAGTTGATTTTTAGCCATCCGAAGGTGACAGAGGTTACAGTAAGTTGGGATACAGCAAAGAACCTTCCTTTACATCTTGACTACAACGCTATGATAGTTTATCTACAGTGAATGCTTGTGGTTATCTGACAAAAACAGGTCAAAGGTTTTGTGAGTTTTCTTCTGAAATTGCTCAGTGCCTTCTCTAATGACTGATAATTGAAAACAGAGACTGGAACTATACAATGTGGTGGGTGACAGATAAGCAGTAGATTAATGTCAATACTTGGTTAGGAGACACTAAAAGGTCAGGAGTCACAGGAATTAGCTATTGTGCTACTGTGACAAGACAGACATCAAAAGTCTATTATCCCTTCAACAGCCCTTCTCCAAGCCTGAAATCTATTCTCACTTCCTCTGGTTATAATTAAGACATAATTTTGATTTCATTGTACACATGATGTCAAACTGAAGGCCCTCACCCTAAGTGAACCAATTGTCAGGGTTTTCATAGCTTTATTTATATAATAAAGATTTTTTTTCATATCGCAATTTTAATGTACTCATTGCTCCTTTCGGAGAATTTTAGAAACCTTGTATCCAGCAAAAAAGAATTATATTTAATGGGAAGAAAGAAAAACCAGAATAAATTCGTTTGGAATTTCTCTATGGGGGTAAAATGAAGTTTAAAGCAGAGTTTACAGACTATGAAGGACTTGAGAATTTTTATAGCTGAACATATAAATGTCTTTCTCAAATTTAGTGCTTTAGATTTTAAATTGATACAATACCTTTAATAGAGTTCACTCAAGTTCAATCTGCAGTTCAGTCTGTCATTTCGAAACAAAAGCAAATTGAATTGCTGCCACGAAATGGGTTGCATCAGTGAATTTTGGTAGATGGAAAGAGGTCACAGAGAAATGTGATTGTATTTAATGACATATAAGGTTATTAGAGACATAACTACATAGTTTACAGGTTTTTAAGAAAAGGAATAGAATGATATATAAGAATATATTACACATGTACTCTAGGTAATATAAGAGTAGCTTATCTATCTGTCTGCTTAGGCAAGAACCATAAGGAGCCTTGGTGGCCCCTGTTTGTTTCCTAAGAAGTGTTTATTTGCTCTCTGTCTCCCTCACTAGATTTTAAACTTGATAACAACAACACTTTTGCTTGGCTCATTGCCGTACATTCGATTCCTACCTCAATCTCTGGCACATAGTACGTGTTCAATAGACACGTGGAATGAATGAATATAGGAATATATAGTCAACTTCTGGTTCTCTTTTTGGTTTGTTGGTTGTTTCAGGAGGGAGAGTATGTAGACCCTGTTACTCCAACTTAGCCAAAAGTAGAATCCTTCAACCATTTATTCTTAAATGAGTCCTGCCAATATTACAATATAGTATTATTCCTAACAATGTGTTCAAGGAATTCAAGTAAACAATGATAACTTAGAATCTCAATGCCATATATTTGTTTTTCAGTTTTCACTAGCTATCTTAAAACTTAAAAATACATGCTAGACTAATAGAATCTCTGTAATTCTTAAATGGACATATTACTCTTGGGGAAAGAGAAAAGGGTAATAGAAAAATTAAATAGCATTGTTTTCATTTTATGGTTATTAATAAAATTGTATTGAAAATAATTTCCAGGGGCACCTGGGTGGCTCAGTGTATTAAAGCCTCTGCCTTGACTCAGGTCATGATCTCAGGGTCCTGGGGTCGAGCCCCGCATTGGGCTCTCTGCTCAGCAAGGAGCCTGTTTCCTTCTCTCTCTGCCTATCTCTCTGCCTACTTGTGATCTCTCTCTCTTTGTGTCAAATAAATAAATAAAATCTTAAAAAAAAAAAGAAAAGAAAAGAATTTCCAGAATTAATCATGTGCTTTATAAGTAATATTTATGTAGTTTTTGAATATAATTCATATATTCTCATTGATTTTTCTCTCTATAAAAATGCTTAAGAATTTCATTCTTCCACTGTATATATATAAAGTATATAACCAAGTCTTTGGTAACATGTTCATAATTGTTTAATCTTATTTCTAAATTACTGAAAATAGTTGCTCCCTTTGAAAATATGTTTTGTTTTTGTTACGTTTCTATTAAAAAAATAAATATTCTAACGGCTAAATAAAAGCTGTTTGTTATGTTTGTTATGTTTGTCTAACATCTTCCTTGAAAGTTAAAGTTTATTCCATACATCTGTACATTGACAGATAGTACATAACTTGCTTAACATTTCTTTATAGCACATTATTAAAATGGTGTTAGATGAATCTATACATTGAACTAAAAGATGTTTTCTATAATTGGAGGCCTACTTCAGAACATGTGTTAGATTTAATAAAGATGTAACAGGTGCCAAAATCAATAAAGAAATCATACAACCTCCCCACATTTCTTGAAGGAGACCACACTGTAACTAGAGCCAAGGGACCCTTAGCGGTCTCAGGTCACAGAGTATTCATAGGAACAGTCTCATATTTTGGTCGATCTGGTTTCACACTCCTGGGCTTCTCCTTTGTATTGGGATTTGGGGTCAACCACAAAACTCAGAGCAAAATTCATCACTGAGCAATATCGGGTTTTGAGTTCAAACTATACAAACCTTCCAAGTTTCTTAAGATGCACACCTGGAAGGAACAATAAGTCTTCTGAGATCCAAGGCAGACAGTCTCATTTTAGGTTCAAATTTAACAACTTCCTGAGTCTCCAATCCAATTTTATATCAATTATCAGAAGGTCTGTATCCTAACATTTTTGTTGCTAAAAGTTTGACATGTCCCTCATATTATTTAATAATCCATCCAACTAACTTATATGTACTGTTTCATAAAGAACCAAATTCAGCAATAGGAAAAGCTAAAGACCAAGCTTATTTAAACCACATATTACTCTAAAAGGTCAGGAACTGATACTATCTAATACCTCCAGAAATGAGTATGATGAGTTTGGGTTAAAATAAGGACACCTGAGTACTAGATGTTTAAGAAGGAGGTGGACTCTTAGATTGCTCTCCACATCTGCGCTGCTCAGTGGCTGCTCTTCCCCACTGAGTCTCAGTTTGGAAATTTCCTGGCAAGAGGAAATGGTGGCATCCCCAGACACAGTGAGAGTTTGGTAGTATAGTGAGAGTGTGGTAGCATACTGAAAACAGAGAAACCAGACAAACTTAAGAATACCGAATGCTGAGTTCCCAGGCCTCTTTCCCCTATTTGGTTCCCATAATGTCTGACAGCCAGGCTTGTAACTAGCAGACAAGAGAATTGAAGAGTCCTCTCATTGAAATATGGCCATTCCAGAAGAAGGACTAAGTCTCCACAAAATGGCAAACAAGAATATCATAAAGAGAAAATGATACTGACAAGTTCCACCCATATGTGAAAATCTTCTAATCAGCTTTTTAATCTCTCACTATTTACTAAAAGCAGAGAAACAAAAAGATCGCTAGGTATCTGAGAAAATTCTTTACCGTCAAATAGAGAGACAAAGTAGCTCTTTGAAAGAGGAATTTGAAGGAACTTAAAAAAAAATCACTATTAAAAAGCTACCATAATATCCTTTGAGAGATAAGAGAAGATATTATATTCATGAAACAAGAAGATGCTGTAAAACAAACACATAGTCATTGCTAAAATATCTCTTGTAAATAAGGCTAAAATCAACCTCAGTTTGAAATATTAAGTTGAAAAATTCTTCAGAAAGGAGAGCAATTAGTCAAAGTCAAAGGAGTGCAAAACAGAACAGGAGACGAAGACTAAAGAAGGAGAAAGAAAAGGATGAGTACAGAACTGGTCCCAATAATCATGATTCTATAAAGAGAGATGTGGGGAAGGGAGGAAATTATTGAAGAATTAATTCAGTTCACTGATCAAAAGCATAACAGTTTCAGGACTGAAAATGTCTGCTTTGTGAAGAAAGATTCTCCGAGCTCCCAGAGACAAAATACAAATCACATATGTAGGAACCCATGAATCAAAATGGATGCCAGCTGCTCAAAGACAACACTGTAATCTAGAAGACAAAGGGGCAAATGCCTTCAAAATCATGATGAAAAGTTATTTATACCCTATAATACCAGACTCAACTAAATTAGCCATCAAATATGAAGGTATAATAAGGATACTTTAAGACATGGAAGATATTAAAAATCTGATTCCCCAAAGAATTTCTTTGGAATGTCCTATACAAGTTGTACCACCAAAATGAGGAAGTAAGCCAGAAAGAAAGTGAAAGCATGGGCCACCAGAAAAGGAGGTTTAACATCTTTGGAGAACCAAAGATGATTTCCAGAATGATTTTGAAGGGAGATCTCAGGATGACAGCTGTGCTCCAGGCACTAGGAAACAGTCCATCTTGGGTGTGACTCAACAGGACGATACATGAAGGTTAACATTTGCAAAGATGGCATTTCCCATTAATACTGTTATTTGAACCTGACAAACCAGACTAGTACCTATAAGTAGCTTTCTTGACATATAAAGTTCCTACTCTCTCCTGAAAGTCCCACTGCCTGGGTCCTCTGAGAATAGTCACTTCCTCTCACAGTAAAGTTTTTTTGTCTTTTGGTTTCTTTTTTTTTTTTTTAATTTATTTATTTGACAGAGAGAGAGAGATCACAAGTAGACAGAGAGGCAGGCAGAGAGAGAGGAGGGAAGCAGGCTCCCTGCTGAGCAGAGAGCCCAATGTGGGGCTCGATCCCAGGACCCTGGGATCATGACCTGAGCCGAAGGCAGAGGCCTCAACCCGCTGAGCCACCCAGGTGCCCCTTGTTTTCTTTTTTTAACTTATTCCTCAGAGCTGGTTGCTGACCATGGTGGGCCTAGATGTTGAGACTATGGAAAAGCTCATACCTTCTCATTATGTTTCAGTTGACCTGGCCTTGCTACACTCCACCACCCCCCAACAAATTCCCAGGGCACTATCTCCTCAAAAAGGGGCCTTTAAAAACTGTCAAACAAACTAAACCACAATTTTATTCAGAGGCTATGTTTAGCTCAACTTCTGGAAACATTTACCTAAACATTTTACTTAAATATCTAGCATGGTGCTTTGTCTTATTTTTTATAGCAGTTGGCTTTATGTTTACTTATATGTGAAATACAGCTGATAAAATATAAAATATGTAATTAGGAAAACAATAATGTATCTAAGTTCATGTATACAGTAGTAATCCAGATGCACAGTTTCAAATCGAGATCTGCCCCCATCAGGGTACTTCTTAAGAAACATTCCAAGAAGCTACAAAATTTCTTTTTGAAATTTTATATTTATGCTCTGCCTCAGTGTTCTTACTAATTTCAAAAGTCTACTGTCTCTCACTTTTCCTGTGGATGTATTTCCTTTACAAATAAATCATAGTGATTTGCAATATCTGAAGCTAGGGAACATTTTCAGTAATCCTCATGGCATTGAGTACTGTATGGGATGTTTAGACTCTGCAAAATGCTAGTGTTATTTCTACAATCATATCTAAGTATACCACGAATTCCTCTTGTTTAGAAACAGAAAATACCCTTCAAGTTCCGTTTTATTTTCTCACCCCCTGATATGTGATCACAAGGGAAAATCAAGCATAACCCTGAAAGCATATGAACATCATTGAGTGGTCTGCTCCACATTGCTCCTAATACACAGTGACAATAAAAGCCATCTCATCACTCAGATATGGTTCGCATATTTCCAGTTATAGCGAGACTTGTTCCTTTTTGCTTTTGAAGGAAACGTGCTAAAGCTAAAAACAGTGATATGACTCTTCATTAAATAGGCGAGAGCTAAAAATGATAATGGAAATAGTTAACAGGACTCATTTGAAAAAGACACTGAAGACATCTGAGAGAGCAAGGAATTGGCAAATCCATTAATATTCATTTCTTAATGAATTCGAGTGAGGGATGTCACAGAACATGTAGGCAAAAGAGCAACCTCAGAAGAATAAAGTGAAGTCTGTGATGTTAAATATATTAATGATGGTGCAGAAATTAGAACCTATAGTGTATCTCCTTCTTACTCAAAGTCATATGGGATATTCTATATTTAGTCATAAAATCCTAATGAATTTATGAAGCTTAGATATTTAATAATGTTAGAATGTTTGGAGAATCAATGATAATGATTATAAGATTATAATAATTAACACAAAACAGTAGGTGACATTATGCTAAATGTATAACGTCTTGTCTAATATAGTATGTATTTTGTGAAAGAAGGAAGAGAAATTCAGCTAGCATTTATTGACTGTTTATCATCCAGCCACCACTTTAGGTAGAGAATAGTGGTGGGAACAGAGGGGAGACAGGGGAAGTAAAGAAAGTTCTTTTCCTATAGGCAACTGGCTAATTGCTCTCTGAGGTGTTTGGATTCTGGAAAAAAGTAAAGATCGCAGAAAGTAATATGAAATTAGAGTTAATTAAATTAGAGCATTCTTTTTCCATCAATGATTAACGTCTTGCTTGTTAAAATATGAAATTGTTGGGGTGCCTGGGTGGCTCAGCGGGTTAAGCTTCTGCCTCTGTCTTCAGCTCAGGTCATGATCTCGGGGTCTTGGGATCGAGCCCCGCATCAGGCTCTCTGCTCAGCAGGGAGCCTGCTTCCCCTCTCTCTCTCTGCCTGCCTCTCTGCCTATTTGTGATCTCTGTCAAATAAATAAATAAAATCTTTTTTAAAAAATAAAAAAATAAGATGTGAAATTGTTGGTTCTCTTAAAGCCATTTTTAAATGGTTAGATTTCAAGAACAGGTACTTTCTTTCCCCTCTCCTTGAATCCCGCCTTTCATTTACTCCTATTTATATTCTGAGAAAAGAATTAAATAAAAGTATATGTTATCTACATCAGTCTGATAAGTAAAATGACATACTCAGGTGTTTAACATTGCTTGCCTCTTGTCGCTAACATAGAAGGCTGCCTTTATCTTTTTAAGATTCTGAATTTTCTCAAAGGAAAATTTACACTCAGCTGGTCCATGTCCTTCTTTTTTTCAGGTCTATATTCCATTCACTGAGATTATGGCTAAAAAATTCAATCAACTACCATGTTGTTGAAACTTTGCATGTGGTAGATATTATACTGTGTGTTATGGGGAAAACAACTCTCCAAGAAAAGTAAAATTCATAATTTATATACCCTCATTGATAACATTTTTAAAATAAAAGACCATGTGAAATTGACAGCGTAGATGAGATTTCAGAAACAGATTCATAATATACCAAACAAATGGCATAAAAATCAGGATGCAGCTCGTTTGAGGTAACTTTTTTTGTGAACAGAAATCTCTATTTAGTATTTTTGACACAACTCCATTTGCATGGAAGCATTTACTTTATACTTAATATACCATCTAAAATATAACTGCAGGAGAACCAAGACCCATTCCACAAATCCCCCCCACCCCACACCACCAAACTCCCTACAGTGAAAAGGTAAGAAAATTCAAGATTTCATCAAAACCTTACAAAAGCAAGTAACATGGATGGGACAAAACTTCCTAACTGATTTAAAATGCACATGTACAGGAAAACATTGACTTGGTTAAGCAATGTTGCTTTAACCTTTACACAACATACTATCTTGCAAATAAACTCAAATTGCAAATCTTCGTATTTAGTGGCACTTATTTTATACAAAGTGGTCAGCTTGCAGTTGTGAAGGGGGAACAGAATACATACTGTAGACGCTATTTTTGGGGCTTAAGATTAAACTGCATTGTTCAGGGCTCAGGGTTATATAGTTCTATTTTTCCATCTCTCTGTCTGAGGCTTGGATTCTGTCCAACTTCTAGTAACCCATTTTTCCCTTCTAGAATCCCAACTATAGCCTTCATTGTGTTCAAGAGGAAAGGCAAAAGATAGAGCAGATTTGTAACACTTGAAAAACACTTCAGTGGCAGGGGACTAAGAAAGGAATTTTCTGTCAGAAACTATTTGGGGGAAAGTGTTACAAACAGTTTCAATTTAAATTTAAAACCAAAGTGAGAGGTAAATTTAAAGTTAAACAGCACTGGTTTAGAACTAAAGAATAGGCATATAACCTACACTACTGTGGGTATGTTTTCACTAGGTCTTAGCACCATTAAATACTTAATTTGTTCTTTCTTTAGTAAATGTTAAATAGATGCATAAGACCATTTCATTATCAGGACCTCTGGGTGGCTCAGTCCTTGAGCGTCTGCCTTCTGCTCAGGTCATGGTCCCAGGGTCCTGGGATTGAGTCCCACACTGAGCCATGCATCAGGCAGCCTGCTTCTCCCTCTCCCAAACGCCCTGCTTGTCTTCCCTCTCTCTCTGTCTCTCTGCCAAATACGTAAATAAAATCTTTAAAAAAAACAAAAATCATTTCTTTACCTATTGACGTGTAGGATACACGGCTCAATTTCAAAACAAAACAAAATAAAATTAATATATGTGTGAACTTGATCAAGATTCTAAAAACACTCATAAAAACAGCAGAGAATAAACAATTATTAATAAATAATTACAGGTGGTATTTATTGAACTTTAAAATTTGCCATGCAATGAATTAAGGGCTATAAATGCATTTTTAAAGATTTTTTATTATTATTATTATTTATTTGACAGAGATCACAAGCAGGCAGAGAGGCAGGCAGAGAGAGAGGCGGAGGCAGGCTCCCCGCTGAGCAGAGAGCCTGATGCGGGGCTGGATCCCAGGACCCTGGGATCATGACCTGAGCCGAAGGCAGAGGCCTTAACCACTGATCCACCCAGGCGCCCCAATGCATTTTTAAATTCAGTACTAAATAAAGTCCATAACTAAAATTCAAAATAATTTTAAAAGTGATTGTTACTGAATTTTTGCAACAAAATTATTAACATCAAGAAGGAGTAAACATTAACCAAATCCTGGAACATGTACATACAGAGAATTATTTTTCAAAGAATAGAGAGCCTACCTCAAAAACAAAAACAAACAAAAACCTTTCCCCATCACTCTAAAGGGATCAAGGGCTAGAAGTAATAGTTTCATTGTCCGGCATAAAAATCTGACTTGATAAGTCTGAGTGAATCTAGTTTGTGATGAATAGTAGTAAGAATAAGATTTTTGTCTACTGACTTTGTAGACTCCCAGTTGATCGTCACTAAGATGTAGAGATCTTAACCCCCCTTCATGCACAAACTTAAGTAGGTATCATGGAGAGACCTCCCAGATTATCTAGTTTGCCCTCCCACCCCCAGACTGGGGTTTGCCAACTAACACGTTCCAGAGAGTGCTGACAATTCTGGACTCACCCTGCTGTACCTCTGTAATTTCTTGGTCCATAGATTCATAGATCATAGTTCATAGATCTATCTGAAATACCTACTCACACTACAGTTTAAACACATTTCTTATATGGAACTTGCGGGATATAAAAAATCAAATCAGAAGAAATATTGTGTTTATTAATTAAACACAATAATCAATTAATAGTTAATCAATTAACTAAAATTAATTAATTTTAATTAAAATTAACTAAAACTAATTGACTAAAAGTTAATTAATTTTAGTTAATCAATATTTTAGTTAATCAATTAACTAAATTAAATAACTAAAATTAATTTTAATTAAAATTTTAATTAAAATTAACTAAAACTAATTGACTAAAATAGTTAATTAATTTTAGTTAATTGATTAACTAAAATTAATTAATTATAAAATTGGTTTAGCTTGTTATTAACTGTTTGTAGGAATACAGTATTCATTTTAGATGCAAGTCCTTGGCTGGATGTGTATACTGATAATGTTTACTCTGGGGTACGATTTTACTTTTCATTTTCTTAATGGTGTGTTATGAAGAGAAGTTTTTCATGTTGGTGAAGTTCAATTTATCTATTTATCTAGAGAGAGAAAGAGAAAAGGAGGGAGAGAGTATTACAAGTTATTTAGTTCTTTCAGGGTCATAAAGATATTGTCCTATTTTGGTGTAAAAGCATTATAATTTTTTTCATTTAATTCTGTGATCCATCTGTACGGATTCTATGAATTCATTCATGCTATGAATCCATACAATGCCTCACAGTTACATGTAGAGTGTGAGGTAGGAGTTGAGGTTCATTTTTTCAGTACATTTATCCAGTTGTTTCAGCACCATTTGTGGGGAAAACTTTCCTTTCCCATTGAATTTCCTTTTCTCCTTGGCACTTTAGTCAACAGTTCTTTGAATGTAATTCTGCAGGTTTGTCAGAATTTCTGTACTCTTCCGTTGCTTTATCTGCCTGTTCTTACTCTAATAGCACATTGTCTTGATCATTGTAACTTTATACTAAATCCTGAAATTAGATAGCACAAGTCTTCCATCTTTGTTCTTCTTTTTCCAAGATTACTTTGGCTATTCCAGGTCTTTTTCATATCCACATGCATTTTTTTAAAAATATTTATTTATTTATTTATTTATTTGTCAGAGAGAGAGAGAGAGAGAGAGAGAGCAAGCACTGGCAGACGGAGGCAGACGGAGGCAGACGGAGGCAGAGGGAGAAGCAGGCTCCCCGCCGAGCAAGGAGCCCGATGTGGGACTCGATCCCAGTTCGCTGGGATCATGACCTGAGCTGAAGGCAGCAGCTTAACCAACTGAGCCACCCAGGCGTCCCTCCACATGCATTTTAAAGGCAGTTTATCAATTTAGATCTTTTTAAAAGATGGTTGGTTTTTTAATTGTCTTAGCATTAAATGTATAAATTAGCTGCTTTCCGAATCATGAAGGCAATCTATCCCTCCATTTGTTTAAATATCCTTAACTAATTCCAGCCATGTTTTTTAGTTTTTAGCATAAAGGTCTTGTATATACTTTGTTGAATTTATTTTTGATGCTATAGTAAATAGCGTTTTAAAATTTTAATTTCCAATCATTTGATGCCAAGATATAAAAATACAATTAGTATTTTATATTGACTTTGTATGCTGTGACTTTGCTAAATCCACTAATTTTTGTTAGTGATTGTGTAGAACTTTTTAAAGGATTTTGTACATATACATGCTGTCTGCAAATACAGTGTTTTACTTCTCCTTGTTAAGTCTTTGTATCTTTTATTCCTCCTGACTTATTTTACTGGCTAAGCACTCTAATACAATAATAAGCATAGATATTCTTATCTTATTCTTTTTCTTTTTAAAGATTTTATTTTTAAGTAATCACATACCTAACGTGGTGCTTAAACCCACAACCCAGAGATTAAGGGTTGTGTGCTCTACCAACCGAGCCGGCCAGGCAGCCCTACCTTATTCTTTATCTCGGAGGAAAATGACTCAATATTTCATCTCCCGGTATAATGTTAACTGGAGATTTTTATGTAGATGTCCTTTGCAATATGAATTTCATTTGACTGACCTTGAATATTTTCTTCTAGAGTTTCTTAGAATGCAAATCGCCTTGCTTTGAAATATCTCCACTTTCATTCCTCTAGAGCACATCCTTATTTTAGCCATGATTATGAATGCTATATTGTAGAGAGTTCATACATTTTCATTCTTTAAAATCTGTTGAGATTTGTTTTGAGAGACAATTACATTTCTGATTAATCCTTTTAATCCTGTCAGCCTTCATTAATATAAAATTATTCTTTTTAAGATTTTTGTTTATTTATTTGAGGAGAGAAAGACAGACACACAGAGCATGAGCAGGGGGCAGGGCAGAGGCCAAGGGAGTAGCAGACTTCCCTCTAAGCAAGGACCTTGACGCTGGGCTCTATCCCAGGACACTGAGATCATGACCTGAGCTGAAAGGAAGACGCCTGACCAACTGAGCCACCCACACTCCTATAAATTATGATTTTTCTTCAAAGTAGATCTGTTTTAGTTTATCTTTACTTCTAGTTATATGCCCTATCTTACATATCCTTGCTTCTACGGTATGGTCTCTCTGAGTTGCTAGCTGCATGTCCAAAGACAGCAATTTCTCCACACTCCCACTGGACTAGAGTAGGGTGGGTCTCTTGCAAGTCCCATCACTTGACCATGTTTGTCATCCCTGGAGCGGATGCTCTCTGGCTAGGCCTCACAGAGTCTCAATCTGTACATGCAAAGCCCAACCCTTAACCAAGTTCATGAGGGTAGTAGTGCCTCGCCAAAGTTCCCTCATCTATAGGAAGTTTCCCAACTGCTTCAGGAGCCCCAGACTCCAATCAGCTACTTCCTCAACTCAGCAGCTGCTGCTCTTAGCTTAGGTTCTATCTCCTTCTATGATTCCCCAGAATGCCTCCACGTAGAAAACCTGAGCCAGTATGGGTCTCACATCACATGTACTCATTCACTGAAGATTATAAGCCTCCACTGCCCACTGTTTGATGCCTAGAAAAACTGCCTCATACATGTTTTTCCAGATTCATAGTTTATTTTGCTTGGTTTTGTTCTGTTTTTTAACATTGAAAACTCAAGACCAAGACTGTTAGTCTGTCACAGTCAGAAGAAAAAATATTATTTATCATTTTTTGTTTGAGCCAAAATAATATATATCAACTTTAAAGAATTATTTTTCCTCACTCATCTAATTTTTGTTATGAAACTAAAAATAAATGAATTGCTTGCTTGTAACAGAAACAATCTCCTAAGAATTGACATCATTAAATCTATTTTCTAACTATTGACATTGATTCTTATGAAAACTTAAAGGCCAAAAATAAAATAAAAATAAAGTAAGACTTGTCTAGATTTTCTTTTTTTATAGGCCTATCAAATAAGAAATACATAACGTCCATGACTACATTCCACCATATAAAAACACTTTATTTTCTACGTAACCCCTATTAGGATAAATGATTTTTAGCCTTAACTGATAACTCTTTAGCTTTTTTTTTTTTTAAGATTTTATTTATTTATTTGACAGAGAGAGTGAGATCACAAGTAGGCAGAGAGGCAGGCAGAAAGGGGAGAAGCAGGCTCCCTGCTAAGCAGAGAGCCCGATGTGGGCTCGATCCCAGGACCCTGGGATCATGACCTGAGCCAAAGGCAGAGGCCTAACCCACTGAGCCACCCAGGTTCCCCAAACGTTTAGCTTTTAAAGCAGACTGGCTGGTTCATTAGATTGCCTGATGCAGGTATAAAATTTAAAAATTGTTTCCATCAGGTATTTAAGTACTTGGAGCAAAAACTTTAAAAACTTGCATGTTGTCAACCATTTGATAATATTTGATTTAATGTTTTTTTCCTCCAAGTTCAGTTCCATTTATTCGTGCAGTTCCCTAACATATAGGCCCTTAGATGTCACACTGATCAGCCTGCCTTTATCTTTTTTTTTTTTTTTTTAAGATTTTATTGACTTATTTGAGAAAGAGAGAGAGCATGAGCTGGGGGAAGGGGAAGAGGGACTGAGAGAGAGAGAGAGACAGGCTCCATGCTGAGTGTGGAGATAGGCCCTGGGCTCATGGGAGCTCCTTGGAGGGCTCATAGCAGGAGGAGGGGGCTTGACCCCAGGACCCCAAGGTCATGACCTATGCCAAAGCCAGAGCTTAACCAGCTGAGCCACCCAGGCTCCCCTGCCTCTATCTCTTTAAAGAACTAGATGGCTCTTCTGCAAGCACAATCATTAGGAATAGTGAAAGCCAAATAAGCTGTAAATACTTTTAGGTAAAAGGATCTGTAATAAGTTAGGTTACTACCTAAAGGTAATTTGAGCACACTGATGAATTTGTTACATTTGTTTTTTGGTTTTTATTATTTCAACTTTAATAACTGAAAAACTGAAATAAGTAATAGTCTAGATTCTACATTGGTGGAATTCTTTTCTTCCAATGATAAGAAAAATTAAATACTAGCTTTGCAGTGAAGTTTTATATAACCATTTTATAGGATGGAGGAATTATTACACTGTACAGCAGAGTAGTCTGATAATCAGAAAAAAATTAATCTGAAACAGCAGAAATGATTTATCTGGCACAGTATCATATCAAATGCAATCTCTGGCCCATGGTATTCACTTAATAAATGGATATTGAATGAGTTAACCAGGCTTTCCACTACTGTCTGAGCCAAGATGCAAAGTCAGGTTTGCTTGACTCCAGAAATGGTACTCTTAATATCCTGCCCTAAATAATAGCCTTAATATCCTGCAAAAAAACTTGAATTCTCTGAATAATTTTAAAATTCAGATTATGGCACTTTTGTTTGACTACAAATGAATTGTTCTTAAATTTTAAATAAGTATCAGTCCCGGGGTTCTCGCAAAAAGTCAGACTTGACCATGTACAGCTCCCTTCACATCTCTACCAACATATACACTGAGAGAAAGGGACTGAGGGAGAAGCCCACATATCAATCAGTTTTGGTGTTACAGGATGAGTTGCTTTGAGTTTAATGAAGCTTCCACCACCCTTTGGATAAAGCATCTGAACACGGCAAGAGCCTGGAAGTTGATTGTGCCATCCATTCCATTAAGCTATTTCCCCCAGAAAGATTTTGCAGTCAGAAAAGGAAAAGCAGCAGTATTTGGAGATGGCCCACTGGTAATCTATCAATTCTTTTAACAGTACTGCTGTCATCGTGCCTCATTAATCAAATTTTGATGTGGAAAATTGAATAAAAACATTGTCAGGTTTTCTTTCCTGTAATATCAATCTAAAGACAGCAAGGATTTTTTTTTTCAATTAAAAAATAAAAACTATCAGCAGAGGGAAGATAAAGGATCATGAAGTTATGCCATGTGATAGCTATAACAGATTATGCATATTTGTGAACTCGCTTTTAATGTCATATATTTAAACTGGAAGAAATTTCCTTTTTAGAATAGACTTTTTGCTTTAGGGTTATTTTGTGAGGTCCACACATTAGCAGATTACACTATTTTCTCCCCAAACTTCAGACTCCAAAATAGGTTGCAGCAGATCACTAAAATTCAATGTGTATTTGATAAATAGAATACCAATGCTTTTGTTAATAATTTCATAAATTACACAATCTACTGAAAATTTGTTTTCTTGACCTGTAAAACCTAACAAACATACATTTTAACTCTAGTATAATTTTGAAATTACACAGAAAAGTACTTATGATTTCCTAACAAGTGAAATATTCAAGACAAAAACTTATGTAAGAAAAAAGTAACTATGCTGTTTAACACCTACCAAAATATTTTCTAAAAGACTTAGATGTTTAGCTAAAAAAATGCACATTTTGAAATATTGATTTTGACACATTAAATTCATTTTAAGTTCATTTCAAAAGCAGAAAACTGACACCTTATATATATTATGTAGCTTCAGTTTAATTCACCATGTACATGACTGTCAATTGTATTTATTATTTCCTATACACATGAAAAACTATAAACAAATGCTATTCTCCAAGTTATTTAAAACATACTAAAATCTGAAATCCCCTAGAGGACATTCACCAAATTTTATGGCTAATATCTTTACACTGCACATGCACATAATAAGAAACAGAGCTGTCATATTTACTTCAATGGATATTTATAATGAGATTTATATTTTTGCCAAGAAACTTGAGTTTCACAACAAATCAGATATGCTGAGACAATAAAAAATAAACATGGAAATTTATGAATTATTCCAAGCTATGATTTTACCATACAAATTACTTGACATCTGCAAGTAACTAAATCACTCTGCAGAAAATTCACCTTAAACCTAAAATGGGTCTGTGGAGCAACTCTTGAAACAAAATTATGGTCTGGAAGCTTTGATACAGCGATATAATCAAAAGGTGGTGAGATTTCCATGGAATGTGTGAATATGCAACACTTCATCTACTATAAAGATGAGTGTCTCCCACTAGCTTTAAGATGCTTTTTTTATTTACTAGGCAGATCTATGGGTGATAGTAATAGTGTTCTTTAAAATTACTTAAATAGCCAACATATGTACCTGGATTAAAATATGAGGTTGAGCTATCATAAAACCACAGCAAGAAGACTTTCAGAGAAACACAGGGAAGCAAGAACTGGTCTTCTGTCATTCACAGAGCAAGGTGTGGTGCTTCTGTCCCACCCGGACTTGGAAGATAAGCTATGAAGCCTTTAGGCTCCGTTTACCAAATTTTCCAATGTCAGTCTTCTTGGAAAACATATATTGTACCATTAAGCAGCTATTTTAATTCCTCATGCCCTTACCTTTATAGAACAATGTATTTGGGAAGAAGGACACCAAATCCAGTTCCCTCTCCTCCCCAACTCCACTCCCAATCCCCAATGTTCTAATGTACAAAAAATCTCAGAGGAAGCAATACCGTTCCTAGAGAGAGCTTGAGAAATGTACAGAGCTTAGACATTTAGCAGAAAGAGCAACCCAAGAGTTTCTCACAGGGAAGAATTTTTTCAGGCCCCACATTGTCTTTGAATGGCCACCAAGCTAAACCTTCATAAATATAAACTGGCCATTCTTTAGTATATAATAATACTGAAAGTTTTCACAAGAACTTATATGAAAATATGACTAATTCAACAAAAGTTCAACATAGACAGGGAAGCATAAGTGGAATACAGGTGCTGACTTGAAATTATTGAATTATTTACTTGATACTCTATCCTGTAGCCAATGTATAATTTAAATGTGATATGTCCATAGTAAATAAAATGGGAAGGGAAATACCAATACTGACTGGGTAACTTTCATTTTGTTAATATTTTGTTGAATGTTATCAAAGACACACGATAGTTGTTTGGGTTGGTCCTCATTATATTATTAGAGAAAAACGCTGCCCAAAGTGAGATTAGAAAAGATGGCAACCTGAAAGTCTCATAACATCAGTATACCCTAACTTACTACTCTCGTTACTTACCCTAACACAAGTTTATATGCTCAGATTCCCCTGAATGTCAGCTCTCTTATTTCAGTGTGTTTTTTGACTACAATGGCTTTTGATATTATGTGTCTTAAATTCAATATTTCATTCCTAGCAGGTACAAGCTTCTATTTTATTATTTCATCTACTGAAGTAAACCCCAAGTCATTACATATTTAAATATATAATATTTAAGAATAAATTATGTTTTATTCTTCCATTATATTACATTTAAGTCTTAGCTGATGTTATAATTAGGCGTAGGTAGATTGTATTGTTTTGATAATATTCACTTCAGGAAAGTAAATATTTGTAGTTAAGAGGTAGTTCCAAGGTGAAATCCCTTGCCTAAAGCAGGGAAAGAAATAGCAGCCACCAGGGCCTAACTCTGGACCCGATCTGTCCCAAGCTCTGTATAGCTACAATTCTACTTTCTCACTTAGTGAGAATTGCAATTCGTATTTTATAGATGTGAATTATGAGGCCCCCAAGAGATTGACTTGCCCAAGTTTGCATAGCAAGAAAATACGGGAACTGGGTTCAGTCAACGCATTCTAAAATGCACCTGAGCCCCTGCAGTCTTCTTTAGGGGGCCCAGGATTTTCGTGCGTGACTGCCCAGGCAGACCCAACGTTTCATTTCATGCTAAATATGTTGTAATGTGTCCTTTTCTATCTTGAAATAAAACTCTTAGATATTGTATCCCACCTACCTTCATAGTTTCCAAAACATCAATATAAAGTCAATATGATACAGTAATTTATCTCTCCAGTAGAATCTGTCAGAAGGGCTCATCACCAGGCATGCAACAGCCTCAAATGTATGCACTGTCATCAGCCCTGGTATTTATCAAAATGGGACATTTTGGAATGTTTGGAACATTTGGAACCCAACAAAGACCAGCAAGTACAATCATTCTTTGATATAAAAAGTAAATATACTAATGAAGAAACCAACCTATGTAAAAATGTAAAAGTATTTTGTATTTTGATGTTAAATGTGGTTAGAATCTAGGTTTGAGTTTTTCATCTACAGGACATATCTGATAGGGGATCAGAAATTTGTGTTAAGACGCAGAAAATTCTTCATTGTATGAAATGTTTATTGAGTGTCTCATACTCCACTCACAAAATATCAGTGATATGTCTCAATATTGTGAATGTGTGGATGCCTGGGTGGCTCAGTCCTTTAAGCATCTGCCTTCAGCTCAGGTCATGATCCCAGGGTCTTGGGATTGAGTACCACATCGGGCTCCTTGCTCAGTGGGGAGCCTGCTTCTCCCTCTGTCTGCTGCTCTCCCTGTTCGTGCTCTCTCTGACAAATAAATAAATAAAATCTTTTAAAAAAAAACATTATGAAACTAAAGACTGCACTCCAAAATTTGAAAAGGACTCCTAGGGCAAATCACATCACTACTAGAGTGTTTTTGTAGAGATCATTAATATTTCCAATGAAAAGTGCTTTTAATTATATTCCAGTTAAGGTTTTTTATAAAGATAAATGATTTGAACATAGCCAGTTTGACTCTTAAGCCATTACTTTTAAAGCAACTTTCTAAAGACTCCTATTTACTTTCTTAGTCAAAACTGCTACATTTAGACATCCCTGTGTAAGGCCAAAAGTTTCTTCTTTCAACCAGAATGCTTCTTTGTGTATATTTCTATAACACTGCTTGTAAAACGTTCTGTTTGTTGTTCTGTTTCCTGGAAGACCACCCTAATGTATGAATAAATATCCTGCAAAAATTCGGCTGACTCCTGGTTTCTGGTTGACCAAGTGCTGTCACTTTGGTATAATCATTCAAAGGCCAAAAGAATGCGAATTTGTAAACAAAGAAAGCCCTGCGTCCCAGTCACTACATTTTATCCTCTATCTCTGTCATTAAGGAATACACAAAGTTTAGCTGATTGGCACACTACTCATGGTCCAATATATTCATACTATTCATAAATTCAATATATACACACATACATTCATACACATATACGTAAGTGTAGCTACCAGATGGTGGATGGCATCACAGTGAGAAGAAAGTCCTTGTTTATCTCATTTCCTGCTATGACCCCAGGGTTGAAAACAGTGCCTGGTATGTAGTTGGAGCTTAATAAATATTTTGCTGATGACTGAGGAGCTAGGACTTTATGCTGTGGTCTGTGGATGACCACAGAGGGCTTGTTGCAGGGGGATAATATCATTTCCTAGTTTTCAACTTCATTTTCTATAAGATCTCTAGTGTCTGTCAACCCCAAAATGTTACGATTCTAAATATGGGCCACACATCAAGTGGGACAAAGGATGCTGCTGGAGTCATTTTTCTCTTCTTTTTTGGTCATGAAAGAATGCGGAGTTAAACCTGCTCTTAAAGTGCCTCTAGTCTGCCCACGATCCCCTCTCAATCTTAACTCAGAAATTACGTAGCCACTATTCGAGTACCTTTGGTAACGGAATGAACACTACCTGTAAAAGCCTATTATATCTTTGCGTGGTTGGGATACTTACAAAATGCTTCCTCATCTTGAGCTCGAATGTGATAACCAATCACTCAGCGCTCTTCCAGATTATGTCTAACCACACTTCTATGCAAACTCAGTTCAAATCCGTGATGATAATAATTGACCTCACTGCATTTTCCCATCTCCGGGCTAAATGGTCATCATTTATTCCCTTAGTAAATATCTATTATGAGCCCACTATGGGCCAGACACAGTTCTGGGGATTGGGTGTATGGCAAGAAACAAAACTGACAAAGTTCCTGTCCTTATCGAGTTCATATTCTAGTGGTGAAAACTGCAATAACAATGACTAGAAGTGATGGATGGATAATGACCCTCAGAACTTAGATTCACCCTACGTGAACTTACTGAATTTTCCCTACCTGTCTTTTAAATCATGGGGATTTTAATGAAAACAATCCTAGATTGATCTGACCAACAGAAAGAATAGAATTATTTCCACCCTACTTCAAAAAAAAATTATTTTAGAGAGAGAGAGAGAGAGAGTGAGTGACCAGGGGGAAGGGCAAAGGGCGAGGGAGAGAATCTTGAGCAGACTCCACATTGATTGTGGAGCCCATCACAGGGCTTGATCCCAGGACCCTGAGATCATGACCTGAGCCAAAATCAAGAGCTGGCAGCTTAACCGACTGGGCTACCCAGCTGCCCCACCCTACGTTTGATAATCTATTAATAATGTCTAAACTTGCAATACATTTTCTGGTGGGCCTATTAACTTGTTTCCTCCTGAACTTAAGGCCAAAGAACATCTTGGAGTCTCTCATGGTACACAAAGTAATTGTCAAAATCTGCCGGGACTGTATTTTTATTCTAGATTTTGACCTAGAGTAAAATGTCAAGTTTATCTCTAGTACATCACCATGTTTTGGATAACCTGGATTTAAATCCCATCTGCCCTTTACTAATTGTACAACCTTGACCAATTATTTAACTTTTGTATATTTTATTTTATTTATTCATAAAATGGGATTTATAGTAGTACTTAAAAATATTTTTTGCTAAAGATTAAATGAGATAACAGATAGAAATTGCTTAGAACATGCCTGATGAATGGCAAGGAGTATATAAAAGTTAGGTATTTTACATAACATAATTAAATAGAAATTCAACTAAGAGAGTTAATGCCTATAAAGAAAAAAAATATTTGGTTGCTCACAGATTAGGATATTTGTTAAAAACAAAAAATAAAAAATAAAATATTCATTAATGGCAAAAAAAGTTAACTGTTTTCACTTTACAGAAAATATCTATACACATACACACACACTCATACACACACATATATACATATACACATTCAGGCATACATATATTCATTTATAGATTATACATATGCATTATTGACTTTATATATGCATTTCCAACATTCCTCCTCACAATTCCATAACCAGAAGCTCTGGACCCCAATCATACATGCATGCTCTTATATCCTCACACTACTCAAGCCATTACTCGATGCCACAGAGATCTGCAGTCCCAAATTCTAGACAATATAAACCTTATCCTGTGTGAGCCTTATTCTGCGCATGTTTTCCATCACCCCTTGTCTCTCCACTCACAGTGATCATGCTGTTTTCCAACAAAAACTCTCACAACAATAATTTATTTTTTGACCACAGCACTGCCATATAAGCTACATATTTGTTATCACAAATTCTTTCATTAAATATCCATGCTCAGTACTTATTTAGCATCTACTAATGCTGTCTAATATGGTGGTTGGTAGAATAAGTTTCAACTTCGTCGTCTTCTTAGTTGTGCAACTTTGCACATTTAGCGTCTCCAAGCTCTGACTTCCTCATCCGCAGATGGGGAGTCAAAAAAAGGACTCACCTGACAGGGTGTAGAGTGGTTTAAATGATAAAATGTACACACAGCCCTCCAGCATTTTGTGCAAGCATGTAGGTACATAGTATTAGGTGGTTATTACCAGAGTTATTGTTTTAACCTTTCTAACAGGCTATAAACTCCTTAAGGAGGTTTGTGTCGCATACTTCTGTATATTCCATAGAACGCGTAGTGTGGCAAGAACTGTTAGTGTTGCAGTTTGTTGCATCTTTGACTAGTTTTAATAGAGTAAGAAAAAAGAAAGCTGTTTATAATTTTCTTCTTAATCTTCCTTTCCCAGTTCCAAACAGCCAGATAGGTCTTTGCAATATCTTTTCTTTCAGGGGATGATTGTGCTCTATGATAGAAAACAGAGGTAGCCTGTAGGCAACCTCCCTTTCTGTTTTGTTGTTGTTGCTGTTTGTTTGTTTGTTTTGGGGGAAATAGATAGGAGCAACAAGATGGAACAGAAAGATTTCCCAAGACTATGGAGGGGATCCAAAACCAGTTCCTCCTTGAAGGTATGGGGTTACTTCTGGAAGGGGTATGGAAAGCAGGCTTCCAAACCCAGGGAATATTATTAGAATATTTCTGGAGAGGAATATGGGTAGCAAAGCCATCAAACTTTAAAGGAATCTGTGGGCTTGGAAAATAGAGAGTACTTCTTATTTTTCTTAACAAATCTTCATGTCATGATTTAAAACATATGTATGTATAATTCTGATAAAAATGAAGATCAACATAAAAGGATCAAGTACTACAAAAAGTACTTGTTAATTTTAAACACTAGGTATGGCTGTTCATACTCTGATCAGATATCATAGAAAGCATCTGATAGAAGAATTCTACCTGTTTCCTCCAGTAAATCATAAGGAAATGTGCCTTAAAAAGAATGAAAAGCCTTCTTTGTTTAAGTTTGGGCTATATCAGATCCTTAAGAAGTATATTTCATTGCAAAAATATCTTGCACATATAAGAGCAAAATACCATATTGAGCAAAAATATCTTGAGCATAAGTCTACAAGAGAGTTGGAGATTCTATTAATTTTCCAGTAAATGTAGGAAAAAAAAAGGCATTGACCCAGATTTTCATACTTCCTACTACCAAAAAAAAGTCTTTAAGGATAAACTTTTTTCAATGTATCAAGCACTTCCTAAGAAAATTCAGCAAATTTTTCTGTTTATTTATCTATCTACCCTCACTCTACTGAAGTTGATCCAATTCAGGAAGCCGGCTACATAAAAAATCTTGATCTGCAAATAATAGGTGCTCAATAAGAAAGAGTTGAAGGCATGCAGAAAATTCTGGAGCCTATATGAAATACAGAAAGTAAAGAAATTTTGGTATAGGTATTTTAATAAGATATATTTCTGATCATAAAAATACATAATCATTATATGCCATTTTGAAATCCAGTAGCAAATACAAGAAAGAAAACTAGAAAATCACTACCGATTAAATTCCCAGAGAAAAAGTTCTCTGAAGGAAACTGGTCATTTCCTCCTGGGAATTTTGTGATAGATTTTCAAAACACATGCATAAGTGGTTGTTTATTCCTTAACAGTACTTTGATCCATATCTCTATTATATTCCCTGTTATTTTATTTATTAGAGCCTTGTGCTTGTGCTAATTTATAGAAGCTCATTATACATTTAATTTGTAACATTTATATTTTATTTATTGCTTTTTACAATTTTTTTAATCAGTTGATATTGATCTTCTAATTCTATTCTTCTTAGGTGGAAACAATGCTCATTTGTGAAATAGTAAAAACTATCTCCTTTTTCCAAAATTTTTTCCATTTCCATTAAATGTAGAAGTTTTCCCCTAATGAATATTTCAAAATAAACATTAGCCTGTACCACATGATGACTATAGTTGAAATACTCTATTGTATATTTGAAACTTGCTAATAGAGTAGATCTTAAAAACTCTTAGCACATACACAAAAATGAGTAACTCTATGTGGTGACAGAGGTTAACTAAGTAGACTATGGCAATCATTCCACAATATTTACATATATGAAAATCATGCTACACAACTAAAATGAATACGATGTCATCTGTCAAAATAAAGTTAATTAAATGAATAAATATTAATGCCACTTTTATTTGTAAGTACACATTTATTGTATTCTAAATTATTGTGCATAGTAATGATTTTTTCTTAACTATTCTGTTTCATGGATATATACGCCACTGTATACAAATATTGCATTGTTTCTATGATTACCTCATTATAATGTGTTGTAATACTTGATAAGGCCTTACAATGTATGTTAAGATATCATAAGAAGATTCCTAGACTTCCTATTCAACTAGATCTCAGCTAATTTTCATTTCAAGATGAATTTGAGTATGGGACGCCTGGGTGGCTCAGTGGGTTAAGCCTCTGCCTTCAGCTCAGGTCATGATCTCAGGGTCCTGGGATCGAGCCCCACATTGGGCTCTCTGCTCAGCAGGGAGCCTTCTTCCCCCCCTCTCTCTGCCTGCTGCTCTGCCTAATTGTGATCTCTCTCTGTCAAATAAATAAATAAAATCTTTTAAAAAAAATGAATTTGAGTATGTTTGGTCAAAATCCAAGAAAGATTCAGTTAAGAGTTTTAATCAGAATAATAGTAAATCCATATTCATTTACAAAGGCAATATTTTCCATCTCTCTTCTCACTGGAAAATGGTTTGCTTCTGAATTTATTTAAAGCTTTTTGATTTATGTAAAGTTTTAGTCATAAAGGTTGTACATGTTCTTGCTAAGAGTTCCAATTAAACTTTTCATGTCTTTATGTTAGTTTTTCCACTGTCATTGGGATGTAATTTTCTCATCAGATTTTTAATTGGTTGTTTATATTCAAGAACTCTGTGTGTTTTTAGTTTTAGAATTATGTATGCTCATTTAGCCAAACCAATCTATTTTAGTACAATTTCAGTAGATTCCCAAAGTAAACAAAAAGGTTAACTGTATATGGTTGGACTTGTTGCATTTTTCAGGACTTCCAGACCTGTTAATTACTGATGGCGATGCTGTCATCTTGTTTAGTTGTTTTTGTTTTTAATAGACAGGTCTTTCGTGTTGAAATGTGTACTGTCAATTTGTGATAGACTTTGCCATGTGAGTAAAATATCTTTCCATTCCTAGCTTTCTCTCTCCAGCAAAATCAAGGATTGACTTTTTATTGTGTGCCATTAACTTTCTATTAAGACCACTAGTGTCCCAAGAGTAGGCAGTTGAAGCAATCCACACCAGGGCCAGGAAAGAAAGGGATTCATTAAAGACAATAATACAACCAACCCTAAGTCACTCTGGTTCTTATTATCACCAGACCTCCGCAACTCTAAACAGTGTGAGTGATAAAATATTCCTCCCAGAAATAATTTTGTGTTGATCAAAGTTCAAAAAAGTTGCTATTGTTACTGTTGTATTTTCCTAATATGTATGTAAACTTTAAATTAGCACATTTTTTATTATTTATCCCTTAATAAACACTGTATTATGTAGAGGTTAATATGGAGAACTGTTGGTTAGATAGTCGACCCCGATGCACATGGGTAAGAATTTAAGTTCAGTTATATTTTTCCTTTACAATCACTGTGCTTCCATTATTTATACCTAATCTGTTTAAATGCAGAAATACATAGTGCCACATGTCTTGGTGACACAAATAGCACCCAGAGCAAGCTCAAACGATTCTCAACCATTATGAACTTCAGAAGTTTTTACCAAATAACAGAATTTTATTATGAATTTTCTGGGGAAGATATTTCAGCAGAAATATTTCAAACATGGCAACACTTGAAAGCCACTAGAAGAAGTAATCCAAGGAAACACAGATGGATAGAGTTGTAATTTCTAGAAAAGTGAAATAGGATTTTTGTGAATCTCAAACAGATTTAACCATATGTTTATGACTTTCCTTAACTATTTGCATGTCTGTTGTATGAAATGTAACTTCTCAAAATTAAAATTTATAGAAATTATTCTTCAATCAAGTGGGAGTGAAAACAAATTGACAAAAATAACTATACTGCTGCCAAACATAATTAAGATAGTTTTTTCAAAAAATCATTTGCAGAAGCTTGAAAACAGAAACTCTAATGTTATATTTTGTGTCTTTGACCAATATGTTGATATTGGTCAGTATTTTTCTCTATTTTTATTCCAAAAAATACATTAATATGATTTATAAATGTTAATTCAGTATCTCTTTTCTTATACTGTAATTTTTAAATCATCCTATTGGCAAACATACATATATACAAATGTGTGTGTGTGTGTGTGTGTGTGTACACATATATATGTCATTCAATAAGAAAAGTTTTACTGTATTTTTGTGGTTTTATTTTATTGGATTCATTTCACAATTATTACTGAAAATAATCTGTCACAGAGAGAAGCAAGATGTTAAAATGATCTACTCTGAGTGTCTAGCCTTCTAGGTATGCCATCAACTAAGATCATATAATTTATTGAATTTGCAGATTCCCTGATACTAAATCATTCTTTCATTTCTAGGATCAAGCTAAACTGGTAAAGTTAAATGACTATTTGAAGTTACACTTACTTTCATGTTGCAAGTACTTTAATTAAGATTTTGTCACAGGATTTTTTTAATTTGATTTGCAAGTAATTTTAATTAAGATTTCTGCCATGCAGTAAAGGAGCTCTCTCTTTTTTCCTATCTTCTTATCCAAGTATGCTGATTTATTAAAAATTTCTAGGTAGCCATATTTTTAGCATTCTGGGCCAGTTTACGTGGCATTCACTTTCTGTTTCATTTTTTTTTTCACCCATCCACGAATGACAAAGCTTCAAACCTTTGAAAAAATAATGTTTTGGGCAAACTTTTAATAATTACCAATGTTGTTCCCTTATTCATGTTTCTCAATTGCAGAGGTAGCTCATTAAGATTTTCAGCTGATTAGCATAGAGTTAGTGTAGTAATCTATAAAGTGTTAAATCAATATTTATAATTATATATTATTTCTCTTTGTATTATTTTTCATTTCTATTTTGCTAATATTTGCCAGAAGCTTGTTGATTATTTGGTCTTCTGAACTAACAGCTCTTAGATGAATTGCTTCTACAGTTTGTTTTCTCATTCAGTACATTTTGTCTTTATTTCTATATGTCACTCTTTTAGGATTTATGGGGTAAATTGAATAGATGCTTAATTTTTTTTTTTTTTTTTAGATTTTATTTATTTGAGAGAAAGTGAGCGAGAGAGAGAGAGCAGGAACAGGGGCAGAGGGAGAGGGAAAAGCAGACTCCCCGCTGACCAGGGAACCTGATGTGGGGCTCCATCTCAGAACCCTGGGATCATGACTGAGCCACTCTAAAATACTTAATTTATTTATCTATATATATTTCCATTTTTCCTTTTAGGACACAAGCTCTGAAGGCATGAATTTATCACGGAGTTTAGTTTTGGCAACCACTGTTGTTTTGATAAATTTTCACGTATTATGGCATTTTCTAAATCTTATTCCTTAAACATTTAACTTCTCTCTTAATTTAGCCAAAAGATTTATTTTTTAAAAAGATAATGTATATTTTACGAATATGTAATTATAAATAGGACATATGAAATGCCTATCTCTTTGTAATTTTGTTTTAAGTAAGCTCTACACCTAACATGGGGCTTGAACTCAGGACCCTGAGATCAAAAGTCTCATGTTCTATAGATCAAGCCAGCCAGGCTCTCCCTGTAATTTACTTTTACAGATGAAACAAGCTAGTTGATCTATGGCTTTTGACAAATGCAGAGTTCTGTGACCGCCACCACAATCAAAATACAGAATGGTTCCGTCACTGCCTTGAAGCTCGTTAGTAGTCAATCCCTTGCCTACCTTTAATCCATGGCAAACCCTCATCTGTTCCCCATCTCTGGAGTTTTGCTTTATCCAGAATTTAATATAAGGAAACCATACAATATGTAGTCTTTTGGGTCTGATATATCTCACTTAGCAAAATGTGTTTTAGATTTATCTGTTTTAGGTAAACAGATAGAACTATTTATCAATGGTTCTCTCCTTTATACGTTGAGAACTTCATTGAATGGATGCACTACTATTTGTTTAACCATTCAGTTATTGAAGGACAATTAATTCTTCCTGCTTTGGGGTAATGATAAAGAGAGTTTCTATTGGCATTTATGTATAGGTTTTTCTGTGACCTAGGATAATACTGCTCTAGAGTAAATATCTAGAAGTGAGATTTCTGGATCACAATGGCAAGTATATGTGTAATATACAAGAAACTCATTATTTTTTTTAGAGTAGTCCTATCATTTTGCATTCCTACCAACAATTTATGAGAGTTCTATATCCTTGCCAACACTGGTTGGTGTTTTTATTTTTTATTTTTTTCGTTTTTCCATCTTAGCCATTTCTAGGACACATAGTGGCTTCTTACTGCAGTTTTAATTAACATTTTCCTAATGACTGATGATGCTGAACATGGTTTTAGGTGCTTCTGGATATCCATAACTTTTATATTTTAGAATTTGTACATCATAGGATTAGTGATTTATCTAAACATCCCATGGATTCTCAAAAAATGTGTATCTTTTTGCCATCTGACATATATCAATATATTTCAAAGTGCAATCCTTGAGATGTGTCAAATGTAATAATGTAATGTAACTTTATTATATTATATTATTACATTATTACATTATTCAAGTATATCATTACTTTATATTTGTATATGTGCTCTACTATGCAGTTTTAAATGTGTGGTAGGAGTTCATATTACAATTTTGTTTCTACCAACTTATACTCATCCTTCCAGAATTGGATGTTTTACGCATTTTGATTTCTCACTTTCCTTATGAAGAACAGTGCTGAAGCTTGGTTGAGTTTTATATGGTTTGTGATCATAGTGACTGGTTCTGCTTCATGTTATTTATTTTCCTTGGAATTCTAGGCTTGCTATCATAAAATTCTGACCCCTGCTTTCTTCTACTTGCACAGCCCTCAGACACTGTCTGTATCCCTTGATTCAGAATTTAATTACTTGATTGTGCTTCAGTCCAATTACTATTGTAGTTAGCACACTATCATATCTAAATTTGGATCCCTGTTTCTGAAATGTCTTTTCAAAACTATACCATGTTACAGTGTCAGAACTCAAAAAGTTACTATGTATGATGGAAAACTTTTCAAAGCTAAGAGAGGTTGATAAAATGATGAATGTGTATAATGAAGAAATATGAATTCAGAGACCAGATTTTACTCTAACAAATACACAGATGTACCCTGGGATTTTTCCATAACCTCAGATATCCCTCTCAACCTAGAAGGTGCAAAAGAGGGCAAGGTTATGAAATCGGGTTGTGAATATTCCACAATTATTGGGATCATCTCAATAACTGCAGATGACAAAAAAAAAAAAGTGATTCTGAAATATCTCAGGCTTCTTATAAGCAATGAAGGCTCAGACTCAAAAATCAAACTTGGATACTAAACTAGGGTATGTAATTTGTGGCCAAATGTTGGCAATTGCTTGTGCATTAAAACATAATACATGCATGTACTTAGTACTCCTTCTCTGCAATCCCAAAATGAGTCTTTAAAGTAGTATAATCTATGAGATACTTAGGACACTTCAGCATTCCAATTGTTCTTAGGTCATATGTGTCTGCATGTTTTATAATTAAATTACAGAGCATTTGGGCATAAGTTTATTTAGATCAAATCCATTTGCTCAGCTGATTTTAATTCTCAAACTGTGTCTCCTCAAAGACCATGAATTCCCCATTCTTCTTAATTTCTATTTCAGTAATCTGCCACGGCATGCCTTCGAGCAATTCTTTCTAAAATGGAATGTGGGAGATAGATTTTACAAACTCTTAAGTATTTGAAAATGTTTTTATGTGACTGTTATATGCAAATGACAAGTTAGGGGGAAAGTAAAAAATCAAGCATAAAAATGGGGAAAAGGTGAATAATTATTAAATATTTAGTCACAGGAGGGATTTCTAAGCATAAGCAACCATGAATAAGGCAAAATTAAAAAAGGAACAAAAATAACATAGACCTTCCCAAAGAGAAAATATAAGTGGATAACAGACATGTAAAAAAAATCAATCTTAAAAGAAATATAAATTTTTTGAAAAACATGAGTTTTAGATTATTAAAAATGTAAATATATCATATATAATTTAGGTTCCAGTTTGATAAAAATAGCATTAGCATTTACTTGCTGTTGCATGTATAAAAGAAACAAATTTACTAAAACAATTTAGTAATATATTTCAGGAGATTTAAAAACAATGATTGAATGATTCATTTTCTAAGACCATATTTTAAGAAAATGATCAGAAAGTGTCAGCGATGTTTACAAAACTTACATATACAGATAAACATTGTAACAGAGTATATGATAGTAAAAACTGGAAAAACTGCATGTCCTGTAATGAAAGAATGTTTATATAAATGCTGAATTATTGAGGTGAAATATTTTTCATCAAAAATATGCTCATAAAGAACAAATGAACAAACAAGAAAAATCATATACTAAAAAATTAAGAAAAACTAAGCACCCAGAAATAAATCCATGCTTATGGACAAAAAGACAAAAGAGGCAAGAATATATAATGTGAAAAAGACAGTCTGTTCAATAAATGGCTCTGGGAAAACTGGACAGCTACATGCAAAAGAATGAAACTGGACCATTTTCTTATACCATACACAAAAATAAACTCAAAATGAATTAAAGACCTAAAAGGTGAGACCTGAAACCATAAAACTCCTAAAAGAAAACATGCGCAGTAGTCTCTTGGACATAGGCCTTAGCAACGTATTCACGAATATGTTTCCTCAGGCAAGGGAAACAAAATGAAAAATAGACTATGGGGACTTCACCAAAATAAAAAAGTTTACACAGCTACAGAAACCATCCAGAAAACAAAAAGGCAACCTAAAAAATGGGAGAAGAGATTCACAAATGATTTATCCAATAAGAGGTTAACATTTAAAATATGTAACTGAACATAATAAAAAATAAAATATGTAAAGAATTTATACAACTTGACACACACACACACACATCCAAATAAAAATGGGCAGACAACCTGAACAGACGTTTATCCAAAGAAAACCTACAGATGGCCAACAGACACATGAAAAGATGCTCAACATCACTCATCATCAGGCAAATGCAAATCAAAACCTCAATGAGGTATTACCTCACACCTGTCAGAATGGCTAGTATCAAAAAGACAAGGAATAAAACTTATTGGTGAGGATGTGGAGAAAAGGGAACCCCACTACACTGTTGGTGGGAATGTAAATTCCCTATGTAAATCCACCTACGATGGAAAACAGTATGGAGGTTCCCCAAAAAATTAGAAATGGAAACTCCGTATGATCCAGTAATTCCACACGGGGTACTTATTCAAAGAAAATGCAAACACTAATTCAAGAAGATACATGCACCCCTAGGTTCACTGGAGCATTATTTACAATAGCCAAGATATAGAAGCAACCTAAGTGCCCACTGACAGATGAATGATAAAGATGTGGTGTGTTACTCAGCCACACAAAAGAATGAAATCTTGCTATTTATGACAACATGGAGAGACCTAGAGGGTATTATGCTAAGTGAAATAAGACAGAGAAAGACAAATACCATATGGTTTTGCTTATATGTAGAATCTAAAAAACAAAACAAACAGATTCAGAGATATAGAAAACAAATAGGTAGTTGCCAAAGGGGTGAGGTGTGGGGGGATGGGTGAAATAGGTGAGGGGATTAAGAGGTACAAGCTACCAGTTATAAAATAACTAAGTCAAGGGAGATGAAAAATATAGCATAGGGAAGACAGTCAATAATACTGTAATAACTGTGTATGTTGACAGAAAGTAACTGCATTTATTGTAGTGAGCATTGCATAATGTATAGAATTGTAAATCACCATATCCTGTACCTGAAACTAATATAACATTGTATATTCGTGATACTTAAATGGTTTAAAAAAAAAAAAAAGCCTTTTAAAGAACAAAGGGTACAATACATTATATAAACATTGTTCAACCTGATGAAAAAAGTTGTATTTTTTAAAGTATAGAAGGAAATAAATAAAAGTTTGAAGAATGGTTGGTTGGTTCTAGACAGTGGTATTAAAATGTTTCTCCTGCTTCATTTTAATTTGGATATAAAGTAACCACAGAATCAACAAATATATTATCTTAATGTCCTGCTTGCCCTATCTCCAAAATGGTTTTTATGAACTGGTATTTCCACATGCAAGAACATTTCTCAGAATGAGTTCTCCATTACACTAGGCATTCATGGTGCTCTGTTAGGCGAGTCCCAGAGCATAATGTGCTTGTGAAACCATACGATCATCCCCTCCTTGCAGAGATTCACAATGCTCATCAGCACAATAAAGATACTGAGAAGTCTCCTCTCGGAAATATCAAAATTGATTTAATTACCATTTCTCAGCAAAGTCCACACTGATTTGACTATCAAATTTCAGATAACAACTCTTAAGAAGACATGGCAATGCTTTCAAAGAAATACACTTTAGGAAGGCCACCTGTATGGCTCAGTCAGTTAAGCAGCAGACTCTTGATTTTGGCTCAGGTCATGATCTCACAGGTGGTGAGAAACAACCCTGCGTGGGGCTCTGTGCACAGCAGTGAGTCTGCTTAAGGATTCTGCCCCCTGCTCCTCCCCCCACTGGTTCACACTCTCTCTCAAATAACTAAATCTTAAAAAAAAAAAAAAGTGCATTTAAGAAAATGACAAAGAAGTCTGATTGTGATTGAAGTGCCCAAGAGATTTAAATAATTAGGAGTCAACATGAGCCTTAGTTATTTAGTCACCGTCAATGAAGATGAATTAAAATTAAACGTGATTTTTGACCTCTTTCTAAGCAATCATTTTATCACATGTCGTCCTAAGTACATCTGTTTGAATAATTAAAAATCAAATACTGAGACCACTGATACTTTTTATATTACAATCCATAGGTTGTGTACGTGCGGTCAGGTAAAGCCAAATAGAGAAAGAGATAAAGAGACAGAATTGTTACACAGACTAGCAAGTGGTATCCTAAATGCTCCTCTTTACTGTGCAGCTGCCACTTGGCTTGCCTTGCAAAAGCTGAGATTAATGGTCAGGAGTTTTGATGCAGGTTGATACGTTAGGTATGATACTTGCTTTTTACAATTCCTCTTGATTGCCGAGGAGAGCTGAAAATGAATTGTCTTCATGAGCTTTATCACTTTGCTTTGAGAAATGTTGTCAACCCAAAATATTTTCTTCTGGAAAAAAAAATTAATTATCTCAAGGCCTTAGCCTCTAATTCATAATACACCCGAGGAGGAGAAAGAATGTATTTAGTCTTCATGTGGTTCGGGGAAATGAGTGAGCTCATTTTACACACGCAAGTTGTAGCTGCTACCCAGATTAAGAGATATGTATTAAACATGGAGAGTTCAATGTTGGATAGAACACAGAGGAGATGTCAGCCATAACTAGTAGGACAAAGCCAAGGTTATCTACAGCAAGAGGAATTTCCTAATAATCTGTAGGTTGTAGGGGGTCCTGAAGCCCAAACTTTCACTCAGCAGGCTTCTCATGAGATTCTCTGGCCAATACAGGCTTGGGTCAGAAAAGGTAGGCCAAGGACATTTATCCACGCCTGGACACCATGGTCCAGGGGCCTTCATACTGGCCAGCAAATTGGTAGTTGCCCAGCATCCAAATGAACCCACTATTGGTTTGCGCCAGTCTCCGACATCAGCTTTTGAGGTCTTTTACTGTTTGTAACTTTGATATTCTGCCTCTCTTCCATTTTGCTAAGAGTGACTCTTCTTCACGCTAAGTCTATCTTCTGAAGTTGGGAAGCAACACAGATGACCTTTCCTTTCCCTCAGTTGGTTGCAGGGCTCCAGGGTCGGTACCATTGGTGTCTGCAGAGTGTTGCCTGTCCCTCTGCCTGTGAGTATTGTGAGTATTTGCCTCTTTCCAAAGGCCACAGCATCCCAGTTCGGAGGAAGGCCTGGAAGAGCCCACCTCCAGGGATAAGACTCTTGGCAATCTCACTATTTCACAATTTTTCCCTAAAATATAAAACATGACCAATGAAGTGGAAATATCCCAATACATGAAATGATGGGGAAATATATAGAACTTTACAAGGAGGTTAAACAATGTCCCAATGACAGCCTTCCCCATTGCATTCACAAAGACGACCCAGCACAGCAGTGAAGAGCTTGGACTCTGAATCCAGTTCCTCCTCTTAAGAGATGTGGGACTTGGGACAAATGACTTAACATCGCTGGATCTCACTTTCCTCATCTCTGATTGGGGTCATGTTGTGAGAGTTAATTGGGTAAACACTTGAAATGCTGTTAGCGCCCTCTCTGGCACTTCCCAAGCCCTGGACACGGGCTACCTGGGGGACACGAATTTCAAGGAGAGCAGACATCATGACCTGCCTTGAGCTCTTCTCCTCTTCTTAGTATTTCACTTGGAGAACCTGGTGTTTTGTAGCTATGATGATTATTCCCGTGATGGTGGGCCAGCAGTCTTGGATCTGTGTTATGCTGCAATATTTACTCCACGGGCCCAGCAGCCTGATGGTGAAGAGTAACCCTCTAGTAAAATATTAATTAATCCATTTTCCCTCATAATCCCTTCAAACGTGAAGCAATAATTGCCTAATGCCTAATATCATGAGTAAATTCAAAGCAATGGAAGCAAAGAGGTCTTTATACCAATTCTTGGAACTCTCTACCCATTTCGACTTTAGAAAATGTGTCTCCACTGACTCAGAGTATCACTTGAATCCACATCATGTTCAGTGTGTACAGGAACAAAGTAAACACTGGACACAACCTTGTTAGCACACAAACAAGGAAGTAAGTGAAGGTCAGGGGTCGAGATGTAGCCCAGATCAAACAACTTCATTTTGAAAAACTCTATGACATTTTGCCCTTCTTTCCTCAGTACAACACACACACACACACACAAAACGATGAGTGCTTAAGCCCAGTGTATGCTCTGGAATGTGCAGGAAGCAAATAGTGCTTTTAGATACTACCTTTAAAATCACCAGAGCCTCTGTATGAGTAAAAAAAGCCCACAGCTTAAAAAATACAGGTTTCTGAAAGAGCCCCCAAGCTTTGCTGAAGCTGGGTTCTACCTGTGTTCTATACCTTTTGGACTAACAGTCTTCCTAATGTTCTGTGTGCTGGCAACAGGCTTTTATTTATTTTTAATTTGTTTGTTTATTTTAAATTAATGTAAAGGGATTGAGATTTGAAAAAATATTTTCCCTATACCCAGAAGGTTCATTATACATGGTTATTTAAATAATAAAACACATACTTGCAGATAGTGTCAGTGAGTGCTTTTAATTGTACAAGGTGCTGGAATTTTTGTGTGGATTTTTGCAAAGTATGTGATATTGAGCAAAAAAATCCTGGCATAAGAACCAGGGATTCTGGGCCTAGACCTCGCTCCTCTTGCCTTGTGATGTTGGCAGCGAAACAGGCACAGTCTTTCGCACGGTGCCTGGCCCCATAGTAGGTAATCAGCTTCTATTTGTCCAACGACTGAATGAATGACCTTTCAGAACTCTAGTTTCCAGAGCTGTCAACTGTGGAATCGTATCTACTTCCACGAGGGCTAGACGATGCAGATAAAACCAAATCAGGTACATAATGATGCTTTCCAGAAGTATAAACCATTATCGTCATTGCGATTAAAGATTACACCTTTTTCAAAAGTAGGTTACCGAGCTCAATCCTAGTAGCCACACAGATCACAGTTCCAGTATGGATTCTGCCATTTCTCAGTTGGGTGACCTTTGTAAGTTATTGAATCTCTGCTCACGTCTCAATTTTCACATCAACAAAATAGGAGAATAAAAATATTTATGCATACAATTGAGATGCAAATTAACTGACATAATGTATGCAAATCACTCAGTCCAGTTTCTGGCATAAGAATTATATTTATTGTTGTTTTTGTTGCTTTAATTACTACTGCTACAACTATACTATAATTTAAATGATATGGATATGACAATGTCCTATACTTTAAATGTATCACATGTACACATGCTGGAATGATAATGGTTTGCTTAATCTGGATAAATTCTTCCTCAAAGTAACTGTTAACAGTAGAATGATAACTGTTTTGACACAGCAATATGGAAAAGAAAAATCTTACATGTTGATTTGAATAGATCAAAATATATATATATAGTTAGAATCCATATTTTATTTTAAGAACATTACTCATCACAATGAAATATTAGATCATCCTTCAGCATGCTATCAAATAATGAAAAAAAAACAGTAAATTCAGATTTCCCCACTCAATGTATTATAAAATATCAAAAGTCAATGTGATGACTTTACAATATGTATATTGTAAACATGTATGCTGTTTGTTCAACTTTTCTGATTAAACCCATAAGTTCCCATCCTGCTTCAAAATATTATAACAGAAAGCAATTCAAGAAAAGTAATAAAAAGATGTGACTGTCATCTGAAAACAAAACAAAACAGCCCAGTCTAGGAAAGTCAAAATACTTAAAGCTAAATGGTATTAAATAGAAACAAAATTATAACGATAATACAAATAGTAATAAGAACTGCCTCAAATTAGAAAAACATAAATTCAAACATGATTTGAGTTACATACAATATGAAAATTTCCTGGATTGAGTGATCATTTGAACAGAGTGGCTTTTCTATTCACAGTTTAGGAGTTTATTCACCGAGATTTTCATCATAAATCAACTTTTTAAAAAATTAAAACAAAAAAAAAGTTGACTTATGAAAATTAGCATTAAAACTCCTCAAGACATTTTTTCCTTCTTTCAAAGGGTCTTTTAGAGAGTGCCCATGCCTTCACAACCAAATATTTTCAAATTGTATATTATCCCTTTGACTTGCAATCAGTTTCCCCTTCCCCATAACGAACAAATAGGACAGGTAGTATCTGGAACTAAAGTAAAACCATGGGTTCATTCAAAGAATCTGAGCAAAGGTAACATGAAAAGCCCCTCTCAGTGGTACATCACAGAAACTGTTGCCTTTGGGGCTCAAAGGGAAAGCCCGCAGTTACCTATAGGCTCTGTGGAGGACTGGCCTCTTTTTCCAGGATACCCAGAGGAGGGAATGCAATCTACCGACAGTCCAACTCCAAGACAGAGTCAGGGAAATTCAAGAGTTCATTTTCTTCTGGGTAGAGGAAACGTCATGTGCATAATATTTCACAATTCCAGCAAGGATTTATTTGTCAGTCTGGCAGCCTGGGTGTCAATCTCCTCTGACACTAGAACACCATAGACTCAATTCTAGTACAAGTAGTTGTAGCAAGAGTGGTTGCTGTGCATTGAGTACTTCTCTCACGAGGCTTACAGGCCTATAACCTTACCTCACTAAGTACAATTCTGCATTAGGATCTCCACTTGACCGAGAAGGCAACAGTCCCAGTAAAGCGACTTAGTTTGCTCAAGGATATGCAGCTGCGTGCAAAGCTGGTATCCCCAAAACCCCTACACTTACACCCTACGGAGACAGTTAAAGAACTAAATGATCTCTGTTCCCTCTGAGCAAAGAAAACATCTATAAGACAGGAACCATAAAGCCTATTTAATTGACGACCTTCCTTCTTCCTCACTAAATAAGTCTTCAGTGTCTGCATCAAGGTTATTTGTAGAAGAGCCTACACAATTTCCAAGTTGAACCCTCTCTTCCACGGCTTGTGGTAATTACAGATGTAAAATCGGGTTAACATTGCCATCCTTAGCACTTAGAAGGGGAACGTAGACAATACAGGAAAGGCACCTTTCTCCTGTGTGCTTGTGTGTGATTCAAGGATGGGGGCGATGAGGTCGTGTGGCTGTGAGTCCCAAGAAAGCTGCCAGAGATTGAGGGTAGCAAAGAACAACAATAATCCCAGTTTGCCTCATCCTGACATTTCTGCCTGTTACATTACCTGGGGAGGAGATCATCTGATTGTACCCGGAATTCAAAAGGCTTTAACACACAGTCATGGGTCACTTCAGGAAGGAAGACATAAGATTGAGAACGAGCAGACCTAAAGATTGAAAAAATCGTCTGTTCTTGGTATTTGCTCTGTGCATTTGCATGAACTGGTGCTTTCTGTTTGGAGTTTTCTGTTTGGCGTTTGCAGTCCACGGTTTGTCATGGGATCTGCAAGTGCTACTTCTCCCGGGATTTTTGGTTTTTGTTGTTAATTTCAGTTTGTTCTAAAATAGTTTTAATGTATCATGTGATCCTGCTGATCTCTATACAATTTAAGAGTTTTTCAACACATCATGTCTATTCTGCCACTTCACCAACCAGTGAAGTTAATAACTCCTACACGAAATCATGATTATATCTTGAATTTCATAATAAATTAGTAGGGCAAAGGTTAACATATGTGTGCATACATATATGCACACACACAAACATATAACTAACTTGCACTGAAACTGAGGTGATTCTGGAACTTCCATTGACTGAACGCTTAATATTCATTTACCGATTTGTGCCAGAGATCTTCAGTTCGTGCCTCAAGATCCACTCTCCACTTTTCTCTCCTCTGTTCTCAGCACCAGGAAGCTGACTGCCATGTGGCTTTTGGTGCCAAAGAGAACATGGCGGAAAAGCAGGGGCTGAGTATTTAGTCCTTGGTTTCCCTCCCTGCTGAGTATTTAAGGGTTGACTGCATGGCATCCCTCTCACAAATGCCACAGTTCCTGGCAGGATATCTTCCCCACGCAGCTCTCCTCTGAGTTTTCTGGTAATGGTTTCTGCTCCCTGCCCAGAAGGACTGACAGAAGGCTCCTCTGCTGTTCCGGAGCTGCATTATCCCCCACTTTGCCAGAAAGCTCTACCCACAGCATGATCAACATTACAGCATTCGGGAAACTCTCCTCAGATGATTCAGCTCGCGCATACTCTCTCTTTCCTTCTGGGACACTGATCCACCCCTGGGGATAAGAAAGGATGAATAGGGCATGGTTCCTGCCGTCACAACATGTAATCAAATACGCAGGGCTGGCTTCTCTGGAAGGTCACCTGGGCAGTTGCACAGGCCCCACACTCAGAAGGACCTCATGCCTGAGCTTATGATCTGCTGCCACTAGGTTGGAATGCTCGATAATTTTTGAACAAGAGGCCCCAGATTTTTATTTTGCACTGGGCTCCACAGACTACTTAGCCACTCTTGCAGATGCCACAGCCGACTTGGGATAAGTGCAACGCTGGTAACAGTAACAACTCTCGGCTGAGGGCTCACTATGTCCCAACTGCTATTCTTAAAATTACATGCATATTCATTCATTTCATCCTCTCCACCCCCAATGAGGAAGGCATGCTCATTGTTGGCATGTTTTAGGTAAGGAACCAGGGACGCAGAGAGGATTTAAGCAACCTGCCCAAGGTCACACTGCTAGAAGGTGTCGAATATGGGATTCCAATCCAGGCATTGGAGCTTCTTCTTTGCTACTCTACTTTGGCGATAGAAACACCGAAAGGAACACAATCACGTTTAACCTATAATTAAACTCTGAAGCCATGTGAGCCGTAATAGGCCATGGACTTAAGACTGGCAATAACAGTGTCTCCTACATAGGAAGGCTAATCACAAAGTCACAACAGGGATGGAACACCTGCACACAGCAAGCAAAATTGAATTTTTCATGCCATACAGCATAAGAAGAGCTGAACAGGTTTGTAAATGTTAAGAAATCCTCTGATTTTTGTCCTCTTAGTTCTGAGTAAAATCTAGATGAGACTTAAATCTGCTTATCTTGCCTTTCTCAATATTTTTTCTTTATTCCTAACAACTTGAGGAAAGCTGGGAAACAACAAGAACAATAAAAGTTATTGACTTCCAGAAAGAAGTAAACACACTAAGAGATAGTTCAATTAGATTCACATATTTCTAAAATACAGGGTTGTTTCTTCTCCTGCAGGCACCAATATTTTGCGGCTTATAAAAAGAAAAATGAAAGGCCACATCATCATGAAGACAAGGATCCTCAGTGTTTAGAAATTATAAAACAGTGCATACCCTAGTTTAGTCTCTATACCGAATTATTTAGAACCAGACAAGGTCTTGCTTTTTAGGTTTTATAATGTAATGTTTACGCAACTCACTGCCTTCCTCTCCTTGGTTATGGAGGGTCGTTGTCATTTTCCTTCTCCCAAAACCACTAGAGATCCTTCTGACTAATCAGAGACCTTTTTTTCCCTTCATATTAAATGTCGCACACTTCAATAGATTTTGTTTTCACTTTCTTAGATTATAATTTTACCATTTTACTCATTTAGACATTATAATTGTACTAATTCAGACAAGACTCCTACCAGTCAAGAGTGACTACCTGATTATGTGGACTCTTACAGACATCTTGGAGAACGGCAGGTAACTACTCCAATTATTATTTTTATCTTACTGTCACCATTTTAAGATCCACAGCTGGACCTTACACATTCCAATCAGACATCAAAAAAAAAATCACAACACCATCCCCTTTTCCCCCAAATAAATGAGCCATTTGTCAGGGCTGACTGCTGCATTTTAAAGGAGATCTCAGCCAAGGGTATTATTTTAAGAGATGAGCAAATGGGGAAACCCCACAGCCCAGCCAATAAAATATGAACTTAAGGTGCAAAGAAGCACTCATAAATATGGCTTCGAACAAGGGATTCATTGTTTGGCTCCAACCCTTTCAGTGGCTCCTCTGATCTCAGCCCCTCTCCGTGCGTCAGGGAAGCCTCTTCCTTTAACCTGTGGTTTTTTCAAGCTGAGCCACTACATTATTTATGACTGTAAATGTGAGTAGCTTGTCTGTATGCTCCTTGTACACACACACACAGGGCCCCCTCCTTTTTCCCCACTTTGGTATTTTAGTGTGGAAGGATGAAAGGGTTTTCCCCTGGAGCTGATGTGGTTGGGATGTGGAATTAGCTGCTGTGTCAGTGTGAGGTGGACTGAGGATTTCCCAACACGCCCTCCACCTGCACACCCAAAGACCAGCCTCTGACTACTCATTTCATTCATTTTCTTTCTCCCAAGGGCTTTTTAAGAAAATTTGTATTTTCTTTCTTTCTCTGTCTCATCCTCATTGTTCTCTGCTCTTGATCCTTTTATCCTCCCTCATCATCTCTTCTCAACTCAAAGAAAGGAATTAATCTCTTCATGGATGTGCCATGAGTGTGAAATAAAAATGACGGAAGCTAAAGCATTTCATAAACTAACAGAATTGCATTTTTTTAGCGTCGTCTTTGTTAAGCGCTGCAGTTTTTTCTTATTTTTTTCTTACTTTCCCTTACATTTCCCCTTTTAAATTTTAATTATGTCATAAAATAGGGAAGGCAAACACAATAAAGTTCTGTCAATGGGATCCTCAGGGAGAGGTGAAGAGTCAAAGAAGAATGGGATGGTGGCGAAACAATTCCAGGGGATGGCAACAGCCAGAGAAGTTCTGATGCCCTGGGGAGCTTTTCTCCTGATGGGTGGAGGCTGCAATTGGCACATCATAACCTTTTCCTTCTCAACTCCAGAGAAACGGGAGACTATACCTAAATGATCAAGCTGTAACTAATTGATTTTCAGCTAATCTCAGCGTCTAGCTATGAAGAAACAAGGACCAAAAGCGGACCCCAGGAAGGGGTGGGGACAGAAAGAGAGGAGTGCCAAGAAAGCCTGGAGGTAGAGAACATCGAACTAAAGAGGAAAGGCCAAGTAATGTGAGGGGCGGGGGTGAGAGAGAGAGGCAATATTGAAAAAATGGATGAAAGGAGGGAAAGTAGTGGGTGAGGCCACCCCATGCCCTCTGAATTCATGTTATCATACCCTCACAGTTCCAGCTGTTAATTCTGAATAAACTTTGACAACTGGCTATTTGTGAGTGGCTATTAACAGGAGAAAAATCTTTTAATTAAACTATATGATTATACCTATCACTCCACCCATGCCCATCATTTGACAATAATCTGGCTTTAAAGAACAAGAATCCCTTGGGTCACAATCATGAATGCAAAAGGTTGTTAAAGAAGAGAGTAAAAAGATTTCCACCCTCCTAAGCCTCTTTTCTCTTCAAAAGTTAAAGGTGTAAAAGAAGTATTGTTTCACCCAATATTAGCATTTGTTATTCCAGGCGTATCTATGAATATGTACTATAATGGTTTTAGACCATCTTGTCAACCTTCCCATCACTGCACCCTCCCCCCAAAAATCTTGCATGTGTTTATAGGTAAGTTTATGTTACACAAGTGTTAATAACCCTGTTGGAGAGACTACACAGATAGGCATCTTTAGGTAGATCTGTGTATAAATTCCTCTCCACTGGGCACTTGAGTCAGCCAAAAGCAACAATAAATATCAATGATGTCTTTCAAACCTGTCAAACGAGAACATAAGCATTTTTTTCTTCCAGTACCGGGAGAGTTTAATGATTTGGGGAAGTAAGAGGAGAAGGGTTTAACTCAAAGTTTTGAAAGTATTTTTTTTTCTATTTCATATCTTAACATGCTAAATATGTTGTTATAAAATATGAAAAAATCCAAGCAACACATTCATGTTCTTTCATCCCTTAGAATTAATACATGTTCTTAAAATATATCTAAGAAGTTTTTGACTCCAAGTCAACTGACCAGAAACCATTAAAAAAAAAAAAAAACAACCCTCCATCTTTACCAGAGAAATACATGTAGACAGGGAACACCATGAAAGTAAATTTCCTGTGTTCACTGTTTTTTGTGCTTTCCTCTAAAACATCCACAGTGTTGTATCATTTTAATTGTACTATGGCCAAGTAATCAAACAAAATTGTAAAAGATCTTAGGAATACACTACATGTTTATCTTAATGTAAACAGATTTATTTAAAAATTGCAAACAAGTTCCCTAATCTTTCCTTTTATTTGCACAGGTATCTGATATATAAACTAATCCTTAACATTTTTGAAAAAGATTGTTAAAAAAGAAAAGATTTACCAGAAAGATATTTCTGTTCTCAACGAAATGACGTGGTATTGACTGAGCAAGGACGCCTGGAATGGTCAACAGTTTTAGGGACAAAGCAGAAGAGTCAACCTGTAAAAGCTGGACACTAGAGACTGACAAAAATTGGCCTAAAAATAATGAATCCAATAGAGTGGAAAGTTTCTCTTCACACAATAATTAATATTTGTCTCTTCAGAGTGCCCAAATCACTTAAACAACTTAAAGGTCAAAATAAGGTGCTTGTTTTCATGTTTAGTTGTTTACATCAGTCTTAAGGCAATTTATTCACATTTTATTTTTTCTTTTAGGAAATTCTCATCTATTTTTCATTTACAAAATAAAATTAATCTCATCTGAAATTTTTAAAAATAGATTATATTTTGTTAAATGATTCAGAGTTTAATTGTTCTTGATGAGCAAAACTAACGTTAGAAAAAATGTCTTTCTGAATGACAAGGTAATTCTAGAAAATCCATCATTTGACTTGAAAATGACACAGATTTGTGTTTATATAAAGGACATATATTTTTAGTGTAATTCAGCTTATTATGGGAACTGTCAACAGATTCTTTTCACATATTTAAATATCCAGGTGGTGACTTCCTCAATACAAATCCCTTGCTTATGGCTAATTTGATCATTTGCCCTTAGTTTCCACAGTATGCATATCTTTTAAGATACTAACATAAATAAATGAACAAAATCCTCCTGAGTCTTCTAAGAACATAAAAAAATACTATTTGTCAATGAATGTTACATTAAGAACCACTGGCATTCTTAGTGCAGTTAATCATGATATTACCCTTTCACCTTTTCTAAGTCTGCTTTGACCTATTTTATTATGGAAGAAATACAGAAGTTAAAACCTTTTACTAAGTAGTGTTTGGTTGTAAGCTCTGGATATATTAGAAGGCACAGTCTAAGGTTAAAATAAAGTTGTGGTTCAATTTTCCTCAGAGGCTACTAGGAAAAACTCAGTACCAGAATCAATTTGTCAGTAATTTCACATGAGACATTTAGTTTTGTATTATTAAATAGAGAAAAAACAATACAATTCATTATTGAGGAGAAATCACTATTCAGCAGTTCAAGCATGATAAAAATAAATATCTTCTGAAGTTTATATCTAATATTCTTTCTCTAGAGTAAAATAAATAATTGTGTTTCATGATATAGTTAGTAAACTGCTTTGTGGGTATAATCCAAACAATACAACCAAAATTTCATTGATTTAAAAGTATAAATATACTTTAATGATAAAAATGGTCCTAAAAGTCACTGACTAAAATTGTTTATTATTGTTTTTGGCTTTCTTATTCTGTGTAAATGTATAAAAAGTAATGGCACACAGATTCAAAAATCCTACCTAATTCCTTCCTAAAACAAATACATTTCTTTTGTGAATGATCAAAATATTTGATTTCAATAAAATATATATTTTAGAACAGATTCATGACTGAGCTATTGTTTTTAAAATACATGATACATTCTGCCCTGTCAGATTTTAGGTGACTGGAACTAATTTTTTCAGTGATATGTTTTATGCATATGTAAATCATGCTAGATTGAAATTCTTCTATTAGAATATTAAAACTCCTTTAAATTATTGAATAATGTTTTAGAAATTGCAACAAAGTAAAATATCCCATGAGCCACATTGCATATCACTTATACTAGGAAAAAGCAATCAAACTAATTTAGAATTAAGCCATATTTCAATGGCTTGAAAGTTCCAAATGAAACCTGTTAATTATATATAGAAGAAAAGGCCTCCAGGACACCTGATTAGGGCAACCAATGATGACTTACTAAAACTTATAATAATGAGAGCTCTGTCTCTAGCAACACGAATCTTGATTTATTAAGCACCTTATCCTTCATGCTAGGATTGCAATGAGCAAATGAACAGAGCATATGAAGCAACATGTCTTATAAAAGCATTCATGTATTTGAATTTGTTGCTATCTGACTTTTCAAAGACTATTTTCTTTGAGATGTTATACAAGGAAGTTTTTAATTAAGTATAATAAAACATGTCAATTTTAAGTCAAAGCAGATTGCAGTTTTCAAAGTTTCGAAAGTTCTTACATTAAAATGTTTCTAATTCTTTCAAGTTGATTAAATTTGTTCATAAAATTTTGTCTTCAAAACTGACTATATACCATGTTATTTTTTTGAATGTCTGAAGATTAGCGAATTTTCATCTTTAGCCTCTACTAAAACATTTTTTAAAAACACAGCCCTGTGAAATCACTCTAAATTGGTAACACCTTAATATTTTTAAGAGATGAAATACTGGGCACTAATTTACCATTTGATATTGTCAATATTTTAAATCTGCCACAAAAATACCAGCTTTGAGTAAAACATAATTTTTTTAAAAAGTATTCTCTAATAATGCTGCTAATCAAAGAAGTTTTTGATTCATTTTTTTATCCTAAAGGAAAAGGAAGATTTTGCATAAGTAGCGACCATCATAGCATGTTTTATATTTCTCTTGCTTCTGGAAACAATCAAATGGGTATAATATCATTTCATCATTAAGAAGTTAAGAAATGTTAGTTTGAAGCTTCTTTTCCAAAGTATTTTTCACACTTTCCGAATTTCTCCCTGAAAATCTTTGATAGTAATCTTTTACAGAATTATTTGATCTTAGTTAATTGTATGTTAATATTTTCACAATAACTGACTCGCCCAAATGAGAGTTTTTAGGTGGCAAATAAATGTATACTTACATGTTTGTTAAATTGCTAACAAAAAAATGTTCCAAAAAGACACTTTAGTTTTCAATCTGCAAACGCTTGTTCCTTTTTTATTTGTATTATTATTTTTTTGCCCATAGCACAGCTATCCTCATAAATTTTCCTTTTTTGTAGACTACTGCTTACTTATTCATACATTAAAGCATGAATGAAATTTTAACAAGATTTCAAGGACCTAAATATACCCAACTGTAAGTGTTTAATTTTAGCTTTTCATATTTAAAAAATTAAATATATGTACCTGTGTGTATGACTTTGTTGCCTAAAGCAAAGTCTTACATTGTATCAATGAAAGAGAGGAAACAGAAGCTGGAGAAGAGAGTTACAGAAAATGACTTTATATAAACATGACCACCTACCAGGCTGCTACTTTGCTATTAGAAAAACTTCCACTTAGTAATAACATCGTTTAACAAATAAAAGAACAACATACCTAAATTGACAAAGCTCATGACCATGTCAGCATCGTTCAGAAAGTTGGTATCATGTAGGCTGGCTAGAGGTGGGCTCTGGGTGGTCAGAGGAGTCGTTCGAGATAACTGTATGCGACGAGGGTACCCATTGGGAGAAGCTGTGTATCCTTTTCTTGTTCCTCTGGTCTCTCCTGCCAGGGATGCCCTCACTGAATATTCCGACTCTTCGGGATTTTCTTCATTGGCCATAGCATTGTATAGGTCCAGCATAAAGAGAGGTGCAGAGGAAGCTTGTTTTCCAGGTGAAAATGGTCTGGGTCTATGAGGCAAACCCAAGATAGAGAGAATTTCCCTCTGAATTTCCCGTCTTTCGTGGTTCCGTAGTCTTCTATAAATAAAACTGGAGTGAACATGATTGTCTCCCAAACCTCCTTTTGCATAACCCACTAGAACCCAGCAGCTCCAGAGGAAACCCACAATACTCCTAAGTAGAAATACAGTCAGATGCATTTTTGTCCAAAAGCAAAAGTTGATATTTTTAGTCCTTCTTGTCCTCTTAAAAAAAAAAAAAAAAAAAAAAAATCTAAGTTCCTAGGAGGTGCGTTTTCCCAGTAGCTGAAAAAACAAATTTACCTATTCTTCATGACAGTGACATTTCAGAACATAACATCCTCACTGATTTTCCTGTCCTATTTTAAATACTTTGGAATATGTCAAGAGTAGTTATTTCTAAGAAAGCTGAAACTTGGATTTCCAATTATCCACAGTTGTTAAGAGTTTTTGCTGCATTGATGTAGCAGAAGACGGATAAAATTATTTGATCAGATGACCTATGCATTCCTATAGGAATTTATGGTAATCAGGCCTTTGGTATTTGAATCAAGGAAAGTTGATCTTCTGATAAACTGTAGTTCCCAAAGTTATCTTCACTTGCTCTTGAGTTCTTCTCAACCCTTGAGCTCTTTCCAAGACAAATCCTGATTTCTGAATCACAGATCTATGCTGATCTGCACCTTGGTGTTGGAATATATATTTGTCCGGCAGCTTGGTGATAACTTTAACATCTTTTGTGTCGTCTTAGTGTAAAATAAGACTCAAGGTTGTACTATTCAAGTAAATGTGTTTCCCTGAATTTACTTGAAAACCTTCCTGTAAGTCCATTCAATCCCTTTCTCCTTCTAACTGTTAATTCCACCTCCAGCAGGCACAAATATACCAGCCCTCTTCAAGGGAGATCTAAAGAGTAATGTAAGCACAACCCTGCTGGGAAAGAAGAGGCTTCTCATTGTAATTTGAAACTGGTAAAGCAAAAAGAACTTAACCCTTTTGCTACCAGAAAAGTCTTCATTTTCACAATTTTATAACCACGCATCTAACACAGCACAGTGATACATGGGGCATAGAAGTCCTGGGGTGGGGGCAAAGCCAGTTTTAAGCAGCACACTGAAACTTTTGCCACCAGTTTTATAGAGTACTCTTTTATATCTTTCTTTTCATAGTACACATTTAATACACTCTTATATTAAGTCTCAGGTTGTGGCTAAATTAACATAAATCTCAGTTCTATATTTGAGGTTATTTCTAGCTTTTATGAGTTACTAAAATTTACTTCTTAAAAAATAAAAGGAAGAGTTGTAAATTGAGGTTAATTTGTTGTTTCTTGATGACAGTCAGATCTTTTTAGAATAAAATACAGTAGAGAATTAATCAGCAGTAAATATATTCTAGCTCCCAAAGCAGTAGTTATAGTAATTTAATAATGGTGATGAGATAGCCCAGCTTTAATGATCTTTAAATACAAAAATTTTAAACAGAAAAATATATTTCCATTTCTCTTATTAAGTCAGTTACGGTTGAAAGACAAATACCCCAAGATACAGTGTCATGATTCTTAACTCCTAAGTCATTTCAGTTGAAATGTAAACAGACTTACAAATTAGATTTTTCCCATAAGTTATACTCAGTACTTTGGTTTGTTTTAACCCATGCAAATAAACACAAGTCAAATATTCTCTATGACTCCATGCAGATTGAAATTTGCATTTTCAAAATTTGATGGATATAATGGGGAAAGTGCACACCTTTCTAAAATAGCATACTTAATCCAAGGAAATGAGCAAAGTACGTGTTTATCCTTTATGTTTAATGCCTTTAAAATTTAGAAGTCTACAATGTTTTCGTGCAGCTATAATTTTCCTTACAAGCTCTCACTTAACCTTAGGGCTCACAGTACTTTCATTGTCTGGGATATTATTCTGATACCAGTGTATATTTATCGAGCAAATTCTAGAACTATTATGAAATTTTAATGTTTTTCTTTTACTCTACCTAGAGGCGCCTGGTTTCTTGTTTAATCTCTTTTTTAAATATTTCCTCTGAGTGTCTAAAGTGAAGGCGTGTTTTTCACAAGTCTTCAGTTTGTTGGTGAAGGCAAGATATCTGAAAGAGCTGGCAGAATCTTATTGTGTGCCTCATTTTTCTTATACAAACCCCTGCCCCAAAACTTGACAATACTGTTTCATATTTGCCCTACTGAAGATTCCTTATTAGCAGCCATGTCGGACACACAGTGGCAGATCCAAGAACCAATATACATGGAGCACCTTTATAAAATCGATATCACATGGAGAGTGATAGTGCAGGTTGTTAGCAAGTGAAGGAATACTATTTCAATTAAGAAAGGGTTTAAACCACTAAAATTCTTGAAGTTGTTTATTTCCTATCCAAACCAACCTAAGAATTTTTGGTCATTGCTATGGATTCAAATCAAGTACGTTGAGACCAAAAAAAGAACAAAACAAAAACAAAAACCTTTTTCTCTGTGTTTAGAAAACCAATCCCAACTAAAGCCTACAGTTTCTCTCTACATTTTTAAATAAATGATCAAGGTTCTGAATATGCTTCATGTCTCTAGAGTACAGCATAAAGTTACAAGTAAAAATTGGCCACACTAGAGGAAGAAACAACGTTTATTATCTTCCACACATGCTTTTTCCCCCCTAAGATACAAATGAAAAATAAAAGTGAGTTTAGGTGTCACGAGTCACAAAAACTCATTTTCCCAAAGCATGATTTATAATATCAATCAGTGTCATTGTGATTTAACCACTTAACCAGGCATATATAGCCTACCTCTGTGTTGGAAATCAGTTGCCAATATTTCTGGTCAGAATCTTTAGTATCCACCCTCCCCCCACCTTCCCTTCCAACTCAGACTAGATTTGGCAAACATTCATTTTTCAAAAGGATCAACATGTGCAATGAGAGAAAGAAAATAAAGAAGAAAAAAACTTGCCAGGAATAAAGGGGAAATGCTAACCACCAAATGAAAAGCCAGATTCATTTTCAATTAAATGTATTTTACTACATAATTTGGATTCCCAGGTAGATGTGTATTTATATACATGAGAGCAATTTGAAAGATAAAGTATCTGTAACTGCAAAGTATAAACATTCCAAATTTCAGAGTATGTATTTAAAAGTTGTATAAGTCATTGAACATACTGAATAAATATATGCTGAGAAAGAAGTTGGGACTGGAGAAACACCCAAAGCATCTCAAGAATTGTTCCTAAAGATAATTACATTTCAAGAAGAGGAGCCTGCATAGAAACCTACCTCTCATAATGTAATATTTGCCTGGGCTATATACTAATGGGAGCGACCTTCTGGAGGGGTACAGAGACAACTGAATCCAGCTAAGAGGTACTTCTCCACTGTCATTGTCTCCGTTCATTTTCTCTTTCCTTCACCAAAATTTGACGCATTTAGTCCACGAATATGTAAACCACCTACATCCAATAGACAAGCTTCAGAAGAAACTTGTTCAAAAGAAAGTTGAAACATTTGTAAATCTGTTTTGTCTGGAAGGGTCTTTATATTTCACTTCTGGTTTCGTTGTTGGTTTCTCCTTGAAACAAAAGTTCCTCTGTGAAAGACATGACTGCAGTTAAAGACAGATACCCAATATACATGATATCTGCATTCCTAAATTATCTTTCAAGTTTGGAAAATAGTCCAAAATAATGTTAATGCAATCATAAAATCCTTAAGCAGCAGCTATCTTGGATCGTGTTGGAGGGCGTGAGGAGAAAGGGTGGAAAGGAGATTGCTGAGGAGATTGGAAAGACTGCCAGTAAAACATCTCCTTCTAGAATCTTCTTGGTGAATACACACGCACGGGCAGAATACAGCAGCTTCTGTGATATTAAACTGCCTTCAGCTCACTCTTTTTGAGCCAAAAAACATAGCACATGTAAAAGAGAGAATATGGCATACATAGCAGTGGTCCTGAGTGGTGCTACGCCACCACCACCCCCCCCCCACCAGACTTATATTTGCCTGCAGTAAGTGAAAGGGGTTGCAATCATGGGCAGCCTACACTTTTTTGTCTAAGGAATATCTTTTAAGGAAAACTTGGAAATTAATAATAAAATACAGTCACCAGAAATGTTCAACGTTTAGTATTATTTTTAATAAATGATGAAATTAGTGAATATTTTGAAGTGAAAAGAGGATTTTTTCAATATGCTTTGTATTATTATACATTCCTAAGGTTGTTTTGCAACATTTCATGAGTAGGCTTCCTAATAGTTACTTAAGGGAAAACAAACCAACATTTAACTATTCTGAATCAAACACTACTAATGTAAGGCCTAAGGACTGTATCTAACAAATAGACTCCCAATTGACTGACTTGAGAACAACCGGTCAAGATAATTAGGTTAGATGTTTTATCCCTCAACCATATGACAGAATATTTTAAGTAGTTAGGTGACAATTAAGCAGTTAGTTACATAGTTAGCCATGAAAGAATGTCTTCATTGGCAGAGCAATTTAGAATTTAAAAACTCCATCAGAATACCCCACCATTTGGAATTATTTATTCGTTTGATGAATATTTACTAAATGCTTACTATGTGACTACTGTGTGCTCTATCTTTAGATATATCAAAAACTTCAAACAAAGCTCTTGTCCCCTCAGAGTTGATAATCATACATTATCATTTCAGTTGATTTAATAGCATAAAATTATTTAAAAATGGCTATTAATCAAGCTATTTCTACCTTTTTTGAGAGATTAACTAGAATGAATGTTGTGTAAAAGTAGGGGGTTGGTTTACTTGGTTCACCAATGTCAAATAGTACATACTAACAACTCAATTAATACAGGTCACACAACACATCTTTCAACAAAGATGAACAATATTCCAGAGATTTTTTTTTTTTAAACAGTGCTCTCTGGAAACATAGGAATAAGGATTCATTAGGCACGTAAGTTGAGCAATCACTGTATCTCTTAGTAGGTAGGCTCGCCTGATACACTAAAGGTTACTACTTTCATGAAGAAATTGGTTTATTAGGAGCCTCCTCCCAGTTATAAATTGAAGTACAAACTTCTGTCAATACTAGACAATCAAAGTGACTTAGAAGGAAAAGCATCATTACGTTAACAATTGCAAAATGCCTCAGTCTATCATTACAAAAGAGCTGATTAGGTTATGTCTATTAAATTAATGTTGTCCTTGACCCAAAAGAGCAACTTTGGTCAATTAATACCTCATTCTTTTGAATTGCAATGGCTTATTTGTTTTGTTTCAGGTGGTTTGTTTTTTTGGGTGTGTGCTGTTTTTATGGCCTATATTGTAATGCAAGAGACCCTGAAAGTGACCATTAACCATTAACACTACCCCTGCTAAGCCTTAAACAGGTATATACAGAGTTGAGAAACACAGGAGACTCTGGGATGAGGTGAGATCTGAAAAAGCCTGGACATGGGGAAAGGTACTAGATAAGACAAGTTGGAGAATACCAAAATAAAAGTTTCTAAATTCATGCTTTTTAAAAAAGATTTTATTTATTTATTTGTCAGAGAGATGGAGATCCCAAGCAGAGGCAGGCAGAGGGAGAAGCAGGCTCCCCCCTGAGCAAGGAGACTCAATCCCAGGACCCTGGGACCCTGACCTCAGCTGAAGACAGACTCTTAACCGACCAAACCACCCAAGTGTCCCTAAATTCATACTTTCTACAGCTTACACTTTTGCAGATGAAAAACTTTACCAGTATACTGACAGACGCAAAATCTGTGGGAGTATTAAAGTTCAAGGAAGAGCACACCTGCCAATTTACCCCAATAATTCTCATGAAGAGCAAATTAACCCTCAGTGAAAAATAAAATACATAAGTGGTGCTAGTCATGATATGTCCAATAAAACAATCTGAAGGAAATTTTAAAATTACCTAATGCAAAATTGCCTCGATAGCATATTTACTATTATCTGCAATGCTTTTAAATAAATGACTCTACTTATCCATAACATCTTTTTTTTTTCCCACAAAACAGACAGTATTTCACAGAATCCACATCCAAAGGTTTAGGGTAAATTTAGAGCCTAATAAATTAACTCCAACAGTATCACAAAAATTGTCCATTAGCAACAGAAAAAATGTGTGCATCTGTCACCCAAAACCCATTAATATTCTGTAACATGAGAGGATATGAACTATTTTTCCTAAGACATAACATGCTGAGGAAATATAACTGATAATGAGGAGGATAGATAACCATTATCAATATTCAAGTTATAAACATATAAAATTCCTTTAACGCAAAGTTTCTCAAATCAAGTTGCACATGACAATCACAAAGGGGAACGGGTAGAATTTTTAAGAAATACTAATGACTGGACCACAACAAAGACTAATTAAATCATAACTCGAGGACAGTCCCAGATGCCAGTATTTTTTAGTACTGATTAATACGTAGCCAGAGTTAAGAACCACTAACAAATAGTCTTAGAAACATCTAAACCATTACACACATATTAAGAGTATGTTTCAGTGTCATAATAGTGTTTCCAAATTAGAACAAGACCTTTGATTTTTCCTTGATTGCTCCTAAGCAATAAATTCCTTAAACAAATACACAATGCTTATATCCACGAAAACATTTGCACTCATTAGACACTAAGTACAGCTTATTCAGCACCTACTACAATAATAAAACGCCATCCTTCCTCTTGCCAATTTAGAGGTCAGTTGTTTCTAGAACAACCTCCTTAGATATTTGTATTTGGACACCGAGCTTAAAATTCCATTTCTTTGACAGAGATCACAACTAGGCAGAGAGGCAGGCAGAGAGAGAGGGGGAAGCAGGCTCCCCACTGAGCAGAGAACCTGATGCGGGGCTCGATCCCAAGACCCTGGGATCACGACCTGAGCCGAAGGCAGAGGCGTTAACCCACTGAGCCACCCAGGCTCCTGACTAAAATTCCATTTCTAATACAGAAAATGCTATTGTATTACAGAAGGAATAAGAATATATTCTTTAAAGTGGTACCTGTGATCACAGGGTCCTCTTTGCTCTTCTATGCATGTAGCTTTTTCTTTCTTTCTTTCTTTTTAAAGATTTTGTTTATTTATTTGACAGTCAGAGATCACAAGTTGGCAGAGAGAGAGAGAGAGGAAGGGAAGCAGGCTCCCTGCGGAGCAGAGAGCCCAATGTGGGGCTCAATCCCAGGACCCTGGGATCATGACCTGAGCAAAAGGCAGAGGCTTTAACCCACTGAGCCACCCAGGTGCCCCTGCATGCAGCTCTTTCTTGGGTTGTAACATAGTGTGAACCACAACAACATAACTCTTTAAATTCAACTAAAACAGTCACCTGAGATCACATAACAGGTGTCTTTCCTGCCTACACTGGAAATGTTCAGTTAGCAAACTTTCCTACCTCCTTGGTTTTTAGAAGCGCCTGTGTGTTTGTGCGCATGCGTGTGCGTGCTTGGATGCACCTCGTGTGTGCATGTGTACCTCTGAAGTTCCCTCTTGCACTGGATCTCCTTTCCATCTTTGTTCCCCAGTTACTTTCTATATTTAAATGCTATTGATTTTCACTTCTGCAACCTGGCATTCTCTTGATATCTTTGTTCCTCCATTTTACAATAAACTCTTTATCTGTGTCTCCATTTTCAAAAGCCTATCCTCCTAGGTCTCTTATCTAGAACTCTCTTCAAGTGTGTAACTGTTTTCTTTATCTCTCACCTTTCACCAGCTCTCTCTTCCTTCAGGGTAATCCTACCTCCCCCTCCTAATCTCCAGTTCCTTCTTCCTCCTTCTGGAACAGTTGCATTTTCTATCACTGCATGTTTATTATCAAGGCATTGATAGCATCAAATTGCAGTACAATAATACATTTTCCATCGATAAATGCATTTAATGTTTAAACTGCTTCTGTAGAAATGGATGCAAATATGTAGCCTATCGACTCAACACTAGATTGGTGTTTTCAGATGCATATATAAATCCTTTTGAAACATTCACTTTTTAACATTCATGGCCAAAAAATAACAAGAATAATAACTGAGTTTTAATGAAATATTAAATGAAGGAATTTTAATGAAATATTAAAATTCAGCCTTACATTGAAAGTACAAAAAATAAATAAATAAATAACCTAACCAGTAACTGAAATTATATCCAGGTGCTAATCCACACCTAGCATACTGGATTATTACCTTGATTCCAAAGTATGAACATTTTACTCTCAACATTTTATATTCTTAGCATGAAACACAGCTCTCTAAATAGGAGGCTCTAATCCAACATGCAGTACTACTCAATACTGTCTTCTAAAATGTCTTTTAAGACTTCTAGAAAATTCTCTAGAAATAATGCTTATCAATTATATGTTATCCTCCAACCATTTTTAAGTAAATAAAATTAAGTGAAATCATCTATAATTTCTAATGCAATTCAGGAATTCCTCATATATGGATATGCTACTCATTTCCATATATTTTCAAACATGCTTCTTAAATCATTGAAAAAGACTCATTGGACAAAGACCAATCTGATAATGTCCCTTAAACAGAATGATACAGATGTCAACATTCACAACTGGTCAAGTTTTCAAGCACTCTCTAGGTGGTAAAACTTAACTTCCATGGAACTCTGGAACAGTTTGGCGAGTCTGAGCTTTTTCTGTTCTAAATCTATAGATATCAATGGGTGCTTGATTCTACAACTATAGCCCAAAAATACGTGGGTGTGATTCCTCTACCAAACATAATTATTGAATCATCTAAATATACTGAATCAGAATCACTTATAAGAATAAAATCAGTAAAATCATGGGGTATCAGCTTATAACTCATTGCCCTATAACATGTATACTGTTTTCCTTGCAAGTAACCTTGTAATTGGATGCTTGAATCTTCTAGTAGGTACTGACTACACCTTATCACTTAGCATGTACTCGAAGAATGTCAACTAGGAAACTAGATTTATATCTTGATTTTGCCACTTACTGTCTGAATAACCTTGGAAAAGTCATTTGCAATCATATGACTAAGAGTAACAGGATGGAGTTACTTTTGTTAATCTAAGTTTCTTCACCTGTGAATGGGAAAAATACCTCACTATGGGGTTGTTGAACCCATTAAAATGACAGACTGGGGGGCACCTGGGTGGCTCAGTGGGTTAAGCCTCTGCCTTCAGCTCAGGTCATGATCTCAGGGTCCTGGGATCAAGCCCCACATTAGGCTCTCTGCTCAGCAGGGAGCCTGCTTCCCCCTATCTCTCTGCCTGCCTCTCTGCCTACTTGTGATCTTTCTGTCAAATAAATAACTAAAATCTTTTTAAAAAAAATGACAGACTGTAGGAGAAACTGTTTCATAAAAATCAGCGTGTTTTGTAGCTTATTATCATAAGCACATGGCACAGTAGAATTTAGATTCCTGTAAGCTTCTCCAGTGGTTGGTCCTCACTGATACACTGAGATTCAGTGTTTATATTCCTGCTTAGTCTCTTGATGGAGAGAAAAAGACTTAAAAATTATCATGAAAATATTATTCCCTAATGTTATGTCTACAGATGTTATGTCTACAGATAGACAAGTTAGACAAAGCCAGGAATTTCATGCTGTTATCTTTATGCACAATCTATTAACATCTTGAGGATCATAAAGCATATCTCTCTGTAGTGATATTGCCTTCTTATTTATCAGTCCATCTCAAATCTGCTCTTGTGGTAGACCACTGCAGTGGCAGAAGAATAAGTTTGATTAACTAACTATTCCTCCACTGTACAAGAAAGAACACTTTATTATTTTTTTTTTAAGGAAGAACGTTTTAAACGCATATCTACCCTGAGGTCTTTCATTAGTGTTAATCAGGTAGTCCACATCTGAACTTGGTGGGTGAAAAGAGGGGAAGAGTTAGACTGCTAAGCCTTGACTCGAGTAAGCAATATATGAAAAGGAAAAAGGATGGTCCAAAGGATATAGTCATGCCTATAAAAATGTATTCCACTATGGGGACATTTACTTCTCACAATGTACAGCATTAGATTTTGATCAGAGTGGTTTCAAGCAGTAATTCTGGTTCTGCCTACTTTGTTACATGTAAGAAAGGACACTCAACACCTCCACTTCAGTTTCTTCATCTTAAAAAAGTGGGAGTGGGCGCCTGGGTGGCTCAGTCAGTTGAGCGTCTGCCTCAGGCTCAGGTCATGATCCCGGAGTCCTGGGATCAAGCCCCAGGCTGGACTCCCTGCACAGTGGTAAGCCTGCTTCTCCCTCTCCCTCTGTCAGGTCCCCTGCTTGTGTTCTCTCACTCTCTCATAAATAAGTAAAATCTAAAAAAAAAAAAAAAAAAGTGGGATATTGGGGTGCCTGGGGCTCATTTAGGCATCCAACTTTTGATTTCGGCTCCTGTCATGAGATCAAGCCCCCCATCAGGCTCAGTGCTAGACATGGAGGATGCTTAAGATTCTCTCTTTCCCTCTCCCCACCAGTGCCCCTCTTAAAAAACAAAACAAAACAAAACTGGGATAATAATAACAACATGTATTCTAGAATATTGTTATGATTCCTTAATGACACAGTATGTGAATATTCTTCCATAAATGCAAAGCAATTGTTATGATAGCATTTGGCAAGTTTAATATTCAGAACACTGTAACTGAGAGGAATACCGAACAATTTTTATAAGACTGTCCAAAGAACTTGCTTGCTGGTACACATTTAGAATAAATAAAGATATTTTAATGGCAGTGGTGGTAGTACACAGTATTTTCCAAGCAAATTTTATCATGGAGTCACTTATTTAAGAAAATGATTGCTATTTGGTAAAACACATCCTAGGACTGACCTTCGACTAGCACATTTTGGGAAAGAATTAATTGGTATGTTATAATTGGAGAGGCAAGATAAAACAGTGACTAAGAGCCTATGCTCAGGAACCAGACTGAACATAAATGCTGGCTTCCCTATCTTGTAGCTATGTAACCGCACTCAACCTCAGTTTTCCAATCTTTAAAATGGGGACAATAACGGTTCCCACCACACAGGGTTTTACGATGTTAAATGAGTTAATAAATGTGAAAAGACTCAACATAGGGCCTGGCACATAACAAATGCCAGGTACCATTAGATTTCACTATTTAGTGACTAATTCCTAGAGGACAGGACTTTTTTTTTTTAATGTATCCTTGTATCCCCCTGCCTAGTACAGTGTTTGGCAGATAGATGTCCAAGAGAGTTAATGCGCATTCATTTATTTAAAACATATTTACTAAGCATTTACCTGTAGCTAAACAACACCCACTTTTAAAGAAACATTAGTAAATATTCACATATCTTATCACTTTACCAACATAGTATTAAAGTCTAAGAAATGTAGTCACAATTGCAGGTCCACACAGACTGCTATTACATTGATAACACAACTCAAAAAACGCATCCTGCAATTTAAAACAAAAAAGGTCAAAATGCTGATCTCCCGGAAGACATTTTCTCATGCCGATGTGACCCATAACAACACTAGCCAAGCTCACCAGATGAACTATAATACATATGAATTTAGAAGTATGTGCTTTTAACAGCAGTTTTCTGGAAATGACGAGATACAGTTTTAGTTTTTCACGTTATTACAGATGTCTTGAGAATACTATGTGGAAGTAAACAACCGTAATACGAGCCCAAGATAAAACAATCAGTTCGTGACTCTTCCTTTTCCTCTCACTGACCAGCGGGAGACAGCTTCACTGCCCTTTGCATTCATTCCATTGGATGGAGAGGGAATAGAAAAGATGGAATTAAAATTAGTCAAACCTGTCCTATCCATGACATTTTTCCTAGGTTAGGCAGTAAAGGAGATTTAAAGGAATGAATAAACCCCTTTAAGAAGTCCTTGCCACTAACACAGATAACCGAAAAATGAGTTTTTATTCATCTTGATAAAATCAGTCATAAAAACAAATTTTGGTTCAGCAGCTAAAAATAGCTATCATTCAAACACATAAAGACTTTCTGTAAAAGTTGTTTTAAAGTTTAAAGTGCCATGAACAGTCCACTAATTTGTATTTAGTGTTATTTGCCAAATAGAGCCAATTCTAACTTTTATATACAGTAGGCAGATGGAGATAAAATCCCCAAGTCCAAAAATGTAACCATAATAAATGGAAGAGTTTATTTTTTCCCACATTTATGAGAATAAAAATGAAACTTTTTCGGTGTCCAGACCAAACTCAAAACAAAATCCCTCAACTTCTGTTTTAGAATTTTGATGCCAATTTTGAGCTAATGAAGTAACAATCCGCAGCACTGTTGCAAAGCTAAAAAAAAAGGGGAAAAAATGGGGTTTTATACAAACACTGACAGGCCCTGACCATCAGTGGCACTAGAAGGCGCCACCATAATTGCAGTCTCCTCAAGACATAACTTCTTTCAGGCGAAGCAGGCGAGCCAATATTTTGTATTTTAATTAAGAAACCTGGACTTTGTTTATAATAATTGACTGTTAGGTCAGTTCTTGCCAGGATATACTTGTAAAAGAGAATTTTTGCCTCAAGTAAGCTTTCATTTAAGATTTTGGACCAGATTTAAAATTGGGGATTGAAATCTTTTTCAGCCATTTATTTTAGCTTTCATTGTCACACTAACAGGATAAGATTATATATTTGTGTAGATATCTAACCTACTCATCAATGGCCATAAATATTTATTTGTTCCATGACAACTTTTAGTTGTACTGATAAAAATGTATTATCTTCTATGAACACAAAACCCACATTGTTTCCCTCATTAATTACTTAGAGCTGAACATAATTCAATGCTTGCATAGTGTTATGAAACATATCAATCAGTAGTCAAGACAGAGTAGAACATTAAAGAGATAATCTAACAACAGATGAAATATTTTGAGATGTGAAACACCCATATACTGATTTTGGAAATGTCTCTTTTGGGGCTGTTCAAACTAAAGTGTTTGATACAATTAATTCCTTCAAACTCCTATTGCCAAAAATATTTGTCTTCTTAATCATAATTAGTTTTTTGGCACATGTGATAATAGCAGTATTACTTAATATTGTTTTAAAAGCAAATTAGAGGCAGAGTATATGTCTAAATTCATACCTCTAGCAAATGAGGTTCCAAAGGAAACCAAATGGAACACTGCCACCTTTTGGTTACATAAATTGTAAAGTTGCAGACATTTACTGTAGGGTTTTTCAATGAAAATATCTAGACATACTTGCAGCTTTTAGAAGTAGTAATCCTATCTTTGTTGATATGAAAGTACCCATCTTTAAATTTTTGTTTCTCAGTTGTAATTCTTTAAGTATTTCAGTTTTCATTTTGCAAGTTTTTCCCCAAACTTTTGAACTTTAGTACCTGGAAACAATTCTTCCTGTTTATTTTGTAAAGGGCGAATAATGACCTCAAAATGAAAAACACAAAGAGACTTTTATATCCTAGGGCCATGTCTTGAACATTTCTATTACTTCTCTTTATACCAAACCATACCACTACCTTACAGAACAGGATTTTGCAGTGACACACTCAAATTCCCCAAAGCACTAATTGCATTTCTTTCAGCTAGAAGGATTTATGCCTTCTCACCCCAGAAGTGTTCTATGTATACAGTTTTAAATTATAGGATAAAAAAAATGATACAGTAGGTGCCTAGACACATATAAGGAATAACTGGTAGGTGAGAAGAAATGAAGGGCTATATATAGACATAGATTTCATTTAGGGCAAGATCTGAAGTTTTGATGTCTAAGTTTGGGGACAAAACAAAACAAGGAGAATTAAGGGTGGGAGAACAAACAGCACCTTAATAAATAAGGTAAATAAAGGAATTAGTTGAACAGCGAATCATACAATTTTTTTTTCAGTCTAGTTCCCACAACCTGGTTGACTCTACTGATAAACAGCCTCTCGGCTATAAAAGTAGAATAACAGTAAATAACATATAGTCGAGATAATAAGAAAAAAAATATATACATGTGAGTTTAAATAAAAGATGTAGAAAATCTTAGGTGCCAGCAACAGAGAAGAAATGTAAAATCAGAGATCTGTAAAGTGACACAGTGAACGTTCAAGGGTTTATCAGGCTCAGGAAAAGCCTCATTTCTCGGGGTTGAAGATTAAAAGTCCATTTGGGATATGAACATGACCTTGGGACTTATATGAGGTTATGTGTAGAATCTGAACTCCCTGTAAAAAGCTAAAGACTCGAAGAGTGACTCCTGAATGGTAGAGGGGACAAATAGCATCACTACACCTAGGGAAGTCTGGAGAAGTAATAAGGATATTAAATTTAGCCTGAGGATCTAAGGGGGGGGAATAAAATTCTCCTCTAGAGATGAAAACCGAAGACTTCAAGGTGGCCTTTCAGGATGGTAGTAGACTCCTCAAGTCAACAAATTAAAAACTAGTCCTAAACCAATTGAACAAACATGAACACATGCTATGAGTACATAGCATCCCTTCAACAACTTACAGTCCACAGTATTCCAACAGGCAGTAAAATCCTTCTTGAAGAAAACTTCAAAATCAAAACTACAAACCATATAAAGAAATGATCTAACATAAGCAGGAGTCAACAAATAAAACAGCAAGTAGTATAACATACCCCAAAACTGGAGGCAATGAAATCATCTGAAATAGACTATTTTAAAAACTATGCTTAAGGGGTGCCTGGGTGGCTCAGTGGGTTAAAGTCTCTGCCTTCAGCTTGGGTCATGATCTCAGGATCCTGGGATCAAGCCCCGCATCGGGCTCTCTGCTCAGCGGACAGCCTGCTTCCTCCTCTTTCACTGCCTGCCTCTCTGCCTACTTGTGATCTCTGTCTGTCAAATAAATAAAATCTTAAAAAAAAGCAAAAACAAAACTATGCTTAAAATAGAGACAACAAAAGAACCAGAAACCACAATCTATACACATACACACCAGGACATTGTGGGGGGGGGGGGAGAGGGGGAGGAGGATTTAAAAAATAAATTAATAGAAACAAAAAATATAAAAAATTTAAACAAATTTTAAAAATTTAAACAAAATTTTTAAAAAATGAATGAGTGATTTTAAATGACCAAATGGACACAGCTGAAAGAAAAATTTAACAAGATGATCTAGGAAGCTTACCCATCTATACTACAAAAAAAAAAAAAAAAAGAAGAAGAAGAAGAAGAAGAAAAAGAAGATACATAAAAATGAAGCAGTGGATATCTCTGCAAAACATAATGGCAGCTTTCTCTTCAACAAACTTAGGGTGTATGTCTCAGTGTAATATTTATGAACCAATTTCAAGACAAACTATCCTAGTATCCACTACTATTATACTTTCAAATATTGCTTGAAATAATTGTAGAAAAACTTTTATGTTCAAGTTGTCAAATAGTAAACATGGATTTCAAACTACTAAAGTTAAGAATTTTCACACATTCTACAATGGAGAAACTTGAATTGTTTGTGAAAATTCTAGCTTCTGCTTTAGGTCATCATGAGTATGATAGACAGCCTCAGAAATAACTTCCTGGTATCCATGCCCTTGAATAAGCATCACCTTCAGTGTGGGTTGAACTTATGGACTTGCTCCTAAGGAATAAAATACAGAAGTAATGGGATCTTTCTTCCAATATTAGGTTTAAAAAGGATTGTAGCTTCTATCTGGGTTACTCTCTCTTTCTCACTGTCTAGCTCTCTTGTGAAACACCAACCATCCCATTGTGAGGACATTCACACAGCCTATGAAGTAAGAAATTGAGGCCTACTAGCAACTGCATGAGTGAACTTGGAAGTAGATCTTCTGAGGCCTATCCACATCACATCAATGATCTTGGAAGCAAATCTCTCCCCTCCATCCATCCCCATCAAACTACTGGATGATAGCTCAGGTACCACCAACAGGTACCACCAACAGCTGCAGCCTCATGATAGACCTTGAGCCACGGGAATCTCCTTATGCTGGGATCACATTCTTGACCCACAGAAAGTATAAAATAATAAATGTTGTCTTAAGCTTCTAAATTTGGGGGTTATTATGTAGCAATGGATAGTTTCTTCTTTTTTTAATTTTTTTATTTCAGTATAATTAATGCATTAATTTTATATAGTAGTTAATACATTAGTTTAAATACATTAAATTACACATTAGTTACATATAACGTACTCAGTTTCAGGTGTACAACGTAGTGATTCAACTTCTTTATATGTTATGCTATGCTTACCATAAGTGTAGCTATCATCTATCACCATATTACAATACCATTGACTTATGTGTGTCTTTTATTCTTGTGACATATTCATTCCATACTCAAATCTTACACTTCTCACTCCCCTTCCCCCATTTTGCCTATCCTTCATTTCTCTGGCAACCATCAGTTTTTTCTCTGTATTTATAGATTTGATTCTGCTTGCTTGTTATTTCATTTGTTTTTGTTTTTGTTTTTTTTTTTAGATTCTATGTATGAATGAGATCATAGGCTATTTGTCTTTCTTAGTTTGACTTATTTCACCTAGTATAATACCTCTAAGTCCATCCATGTTGTCATAATGGTATGATCTCATCCTTTTAATGGCTATATTATACTCCAGTATAGATATGTGTGCATTTATGTGTGCATGTGTGTTTATACACATACGTACATATACACACACAAGCATCACATCTTCCTTATCCATTCATCTATCAAAGACTATTATAAGTAATGCTACAATAACATAGCAGTCCATATATCTTTTTGAATTAATGTTTTCAATTTCTTTGGGTAAATACCCAATAGTAGAATTACTGGATCACATGATATTTCTATTTTTGATTTTTTGAGGAACCTCCATACTGTTTTTCACAATGGCTGTACCAATTTATATTCCCAATAGTGCACAAAGGTTCCTTCTTTTCACATCTTCACCAACACTTGCAATTTTTTGTGGTTTTGATTTTAACATTTTGATAGGTGTGAGGTGGTATCTTACTGTGGTTTTCATTTTCATTTCTCTGATGTTAAGTGATGTTGAACACTTTTCATGTGTCTATTGGCCAACTCTATATCTTCTTTGGAAAAATGCCTGTTTAAGTCCTCTGCCCATTTTTTAATCAGATTATCTATTTGGTGTTGACTTGTATAAGTTCCTTATATATTCTAAGTATTAACCACTTACTGGATTCATCATTTGCAAATATCTTTTCCCATTCAGTGGGTTGCCTTTTTGTTTTGTTGATGGCTTCTTTTGCAGTGTAAAAGTTTTTTATTTTGATATATTCCCAATAGTTTATTTTTGCTTTCGTTTTCCTTATTTTGGCAGACATATCCAGAAAAATGCTGTGATGACCAATGTCAGAGGAATTCCTGCCTGTGCTCTCTTCTAGGATTTTTATTGTTTCAGGTCTCATATTTAGATCTTTAATTTTGAGTTTATTTTTGTGTATGGTATAAGACAGTGATCCAGTTTCACTCTTTTTCATGTAGTCAGCCAGTTTTCTCAAAACCATTTATTGAAGAGATTGTCTTTGCCCCTTTGTGTATTCTTGCCTCCTTTGTCATAAATTGACCATACAAGCATAGGTTTATTGCTGGGATCTCTATTCTGTTCCATTGATCTATGGACCTATTTTTGTGCCAGTTATCATAATGTTTTGATTACTATGGCTTTGTGGTCTTGAAATCTGAAATTGTGATACCTCCAGCTTTGGTTTTTTGCTGTCATTTGTTGTTGTTGTTGTTGTTGTTGTTTTCTCAAGGTTGCTTTGGCCACTCAGCGTCTTTCGTGGTTCCATACACATTTTTGTTTTGTTTGTTCTAGTTCTCTGAAAAATGTTCTTGGTATTTTGATACAGATTGCATTTAACTTGATTCTTACATGAGTAATACTTCCTTTAACTTAGGAAAATTATTGGTATCAGTATCTCAACATTTATATTAGAATGTTAAATGGCAATACTTGATAATCCAGTTTCTCAAGAATATGGGTCTGCCATCTATCAGCTCTAGAGATATTAACAATTTTTTTCACCTGAAGCATCTTATTTGCATGTATTATATTCCTAGAAAAAAAAATCCCGAGATTTTCCCTCCTGTTTTTGTTTTGTTTCTTCATGATCCTTGATGCCAGTGAGGTTGTCAGGGATGAAAACCAAACTGGCAGGACAGGAGCAGATTATTCTGCCATTTTTCTAAACCTTGAGTTGTGCATCAAATCAGGGGCTGAACAGTCCACACTTGTTTAACCTGTCCATGAGGTTCACCACAATTTTCCCAGCTAGTGATCATTGGCAATTTCAAATTCACCCATGTAACCAAGATTCAATATCACAGTTAGAAACTGGACTATGGCCTAATAAGACTCTGGCATCTACCTCTCTTTATGGCATTGTTAATGCTTGGGAGAGCGTCTACCAGCACATTTATGCACACCAGTATGGTGGCGCAGAAAGATGGTGGAAAGAGCTACATATATCAACATTTTTTACTCGTCAAAGAAATTAGTACCAAAATCTGTTTTCTCTATTAAAAAATGGCTAAGAAACAAACTATTTAAAAAAGATAATCTAAAGGACATGCCATCCATATATTCCTTTAGAAAATTTAATCTAGAGTGCTGTGAAATGTGTAAGCCTGACAATTCACAGGCCTGAACCCCTGGGGCAAATAATACATTCTATGTTAATGAAAATTTTTAAAAAATTAATCTAAAGATATGGTATGAAGTAAGCTTAGAATGTTAGCTTAGAACTTCCATAACACTAATGTTGAAAATGCTGTTCCATCTAAATATGTCCCTATTTAAAACATCACATAACATTTTTATTTTAAAATTTAGTACCAGGGAGGCACCTGGGTGGCTCAGTCAGTTAAGCTTCGGACTCTTGGTTTCACTCAGATCATGATCTCATGGGTGGTGGGATGGAGCCCCCGGACAGGCTCCACACTCAGCAGGGAGTCTGCCTAAAGATTCTCTCCTTCTGCCCCTGTCCCTACTCACACACACTCTCTTTCTCTCTCTCTAAGATAAGTAAATATTTTTTTTAAATAAAAACAAAACAAAATAAAATTTAGTACCAGGGAAATATGTTTATTCCATAATTGCATTCATTTATTCATACCATAAATAATTTATTTATTGTCCTACCATAAGGTAAGCTTTTAAGTTGGTACTGAGAATACATTTGTTAGAAAAAAAGTGTCTGCTCTCACAGAAGTAGCTGTCTAAGGAACAAGCAAACATTAAACATGGATCAAAAGGGAAAAAAAAAAACTAAGGTGGAAGTTTTAACCAACACCTTAAGATGGCAGATATCAGACATCAACAAGAAGTACTAAATATAAAAATTCTCAAAGGAGGTTTATAAAAACAAGTTAAACATCCCATAAGTCCCTTACCTTAGGAATCAACAAGGATCAAAAGTTGAAAAAAAAACCTGCTGGTGTGTTGTGAATTTCTCCTCCTTTTTAGGGGAGAGAACTGGGGAGGGTGTCTGCCTCTAACATCAAACTTAATTACAAGAATTTCAGGGAATCCCCTCAGAGAACATAGTCCTGTATGCCTTAGAGCTGACAGTTACAGTCGCCGGTCTTCTACTGTTGGGTCCCCAATGTTGGGTCCCCCAATAATGGGTCCATGGTCAAAGGAGCAAGACTGATACAAAGCGAAGTTCAAGCAAAGCTTTATTTCGCACCAAGCATCAAGAATCAAACCGACCGTCAAACAGACCGGTCAGGGCCACCTCTTACAGAGAGTGCGACCCCTCCCTGCCTCACAGACGAACTTTTATAGAGCAAAGGCCATGTGGTTGAGCCTGGCCACACACAGGTGGCCAATGAAATTGCAATACACAGAGAAAGCTACAGCCATGCTAGGTCACACATGGGTGGCCAATTGAACTACAATTCACCCCATAGTAGACATTTGTACTAGCCTATCACCTTGGTGAGAATGGGCACCCAAAAGGCGGGGCCCACACTCCTTGGTAGCTAGGGAGACAGTATGCGTGCTCTACTGATTGGATGTCTCCACCTGACCCAACTTATCCCTGCATTCGGGCTGTTATCTCTACCTGACCTGACCCACCCTTGTATTTGGGCTTTGTTACCTGGGACTGGTTTTGCGGACTTGCTTTTAAATAAGTTCCCCTGGGGGTGGGCAGGGTCAATTTAAGTTTTACTGCATAAACAACAAAATGGCTGTTCAACCGAGGTGGGGCCACTCTGGCTAAATAGGCCCTTACACTACTATGATCTAGAAAACATAAAAGCAAGAATCTGCAGGCTAACCCCTCTGAGGATGGGCAAAGGGAGGTGGCTGAGTTGAGATGGGCCTGTATTCCCAGAAGTTGATATAAAGCAAACGATATTTTGTGGGTTTTCTGTAGACCGTATCTGGGCCACAGGGGGGAGAGTCAGGGTGCTGAGCTGTGTTAGAGCCCAGACCACAAAGGCTACCTAAGGAATGACCTGGCTACAGTCAGTAGAACTTAAAAGCCACCGCAGTCTTCTCAGCACCTACAAAAGGAAGAAACCACAAGTGAAAGCACCACTTACATCAAGATATTAAGTGAGAGGTCCCTGGTGATGGACAGTAGCAGCAGCCTAAATAATACACAAATGTGCTTTTCAAAAATAAAGGGTCCATGTTGAACATCTGTAGGCCCAGAGAACAGGAAGCAAGCACATGGAAACTTGCAATCTATTGCTCTTAGTTTCCTACATTAGTTACCTAAGGCTGCTGTAACAGATTACCTCAAACTGGGTGGTTTATAACAATGCACACAACACAGTCCTGAAGGCTAGAGGTCTAAAATCAAGGCCATTACTCTCTCTAAAGTCTGTAGGGGGAGGATCCTTCTTTGCCTCTTCCAGCTTCTCCTGGTTGTCAGTAATCCTCAACATTCCTTGGTCTGTACATGTATCCCTCCAATATCTCCCTCCTTCCTCACACAGATTTCTCCCTCGTGTATGTGTCTCTCTTCTTCTAATAAGGATACTAGTCATATTAGATTTATCCAGTATGACCTCATTATGATGAAATACTCCTACAGAGACCTTATTTCCAACTAAAGAGGCATTCTGAGGTCCTGAGTGAACATGAATTTTGGAGGACACCACTGAACCCCATACACTCCCCTACTTCCCACCATTTAAATTCCCAGAGTGGTCAGAGAAGGTAGGTAGTGGTGCAGGAGGTGAGCAGTCAATGAGAAGAAAACATTCTGGTCACTTCCCCTTCAACCTCTCCCCTGACTCCTCACTCTCCTTTCTGGCTCAGTTCTACATTTTCATCTTATGCCAGCCTTGGCCTTTCGGTCGTGTTCCCACGCTTTCAGCTCCTCAAACTGGCCATACTCTCTCTTGCCACAGGACGTTTACTCTGCTGATCCTTCTTCTTGGATTACTCTTCTGGAATATATCTCTGCACTGAAATTATGCCCATTCCCTCAGTATTTGTATGAAATACCACTTTCTCGGGACCCAAATGCTGGTTATCAGTCTAGAACCAGTCCATGACAAGGTTTTTATGACAAAATAGAACATTAGCTAAGGAGCTATGGTAATCATGGTACAAAAATACAGATCAATAAATTGATGGATGGATAGATGCATATGCATGTGTATATAAATTTAAGCATAGGCATTACTGTAATCGCAAGATGTGCTTTCTTGAGAAAGACTGCTTTTATTTTTTTATTCTGAGATTTTGCCTTTCTTGCATTTTTATAATATGAAAGTACACTTTATGTTAGCACATTATAGTGTTAGCAGATGGCAGGAATTTTTTTTTATTGTCCTTAATTGTCAAAAATACATAAAAATTTTGAAAGCTGGCAAATTTATATCAGTACAATTAGAAATTTTATTGGCTTATGAAATCAAAAAGTCTAGGAATCACACAGAATCTAATGATAAGACTTCCATATAGGCCACTAGAGGAGTGAAAACATGAAAAAATACTCATTAAACAACAAAAGTACTCTCCTTTCACTACTATTGCCTGTTAACTTGGGTATTTTACTGTTACCCTCACAGCTACTAAACCTATTATTTCTACATTTACCCTTGATTCCTATACCCTATTTCTCAACCCATTCGCTCACTGTTGTCTTACTCATCACAGTCCAAATGATCACGTGCTTCCGAACTACCCTTCGTAAAGTTTCTGAATTCCTCATCTCCTTCCACTTTTATTGTTCTCATCTCACAGATTTCTTTCTTTGGGTCATGCCAAGTGAATGTGTTCCCTGCTTCTGTTCACAGTCACGCCGCAGCAGTTGGGCTGTCCTCACTACACCCCACGGCATTTATTACTATAACCAGCTTGTTGACAGTACCATCTTTACAGTGGCTTTTCCAGGCTAACCTGGTAACCTCAACCTCCCATGCTAATTTAAGACCTTCTTCAGCTGATGTCATAATTTACTGAGAACTCTTCACAAACCTGAAATTAATTCCCTTTCTATCTTAAAATGATTCTGTAATCTCATCCATTTTGTCTTTACTCTGTCATGCAAAAAGTTGCCTTGAACCTTTCCCATCTCCTACACTTGGAATGATTCCATACTATATCCTACTTTGCCTAAGATCATCTTCTACCACCAATTCCCTTTTTAATATTTTCCACCATCTGCCTTTGTCAACTGTTGGACAAATAGACATTCCTTCCAAATACACGTTGGTCTCAATATAATACAAACTCTTGTGTTCACCTATCAATCCCTCAAATTATCATTCACTCTCTTTCCTATCTAAACTTCCACTTAGTTATCATTATGCATTTTGCCAAGTGCTAGTATTAAAATTTTGTTCCCACCACCTAGAGCTGAAACTTTCTCTTTACATGTCAACTCTAATATCCTATTTATACTATAGAATGGATTTCCTCCACTCTTGGCTTTTCTGATATATCCCAACAGCATTTGACACTGTAATTGCAGTATTTCACCATGATACTTTTTCATCTGTTCAATTATATGCCACTGATTCTCCTTCACTTTGTATATTTATGAAAGCTTCTGATGTGTTTTTTCCATCTTCTACTGCCCCCCTAAATATATATGTATGTGTACATATATGTAATACTTATAATTTCTATAATATATGTATAATATGTACATATATGTCTATATATATTCCTCCAGATTTCTGTGATGTGTCCTCTTTTAGACTCACTTTTCTCAAACAGATAATGTCTATTTTTCACAACTTCAACTAATATCATCCTGAAGATTATTACCAAACTAACAATTTTAGTTCTGACTTATTTCTCACTTCAAGACCCACATTTGTAGTTGGTTGTTGAGTATTTAAAACTCAATAAACTCATGGCACCTTGGTCTCAATATATGCAAAATGAAATTTATTTGTTCTCCTTCAAGACCCAAGTCCCCTTTATTCCATAAACAGTCACAATCTGTTAAGTGTTCTACATTACAGTCATTATCGTTAAGTGTTCTCTACTCTGATACTATAGAAAACTTAGTAATACCAAGATATAAGATACAGCTTCTACCCCTAGCAAATAGTTTCTACCCTTAGGTCTAGTAGAGAAGATAGAAGTACACAATTTTGTGTATTTTGATAGAGCTTAGCCCAGATTGCTGTGGGTGCCTATATCAGAATTAAGATAATCCTAGAAGAATTTCTGGAAGGATGGTCTCTAAGCTGCTGTGTTCTAAACAAAACGCAAATGACTAAGAGAGCTCCTGTTCATTTTTCTTTGAGATTATTTAACCATAGTACTTGATCTTGTATGTATATCACTATGACCTCTAGAACTGTTTTTTGAAATCAAAGTGCCTGGACTCCAACTGAAGATCTTGATTCAGCAGGGCCACAGTGGAACTCAAACCATTTTATCTTTCCGAATTTCTCTACTATAAACCTCCATACTCATTTAGAATATTATTGATAGCTCCTTCATTGGAAAGAAGAACGGTCAATTACAGAGGGGAAAATTTTTTCTAAACATAGGAAAGCAATTCCTGACCATTAAAAATTAGGAGACTACCGTGGGCTGTTCTCATATGCTCACTTCTTAGGAAAAGCCTTCCCAAACTTTTCCCTCAATTCCAGGGATACCACCTGTGATATATTTCTATCAGTATCCTTACCATCAATACCCTTACCTCTTGTGCCTGCCTCCTCCAGTAGATAAGGAGCTCCTTGAAAGTAGGGATTTTTTGCTTTTTCATTTTGGGGACTTCAGTGCTAGGTAATGCTATGTAAATGGTTAGCTGTTTGGTGAATATTTATGAATTAATTGATTAATGAGAACCAAATGGACCCTGGCTAAAGAATATTCTAGGAAAATGTAAGAGCAAATACAGGACCCTAGAGGTCAAAAAAAGCATGTATATTCAAGGGTAGGATGCAAAGATGGTTGTAGCCAAGGATAAAGCTGGAGAGGTAAGTATGACCCAGATCTGAAAAGGTCTTGGATTTCACGCTATAGTTTTGAGCCTTTATCCTAAAGGTTACAAGGACGCTCTTGAAAAATATGAAGAAGTATATTGTAATTGAACAAATTTAAGTCATAATGTTAAGCCATACACTCAGGTGGGCAAAACTTTAACATTCATTTTCTACAATTCACTTCAGTCTTGATTTTTAATCGCTAGTATGCCATTTCCAATACCATGGAAACACCATTATTTCTCATTTAAATGCTTTCTAGTCAAAATTTTCCTACCTTGTACTCCCATTTCTGCAGGGGCTTCTTAATTCTATGTCATGAAAGGAAGGCATCTGGTCTCTGGCCTTTGGTTTCTCTCCATACTATCATTTACTGAAATGCAGAGTCAGGCACAGTTCCCAGGATTCTAACTGGGTTAACTGGATGGATGATATCACCATTCACAAGAAAAAAGATAGAGGAATAAGAGCAGGTCTGTGGAAGGATCAGAGCGGAGAACACTATCTTTGAAGAGCCTGAGAGACAATCAAGAGATTAACTCAAGCAGGCAGACAGGCATCTGGGATCTGGAGCTCAGGAGAAAGGGCTGAGCTACAGATGGAGATGTGGATTTGGGATTCATCAACAGAATGCCTGTGAAAGATAGGTGCTCAATAAATTCTCATCTAAAAAGCACTGGAAGTGAGTGAAACCAGGGATATGCAAGTATAGAGTAGTAAGACATAAGGTCTGAAAATAGAAGATTAGAAGCACCAAAGTTTATGAAACAGGTTGAGGAAGCACTGCTCTTTAAACAGCCACATATGTGGGAAAAGAAACAAAGAGATAGTGGTATCACAGAACCCAAGATACCAGAGGGTTCAAAAGCATGGATTAATTACCATTCTCAAATAGCTCAGTGAGGTCAAGTAAGATAAGGAATAGAAATTGCCTGTTGTATTAAGCCACAGATTGATCTTCAAAGACCTTTACCTACAAAATTTTGGTGGGGTGGCCTTGATGGAAAACAGATTTCAGAGTGTATAGAAAATGAAATAGTGCATGAAGGCAACTATTTTACAAAAAATCTGAAGTGTAAAAGAAGGGGAGAGATAGGTCTGCTACTGAAGGAAACGTTAAGATAAAAAAAAAAAAAAGTTGGAGCGTTCTGGTTGCATTTAGAATTGCAAAACATCATTTTTTCCACTAGTCAGCATATTAGTTTCAGATCTCTGGTTACCATCCCTTCATTCTCTACATTACCTATATCACTATCATTTGCTAAATTCTGTCAGTTCTGTCTGGGAAGCAGTTTTCGCATTGCTTATTTCATTGTCCTATTAACATTCTTCTGAAGTGGAATACCTTCTTAACCTTCCTTAAATCACCCTACACAACAAGTTTACATTATCTTACTAAAGTACTGCTTTGATCACCTCACACAACTTCACATTTTTTTTTCAGTACTTTCCTATTGCCTATCACATAAAACAAACACGACACTTATGGAGAAAAAAAAACCTCCAAATTATTGCTCAGCTCATACGGTGAAACTTTATTTTTTACAAGACTCTACCATTTGTCATACCGTTCCCTCTGCCTAGAGATAATATCCTCCCCACTTTTCCAAATTCCACTCACCATACAAGACCCAGTCCAGACATCATCTCAACAATGATATTTGCTTTTGATCTCCTCAAGTGGAAGAGATCCCTTTTTCCCAATCTGACAGTCTTGAATTCTGATAGCTCCTTTCACACTTTTCACACACAGCGTGTGCTAAAGTTATTGGTGTGTTTAACTCCCTTGTGAGACAGTAAACAGTTTAGAGATAGAGAACATGGCTAGTGTATCTCGCAGCCTTAACTGAGCTTCCCCTATACAGTACATGTTCAAAAACACCAGTAAATATGTGAGTCCATTTGTTAGCAGTATGAGGCAAGAAGAGTCGAGAAAAAAGCAGTTGCAAAAAAAAAAAAATTAGTTTACTATCTATTCAGTAACTGAGACATTCAAATGTCATTATGATGATGATGATGATGATGATGATGGAATTTCATAGATCACTTACACAAAGCCTTCTTAATTAGAACCATAAAAATCAGTTTAAAAACATGAATTCAATATACACGAATAATAATGATATTAACAGTAGGCTCTGCAACATACATTAAGAGCACCATGGACCTGTGCACTGTGAAAGGACTCTGTGTCCTCTGGGAAATGCAGACCTAAAGAAAGCATCCTTGCTTATCATCCTGAGACACATAGTAGCAAATGAGAAGATTAAGAATAGTAGCCTCATGGAAAGTTTTTGAACTAAGAGATAATTTGACTTTGATTCAGAAAATAAGTTTGGAGTATATTTTACATCTGAAACATCTTGTGTTTACACAGTGTGCAACAGACAGATGGTAAGACAGAAGACCTCTCCAAGAATCGTAGAGTTTAATGAGAGAGACAAGAAGTTATTAATAGCAGGACACTTATCACTTCAGTCTCAAAGGCCTGGTACCAAACATAAGATGCTCATGGCAGTCACCAAAGATGACAGTCATGGCCACACTACAGTCTCCAGCTGGCTGCAGTCTGAGGCAGCCAAGGTGGCACCAAATCAGCAACCCAGGTAGGAACCAGAAATCCCCCATTGGACAACTCCTGTGTCCCCAGCTCTGTCTTCTCTTTGTAGAGCTGGGAGCCTCCCAGGTGTGATGGCTGCTGCCATCACAGGGAGAGCAGGGCTGTTCCTCCATCCCGCCAGGATTTCTCCAATCTCCACCCCTGCATCATTCAATTTGGATTTATTCTAGACCAGAGCTGTCCACTAGCAACATAATGCAACTCTGTGACCTGCACACATAATTTCAGATTTCCTAGTAGCTACAATTTTAAAAGGCACAATGAAATGAGTAAAATTAATTTTAATGATATATCCAACATGTTAGCACTTCATGTCATTGAAAAATTCCTAGTAAGATATTTTTCATTTTTTACATTATTTGAAATATAGTGTTTTATTTTACACTTACAGTACATTTCTGTGCATACTAACCACATTTTAAGTGCTGAACAGCCACATGTGCGTGAAAGCTGCCACAGTGCACAGCACAGTGCTAGACATCTGATACTCATGGGAAAACTGAGGTAGGAAAAGATACTCAATACAGCGCAGTTGGGCTTGTCTGGTTTTCCACCCTAGAACACCTCAGTTACCAGATCCTGGCAGGGACATGTGGTGCTCTAAGTGGGAATTATCATGTACAATTAGATGTACAACCTAGAGATTTTACACAATGTTGAATATAAACAGTGACACTGGGCATTCCTTAGTCCTGATTCAAAAACAAATGTGTCTAACATTTTTCCATTAAGTACAATATTTGCTCTAGACTGTCAGTATATACTATCTTCTATTCCCAATTTGCTAAGGTCTTTTTTTTTTTAAACTTTTTTTTTTTTAATTTATTCGACAGACAGAGATCACAGGTAGGCAGAGAGGCAGGCAGAGAGAGGAGGAAGCAGGCTCCCCGCTGAGCAGAGAGCCCGATGCAGGACTCTATCCCAGGACCCTGGGATCATGACCCGAGCCGAAAGCAGAGGCTTTAACCCACTGAGCCACCCAGGTTCCTGGGGTTTTGATTCTTATCAAATAATTTATGTACTTCTATTGAGAAATGCATCTAGATTTTTCCCTTCCTTAATCTGGTAAGCAGCAAGTTCATTAATATACTTTCTAATACCAAGGCAAATTGAATTTCTGGAATATAAGTATTTCAGTTAATACTTTTTGCATATCTTCTGAATTCATTTTGCTAATATTTTGCTAAGGATTTTTTTGCATATATGTTCAGGAATAGATTTGTCCATTATTAACTTTTCTTTGTTGCCTACATCTAATCTTGATATCAAGGTTATTTATACAATGAGTAGAAGAGTATTCCCTGGTTTTCCTTTGTCTAAAAATGTTATACAACTGAAATGATCCATTCCTTTGAAAGTTTAGAGAATTCACTCATAAAATTGCCTAAATCTGATATTTTGTTTGTGGAGAGAATAACTAATAATTTAATTTCTTTCAAGGTGATAAACTACTCAGATTTTCTATTTTTAAAATATCATAAGGGGACACCTGGGTGGCTCAGTCAGTTAAGCGTCTGCCTTTGGCTCAGGTCATGATCCCAGCCAGGGTCCTGGGATCGAGTCCCAATTCGGGCTCTTTGCTCAGCAGGGACACTTCTTCCCCCTTTGCCCCTCCACTTACTTGTGCTCTCTTCTCTGTCTCTCTGGAAAATAAATAAAGAAAATCTTTTTAAAAAAATAAAAAATCATAAGAAAAGAGAGACTCAAGTAAATGCTATGCTAGAGATACTGACAAAACTACTGTGGAAATATGAAGATTAGGATTGCTGAGGAGAAATGAAAAAGCAGAGGTTGCAACCCTGACTTAAGATTTGAAAGGTGAGTGAACTGTTGATAAAGGACAACTGGGGGGGGGGGGGGTAGTAAGAGAGAAGGTGACAGTCTTAACCCAATGCCTCACATAAGCAAAGTTTCAAAAGCATCAACTTTTATAGTATGTTCCTGGAGGAGCAAGAGGTCCCACACCTGGGTGTGCTGTGTGGAAAAACGAAAAACAAAAAACAAGAAAAAAAAAGAAAGCAGACTGGAAATTTGAACTCAGTGCTAAGAATTTGGACCTAATCTTAATAATTACATGTGGGATGTCTAAAATAATAAAACTGCTTCCTCATCTTTGTTCCTTGATAGATTAGGGCTTCCTGATATCATTATAAATCAGAATATATTGTACTCTCTTAGGCTACTTTTCTCAAAATTTTCTAAGCTTATAATGCCCTTCTTCTGTTGTATTCTAAAAATATCAGCACTCTGAGGGACTAGCCAGGAGCTCTGCTACATCTTGAATGCCTTTGCCTTTTAAATTTTACCAGAAAGGAGAGAATCGGACCCATGATTAACCACTTAATTCATCAGATAAAATAATGATTTTATCTGAAAAATAAAAAATGAAATGGAAAAGTATAAACATTTGGACATTGTCTTAAGACTGATTAAATATATATATGAATTATTTTTTTATCATTTTATTATAACTTTCCATTTTTTTTTCTATCCCAGGCAGTTTAATGCTAGACGTTTTGATAAAATACTGTGATGCACAAAGAATGAGATTCTGGCAGTTTCCTGACCTCAGGAATTTAGCAGTTTGAGAACTGCGGGGGTAGGGGGAGGTAACTATAGTTTATGGACTACTGCTGTGTGCCAAGCACTAATCTACATGTTTTGCGTGTATAATCTTACTCACTCTCCATAATATCTCTATGAATTAGATATTATCATTTCTTTGGATTAATGATGTAGCTTAAGTTCTGAAACTTACACATTCAACAAGCAACTTTAAATTTTAAGTTAAGTTATGGGACGCCTGGGTGGCTCAGTGGGTTAAGCATCTGCCAACTCAGGTCATGATTCCAGGGGACAGTCCTGCTCCTTGCTTCTTGCTCAGTGGGGACCCTGCTTCTCCCCTCCCTCCCTCTGCCTGCCACTCTCCCTGCTTGTGCTTTCTCACTCTCTGACAATTAAATCTTCAAAAAAAAATTTTAAGGTAATTTAAAAATGAATAATGGCATGTATATTTTCAAAAATATTTGTTGGATCAAACTGTTAAATAGTTTATGCAAGGTCACACACCTACTCCTTGGCAGACAAAGAATTGAACCCAGGTCTCTGATCCGAGGGCCCCTATCCTAAACATGTTTTATTGACTGTCTGCAGCATGATTCATAACACACAGTATTGTCTAAATGAAGAAGGGATTATTATTTGGTAAATCTAGATTTCTTATAAAACTACTCTGTAAACCACTTAGCTCAGCACCAGACACATTAAAAAAAAAAGGATCAGTTGATAGTGATCATTGTTACTAATGTAATTAACAGTATTGATCCATAAGATAAGCCCAGCCGACCTTTGAAGCAGTCAAATTTCTATGTAACAATTGAATTACTATGTTGGAATTCACCAGGTGACTATAAATTCTTCACTTCACTTTGGAATAAAAGAGCTCGGGGGAGAAGGATCTGGGTGAAATGGATATGGAGGCTTTGTGTCAGCTGCAGAGACGCAGAAAGGGTAAGAGACCAAGCATTCTTAGGAAAAGTGTAGCGTATTTGTTTTTCTTTTCCCCAGGCTCAGATTTCCAGAGGCCCCAAACATAAGCAGAAAAAGAAGAAGGGGGGAGGGGGTAAGAGTTGAAAGGTAAGGTTTAGATAAATGTGACTCATTTGTTCAGAGAAAGAGGTTGAATTCCAAAGAGATAACGGAAAGGAGCCCCCTAAGGAGGAGGCCAATCAAAGCCCAGGTCTCGGGGCTGGGTCAGGTTTTTTAAGAGCCACAAAGACTAGTGTCTCTTAGATTAGGAAAGCCAAATAGAGATTTTGATGGTAGAGGGAGCTTACAAACCAAGGAATAATTCAGAACTGGTCAGGAAGCCCATGACAGCAGAGACTGATACAGTCTCATTTCCTAACCAGATAACAGCCAAACTTGAGCATTCAATGTTCTGGCAAAAGATATTACGACAGAGGTTTTTAAAGTGCACAAACTGAAATAAACAGTATTTAAGATAAAAAATCTTGTCATCTCATGGGGTGATTTTTTTTTTTTCCCCAAGAGAAATACCAAAGAACACAAGCAAATAAATCTCTGTCTGGGCCCTATTCTCTAAGTGCCTGTCTGCAGAAATGAGAGGTACAAAAAAAATCATAAGTAATGAGTAAGGGATGATCCCAACACCTTTGATTTCAGGAAAAACTTACTTTAATGCCTAATTCAAAAGGAATTGTGGTAAATACAAAGAGTGAAAACATGTTATCCAGAAGAACATTATTACTGTTAAAAGCACTGAGGAGTAAGAAACTATTATGTAACAAAGTATCTGAGAAGAATTAAGTTTTAGAAGGAATTTATTAAGGGACCCAAGAAAAAGCATCTCTTTTTTAGTTCATCTTGCTCCAGATGAAATTTCCCACAGATTTAGAAATAATCTACTTAAAAATTAAGCATCTTACAAATGTAAAGTATTTATTTTTTTCCGCACTTAGAAAACTCCCAGGCAGTGGGTTCAATTAGCATTAGTCTCCATGGACTAATGAAGGGCAATGACCCAGGGTGCAACCCAAGACTTCAAGGTCATGGCCAATATGAGGAAGTGGATACATTTATACTTTTCTCAAGACACTCAAATTATTCCATTCCTTTTTTTTTTTTTTTTTTTTGAGAGGGGCGTGGGGGTTGAATTTGGAGAGGAACACTTTCTGAGTAGCATTTTATGCATGTGTTAACTTACTAAAGCCAATACCACAGTAATAACTGTTGGAGCACAAACGTATCATTAATAATTTTTCCTAGTCTCAGAATGCCAGAGAATAAAAAGATAGGTAGGTGCTATTTCCTGTTTCCTTACTTAAAAATCTTTGTCTCTGCCTCCTCCCAGAACTCAAGTCTTTTCCTTTACTAGTTACACTTTAAAAATTATTTCATTTGTTTGAATTGTTACTAAAACACGCAGAAGGATTCTTCTCCAGATCAATGAGTAGGAATGGAATTTGTGACCAGTACAATTGAATAATGTTACCTATCCACCATGGGTGTTCACATAACTGGGAGGAAAATATGAGCCACGGGGTGAAAAAGAGAACTTGTGACAATTTCAGTGATGTTTGATCTGAGTCCTCAAGGAAGACTCTATTCTTTATTACAGAACGGTCTTCCTTTAGCTGAAAAGGTCAGTCATTTCAACCTTGCGCTTCAGCACAAGATTCAGGAGGAGAATCAGGAAACCTACTTACCTGTTAGAGAAAAGAATTACCATTAGATAAATGAAAAGGTACAACAGATTTTAGAGATTAGTTTTCCTGCCTATCAATAAGAATTTGAGAAGGCTAAGAGGGTATGGGGAAGAAATTTCCAGCACTTGCACAATATGCAGAAGGCAAGAGAATTCACTTGTAGGGCATGTTTTGAAACATATAAAGAAATGAAATCGGGAAGATGGGATGGGGTCAAAATGTAGATGATCTTGCTTTCCGTGCAAGACTTCAGTCTCTCAGGAGTTGGGGCGTTGAAGATTTTTTTAGCCTAGACTTTTTATAACCAACTGCCTGAAGTGGCAATGTGAAAGAGACTGAAATAAGAAGATACTGAGAGGAGGAAGACCAGGTGAGGGAATAATTCAGGGGAAGAAAGTTAGTGCTTGAACTAGTGTTTCGGGATTTCTTTTCCTTTAGTGCCCATGGTTCTTAGTCATGCCACTCAGCAGAATGAAGAGGTAGACCAGAGGAAGAATGACAGATAGCAAACCAAAGTTTATTGGATGATAGTACAAAGCTTCAGAGAAGGGAGGGGACCCCAGAGGGTTGCCTCAGAGTTTCTAAGTCTAGGGATTTTTGAGATTGTTCGTTGGCTGTTTTAATTTGATGAAACCTCCATGCACCTGTCACCGAATCAGGTTTTGGTCCATATGCTTACCTACCTATCAGGGAGCTGTTCATGTGGGGAGAAGGTGGTGGGCTCCTTTTGGGGTGGTATAGAATAACAGGAGGGGGTCTTTTTCCTTTTAAGGGCAGTTTCTTCTTAGGTCAGGACCCCTTCCTTACCTGCTTTTCTTCCATTACTAGTAGGAGAATGGAGAAGATTGGGTGCATTTTAACTACATTGCAGAGATAAAATCTAATAGTTTCAGAAATATTTATTTATTTACTTAAATGGGGGAGAGGGAGAGAGAGAACCATAAGCATGATCCATCCCCAGCAAGGATCCCACACAGGGCTCCATCCCAGGACCTGAGATCATGACCTGAGCCAAAACCAAGAGTTGGACACTTAATTGATTGAGCCACCCAAGCACCCCTAGAAATACACATTTATTTTTTTATTTCACTTTTGATTGGTTTAGATTTGTGAACAATATCCTACCTGTGAAATTGAAACACCTCAGTTAATAGGATTTGTTAAATTCTTATAGGATCCATAAATACATTAGATAAATTCCCATATTATTATGATAAATAAGACTTTTGTTCTTAAAAAAAAAGTGTTGGGAGTTTTAAAAAAATCTAAACTTCAAATTGGCAAAATAAAGATCAAAGAATTTGTTATTCAAAGTTTGCCTTGAAAAGTGATATATTAGGGAAACATTAGTGACAGGATTTTTATTGAACTGTAGAATTAAAACACCCTCTGAAGTGTCTTGTTTATAGATAGTGATCAATAGAATCATTACTTAATTACACAATATATATTTTCAAAATGCTTAGCCCACCCAATCTATATAGGCTTTCTAATATCTGATAAATATAATCATACCAATAGTATGAGGTGTTAGGGAAGAGTAAGTTTAACCCCATAAAGGAAAGAAGCTGATAATTACTGCCAAAAGAGATGCTTATACCATTCTTTTAACTAAGCATTTAAAATTTAGTACAGGGACGCCTGGACGGCTCAGTCGGTAAAGCGTCTTTGACTCAGGTCATGATCTGAGTCCTGGGATAGAGTCCTGCACGGGGCTCCCTGCTCAGTGGGGAGCCTGCTTCTCCTTCTGCCTGCCATTACCCCTGCTTGTGCTCTCGTGTGCACTTTCTTGCTCTCTCTCTCTAGCAAATAAATAAATAAAATCTTAAAACAAAAATAAACAAATAATAAAATTTAGTACAAAAGTTCCTGGAAACACATTGGAAAAAGTTCTGACATCAGCCACTTCACCTTAAATGCTCTACAGTCAGACTCTTTCTAACTGAGATTCAGATATATCCAATTGTATTTTCAACCAACTCTTGCACAGCATCTAAGTTCATCAGATTCCCCACTAAACCAGTAGTCGATACCGGCTTCTTTGAAGCACCTATTAACTGCTTTATCACTTTTCCAAAACATGATGATCCATGTGCACTCTCAAAATATAAGGCAATAGAAAAAAATATGCTGATATAAACATTGTTGTATTACCTATTTTTTCAAATAAATTATTTCAAATATATTCTATATATGCATATTTTATTTTTAATGGTATAATATTTTCCAATACTATTCTGCGACCTACTTTATTACTTAGACTATAATTTATGTCTTCATTTTTGGTGCTTCCCTTTGATTTTACAGAATAAATACATAGATTTGTTCTAATTTGCTACCTCAGAAACAACGATACAGTGAAAACTTTTGTTCATACACTTTTACAGGCTTGTTTCAATAGTTCCTTAGTTATTCCTAAAGGTGTAACTGCTGGAGAAAGGCATACTGTTGTACTTTTGTTTTCATAGTTTCTGGTATATATTGTCATATTCTCTACCTAGAGAATTGGCTGATTTATATTGCCATTAATAATGAATGAAAGTGCTTCTTTACAAAGATGTGGATTTTGACCCAGTGGTATTTTTTATTATTTTCATTTCTACTTATACTGATGTTTTCTGTAACTACATATCGTCTGTGAGTCATTGTATCCTTTCTTACCACCACTATTATTGTACCTGTCTATTCTACCCCTCACCTGTATGATTGCAATAACATCCTAACATCCCCAGCTTCCAACTATTTATCCCCAACTTCAAACTATCTATCCAAATTTTTCTGTCTCTCTCTGTCTCTCTTTTTAATATCAGAAATCTAACTATGTTATTCTCACATCTAAACTCCTCAGTGTCTCCCTTTGTTTGCAAGTTGAGTACAAATTCCAATGTATCACACCAGTTATAAGAAATGAATTTAATGTAGCCTAAATTGTTAAACTGAGGATTCATAGACCTATACCCTTGAAGCAAATAATACATGTTAATAAAATTTAAAAAAAAAAACACATAGGCACACGGCAGGGGAAAAATTCAGTTCTCAGTAGCAAAGGACAACCTCAACCAAGATTTCATCCCCCTCTTCCCTCTACCCCACCCCTCCCAAACACAAGTATGTGAAGAAACCACAGGAGAGAATTTGCAAAAGGGAAAAAAATAAATAAAAGTAGATTTGATTTCACAAAATTTCAAATATTGATGTCCTGGATATAAAACATTAACATTTTCCAATGCTTAAATAAATAGAGAATAAATTTTAAAATATAAAGAAATTAAGTCTACCAAAAATGGGTTAAGTATATTTGGAAAGAAATGACCATTTTATCTAGAAATACAGAAACACATAATTATTGAAATTACAACTCAGTACATGGGAGAAAATATTTGCAACTGGGTTCCTGAGTGGCTCAGTTGGTTAAGTGTCTGCCTTCAGCTTAGGTCATGATCCCAGGGTTCTGGGATCGAGCCCCATGTCAGGTTCCTTGATCAGCAGGGCATCTGCTTCTTCCTCTCCCTCTGCTCCTCCCCCTGCTCATGCTCTCTGTCTCTGTCTCTCTGTTTTTCTCTCTCTCTCAAATAAATAAGTAAAACCTTTAAAGAAATATTTGCAACTTACATTACTTACAAAGATCATCTATATGAAAACTATGAATATCTCCACAAATCAATAGGAGATAGGCCAAAAACCAAATAGAAAGATGATTGAGAGAGCTCAACAAACACTTGGCCAAAGGTGACATTCAAGTGGCTAGTAAACACATGAAAGTCATGTGGAATGAAAATCATAACTTGAAGGCTATTTCGCTACCCACCTAACTATAATGACTAGTGTTGACTATGGAAACTCTCATTCCACCAATTGTGGAAGTAGAGTTGATATAATACTTTGGAAAAGAGTTTGGCATTATCTACTAAAATTGAAGAGGCTTATAATCTGTGGATTCTACAACTAGGTGTGAGTTAAAAAGAAATGCCTACACACACACTGAGAGACATAATAGAAATGGTGATAGTGGCATTATTTGTAAGATTTTTAAACTAAAAATAACTCAAATTTACATCAATGGAAGAATGTGGTTTGTCCACATGATGTCATGCTATAGAGAAAATTAACAAATAATAGCTATATGAAACAATATAGGTGAATCTCACCAAAATACGGTCCAGTGAGAGAAGCCAAAAACAAAAACAAAAAATATTTGCTGTACAATTCCGTTTATATAAAGTCAAGACAAATTCAGAATAATGGTTACCTTTAGGGAGGATATAACTTTGAAGAGGGTAGAGATTAGACAGAGGTAGATTTACAGTAATGCTGCAGAAGAATACATTTTGGGCTCCTTGCTTGCATAAGCCCATTTCAAGGTCCCAAGGAAATCTGAGCCATGAGGTCCCATGATCATGTGTTTTTGTAAAATGTTTAAAAGAAAAACACTGAACTGCAATTGTTTAAGACTGATGGCTCGTTCTTGTCCAAATTCCCTTTTGTCACACTTCCCCTTTTATTGGCTGCCTTAAGAGAGGTAATAGGCATTCAAGGGATCAATCTAAAATGAAATTGAGTTAGTTATTCATTTAGTTTGACTCCAGTGGGATGTATTTATTTGGTTAACAATCACTCTTGTGTATAGTTAAGCTCTTGCTACCATTCCAGAGTAGGACTGGCTTCTAGGAATAATTCTACCACTCGCTTTTAGCTTCCCAACATAAAGGAATAGAGCCAGAGGACACATGGTAAGTGTATCCTATATTGGTAGGCACTGGAAATATTTGGTCATGGAAAAGAAACAAGGTAAAACGAACAGAAACAGAACCTACCCATGGAAATTCTTCCAATCATGATGTATAAAACTTTAAGTAGGGAATTTATTTCTCAGTGATATATAGTCAAAATAGGTGACATCTTATGACAGGACCACACTAGATAATGCAACATAAACAACTATAAATGCACCAAAAATATGTTTTTGTTTCTCTGTTAGGAATTAAGAAATACAATTTATCAAAATTCTCAGAGTTGGGAGGCTGAATAAATCTCAAAAAAAATTTAAAAAAAAATCACCATGGGGAACATTGTGGAAAAAATAAGGAGAAATTCATAACAGTTAGAAAGAAATGAAAGATTACTTACAAAAGAACACTAACTAAGCTCAGCCGAAATGCTCAAGAGCAGCACAGGAAATAATAAGATAGTGAACGTCTTCAAATTCAAAGAGAAATGTCTCTCAGTCTCTTAGTGAAAACAATGTTTCTCAACAAAAGAATCTTTCAACAACAACGAAAAAAATAAAGCTTTGATTATAGAAACAGAGTTTCACGAAAAAAATTCTTAAGCATGATTTAAAAGGCAAGGAAAAGATTCCAAGAGGAAGGCTTGAGATACAGGGAGGAATGAGCAAAGAAACTGGTATCTGAATGAGCCTTGCCTATAATGATTAAAAAAATAGTAAGATTGCACTAGCACTAGATAAGAAATGCCTGTGAGCCAGAAATAGGCTCAAGGCAGTTAAAGCAGTCTCAGAAAAGATGTTGATTCACTTTAGAATTCTTCAAGTTTATGCTGCATGTTATAATTTCTAGGATACTAATTGAAAGAATATAGAGCAAATAAATCCTTAAATGGAAAGAAAAAAGCGTAAAGTGAGGGGAAAATTTTTCATCTAAAAAAACAGAAAAAAGAAAGATGGAAAAGATATCAGAAGGTAAAAATAAATTCAAGTATATCAGTAATTACAATACTTTTAAATGGATTGATTTCATAAATAAAAACTAAAAATACCATATTGGTTAGATTAAAAATCACACAAAATAGTATTTATAGGAGATACTCTGAAATTTAATGAAGTGAAAGGAGTGAAGGTAAAAGAATAAAATAAGTCATGCAAATATTTGATGAATGAAAGCTACTGATGTTCTATTATTAACAAAGTTTAGAGCTAAAACTGTGATAAGTAGATTTCCTATGTAATAAATGTTTTAATTAACAAGAGAGTTAAAATAGTTCTAAAATTCTATGCACTTAATAAAGTCACAAAGTAGATAAGGCAATGGGGTGGGGGGGGGGAGCATGAGAAAGAGAACTGGAAAAATAACCAAAGTAGGGGAAGCTTTTAACATATACGTCTTAGTAACTGATAGACCAATCAAACCAAAAAAAAAAAAAAAAGAGAGAGAGAGAGAAGGAACATCTGAACAGCACAATTAACAAGACTGAACTAATGAGATATTTTTTGGAACTTTAAAACAGAAATTAAGGAATATACATTCTACTAAATTAAACACAGAAAATAGAACATGTAAGAAATCAATTACATGATCAATTTTCAGTAAATTTCGAAGAATTGGGTTAGTGCAGAATCCATCCTCTGATCAGAATGTAATTAAGTTAGAAATCATTGTTGATAAAATAAAATGTTTTATACTTTTAAGAATTTTTAAAACACATCCTTACCCATAAGCAATGAAGAAATTATAATGAAAATAATTATATAACTTAAAACTGACATACAATGCAAATACAACATGTAAAACTTGTTAAATACAAATGAAGAGAATTCAGAGAAAAATGTAGAGCCAATTGTTTATGTTATAAAAGAAGAAAGGCTGGGGGCACCTGGGTGGCTCAGTGGGTTAAAGCCTCTGCCTTCGGTTCAAGTCATGATCCCAGGGTCCTGGGATCCAGTCCCACATTGGGCTCTCTGCTCAGCGGGGAGCCTGCCTCCCCTTCTCTCTCTGCCTGCCTCTCTGCCTGCTTGTGATATCTGTCTGTCAAATAAATAAATAAAATCTTTACGAAAAAAAAAAAGAAGAAGAAGAAAGGCTGATAACTAATGCATTAATTATACAACTTAAGGAATTAGATAAAATAACAGGACAGCTAAAGAAAACAACAACAAAAAGGAAATGACAATAGGATAAGAAATAACCAAAGTCTAAACCTAAGATAAGCTGTTACCAAGCCATTATGAAAGTTAAAATAGATATGCTCCTTGATGGGAGACAGAGGGTGGGAAGAGAAGGGGAAGGGAGGGGAGTTGAGTTGTTCAAGGACAGGGGAAGGATATAAGTCACATAGGAAATCTGCTGGATTTCAGAAATCCCTTCAGATTGGAAGTTAGAGACAAAAATATTTCAGCTGGCAGATACCAAGCATTGACTTCACAATGAGGCAAAAGCTATCTGGAGAAGGATGTCACAATAAAATCGGTCAGGCAAAAAAAAAAAAAAAATGCTGTTTATAAAAATTCTTTTTTTCTCTACTTTTCTCATGATTTTTATTGTTTCTCTTATTGTAAAAATATTTATAAAAAAGTTTTTTGAGTCTTCTCTGCTGCCAGTTGACATACTAGTCTCCTGATTACTGACAGTGCTCTCCAGGACTGACCTTGGAGTTATCCTGGGGTCACGGTTTTTGGAACATTCTTGGAAGATTCTCATAGTACCCTCATGGTCACCCACCGATGATACTTGCTATCCAACAAAATCTCAGATCTTACATTAAACCTATCGAGCACCACAGTAACTCTACAGACCTCAGTTTTCACTGATCCAAATCTTTGCATCATATGGGATTTGATGTCAAAATAGAAAGATTATTTTGAAAAATGGGAGGCAATTTCTTGAAATAGTTTAAGAGAAAAACATACCTTTATAAAGATCCAAATTAGAGAAGTAAATGAAGCTGGAAAGTGTTATTTTCTTCTCTTCATTTCTTATCTTCTATATTAAAAGAGAGACAGACAAAAAGTTGGTATTTTTTATTTGAGATTTGAGGTCAAATTTCTGAGCTTTCAAGAAAATACATTGGCAAAATACATCAGAGACAAATAATCAAATATCATACTAAGGGATTTATAAATCTGTATATATACATATATGTGAATATGCATGCACACCTCAAAGAAAAATATATAAATGATAAAAGAAATTTATAATAGAAACACAGAGGGGCACTAAACATGAAAAATCCTATTTTTAATAGTAACTGAAGAAGTGCAATCTAAAATGGAATATCATTCTTGAAGATCACATTTGATTAATAGAAACATCCAATATTATCCAGATCCTATTTCTGATAGTTGCAGTTTTGCCATATAGAGTATTTTAAAAAAAAATTTTATTTACACTCAATTTAATTAACATATACTGTATTATTAGTTGCAGAGGTAGAATTCAATATTCCATCGGTGGCATACATAGAGTATTTTTTAAAGTTTCTGTGATAAAAATAAATAGTACAATTGAATTACATGATTTAACACTTTTAAACACTTTGAAACTAGGCTCATATCCAACTGCTTACTCAACACCTGAAATTCAACATATCCAAAACTAAATTCATCTTTCCACCAAACCTCCTCGACCCACCACTTCCCCCATCTCAGTGATAGATACACTATCCTCCCAGTTGCTCAGGTCAAAAACCTTGGCATCAACTCTTTATTTCACTTCCATATCTAATATGAAAATACATTTTGCTGGCTCTACTTTCAAAATCTATCTGGAGGCTGACAAACACGGCCACTGCCGGTGGAGGGTTCCAAGCCATGGCTGTTTCTTTGTTAGAGTTATTGCTTCAGCCTCTTACCTGATCTCTCTGTTTCTACTCTGGCACCTTTACAGGATACTACCAATAGAGCAGCCAGAGAGAAACTCTTAAAATGTAAGGTCAAATCACTCCTCTACTCAAAACACTGTCTCCCCATTTCACTCAAATGAAATCGCAAAGTTCTTGTAATTGCTCCAGCATCAGTCAGTATAAGTAACGATAGTTTCCTACTTAAACAAAACAACAAGAACAAAAAAGCACCCTTGATGGCTCAACACAATGTCACAGTGTGATGAAGGATGAGTGGTACCTGAGTATCTCCCCTCCCAAGGGAGACTCAGGAATTGAAACTCCCTAGATTCCTTTCAGGAATGGCTCTGCTGTTCCCTAAGGCCATGTTGGAGTGCTCTGCCCACATCTCCTCCATCAAAAGGACCAACAATGAGAGAGAAAGATAAAGAGCAAAAACAGAGAGAAGATAGCCACAGAAAGAGGAGACAAAGGGAAAAAGGAAATAAGAGTGAGCTAGCCAGATATTGGAATGCAGGTTTTAGGGGCCACCTCTACAAGAAGCATCAATCACTTCTGCCCACAGTCTACTGGCAAGAGTTCAGTTCACATCCCCTCCCAGATTGTAGGGAAGAATAACCTAACTGTGTATCCAGGAGGAAATTATGTGGCACTAGCTCCTTCCCCTGCCAGGATCTCCCTTCCTTAAAATATCAATGATGACATTTTTCATCTTCTTTAAGTGTTTGTCCAAATACCACTTTGCTACTGAGAGCTTTCAGACCAAACTATCCAACTGATAGTTGCATTTCATAACTCCAATCACCTTTTCACCTACTTTTAATATTTTCCTGAATATATTATCTTTCCTAATATAATTTGTTTATTATGGTTATAGCTTCTTATCTCTTCCCCCTACTGCCAGATGTAGAACATTGATATATCTTTTATTTCTAGAACAGTGCTTGGCACAAAATAGGTACTCATTTAGTAGTTTGCAATAAAAATTATACAATTGTCGTGATCCTATGGCTATTATCTTTTATTTTAGTTTTAAGCTCCTGATGTCAGTTCTCAGAGGTATAATCTTTTCAACTTGATTAATTAAGATTTTATATATTTTTATATGGCAAACAATTTCCTTTACCTATAATTTTCTCATTTTTATGATTTCTGGTTATTCATATCTGATTTTATGCTTATTAAAATTGACACATTTTCTCATTTTTAATTTTTTTCTAAATTTGGAATTTAATATTTAAAATATTTGAAAATAAATGTATTTTCATGACTGTATAATTCCTTCATCTATTACTTCTTCCAAATCCATGTTATGCTATCAGTAATATCATTGACAGTTTTGATGCAGTTGTCATTTTTCAGTGTATTTCATATTTTTTAGTACCCTCATGACATTGGCATTTTGTACATTTTTATAAACACTTATTCATTTTACCTTTTTGTTTCAATTTTCACTAACATTTTTATAAAAAGATATATTTATTCATGCAAATGAATACCAATTTAGCTGATAAAGAAATTCTAGACCACAAATTTTCCCTTAAAAATACAAATGTTTCCCTGTTATCTCCATGTATTTAATGCATTGTTTGGAGATTCTGCTGGTTTCACTTTCTTTAAAGCTGATAGTTTATCTTCTGAGCAAATTTTATAGGATTATTTCTCTGATTTCCAAATTCAAATATTTAGCTAGATTTTGTCTTGATGGTAGTCTATTTTTATTAATGTTTCCCTTGTTCCAGAGGAGACCTAGCAATGTGTAGTTTCCAGTTTATCTTTAGCCAAGAAAGTGTTTTTCCTTTATTTCTTTAACTATTGTTTATTGTCTTTTTTATTATTTTTTTATGAGAGCAACGATCTGTTTTCAAGTTCTGCTCTTAGTTCTTCAACTTTTTAAATCCCCAGCTAAAAGACCATCCATGGAAATTAAAATTGCCTTCATTAGATTGACTTCAGACTATAATCTTCGTAGTTTATAATGTAAATTTTAATTATATTCTTGCATACTTAACTTTCTTAGCTCACCCAGCTAATTTAGTTTCCTTTTTGTTTCTAGGCTGGTTCTCTTTTATTCTTCCTCGTTTTGCCTTGCATTACTTTTCAAATTATCTTATTAGCATAAAGCTGTCAAATAAATTTCCTATCTGACTTCTGGGTCTGTAGTTAGCTGGGTCTCATGGGTCCTTGGATGCAGGTCCTTTTTTTTTTTTTTTTTAATATTTTATTTATTTATTTGACAGACAGAGATCACAAGCAGGCAGAGAGGCAGGCAGAGAGAGAGGAGGAAGCAGGCTCCCTGCTGAGCAGAGAGCCCAATGTGGGACTTGATCCCAGGACCCTGAGATCATGACCTGAGCTGAAGGCAGAGGCTTTAACCCACTGAGTCACCCAGGCGTCCCAATGCAGGTCCTTTTAAGTGCCTTACATTTCAGAGGTACAAGTGAGTCCAAGTGGAATTTTTTTTCCTTCCCCGAGTGCTCTCTCAGAATTGTCCAGAAATTCTCGGTACTAACCCACTTTACCAAAAGGGAAAGTTTCAATTTGGCTTTTAGAGATCCCATCAATCTACACCATATCAAGCACAAATTCCTGAAATTTTATGACAAATTTACAGCATTTTTTCCTAGATGCCAGCATTAATTCTGAGTTTCTTTATTATTATGTCATTGCCACTGGAATGTAAGAGGCAAAGCAAGAAGTTAGTGTTCAGGTAATCATTTTATCTGAAAGGCCTTTGAATAGACTTTCAATTAAATGTTTTAAGACCAAGGAAGAGTAAAGTTAATTTTACAGGGATTTTGTGTCACTGACATTGGTCTATTTTTCTTAGTATTGTAACTCTAGCTTCCAAAAAGGCCAATGTCACCAAGGATTTGTTATTTTTAGGAGTATCAGATCTCTCTTGGCAAAAGTTCTCACTCAGAAAATTTGGGAAATCAGCCCATCTAAACAAGCTCAGTGTCTCCCGTTTGTCATGATGGTAACAATAAATATTTGCTTGACTCATTCTTAGTTGACAAGCAAGTCTCCCCGCTTTTACTGGTAACAAGCAACCTCCTCAAGTCAAGCACAGTTGTTGCCTGCGGAATCTTCTCTCATAGGCTCACTTACTTCTGTTACACGCTTTTCAGAAGTGCTTACCCTGATGTTTTGGAGGCTGATCCTACAAAAGACATCCACAGCTCTCTCCTGGAGACTTAAGATCATCTTAAACCTTTACTTGATTAATTAGCTGTTTTTCCTTCTATTCAAACATTTCCCGACATAATCCATAGAAGCCGCTCCTGCCTGAGGGAAGGTCAAATTTCAGTTGTGTCAATCATCTTCAGAGCCAAAGGATACAAAAGGGCAACTGTAAACTCCTCACACTTAGGTGGCTTTTTCTTCTGTCGCTCCAGAATCTAGTATAATGAATGTCAGACTCCTTCCAAGCACTCAGTAAATGTCCAGCGTCCACACAATCACACTGGCTTTCTTGTCACTAATTCTGTGTAAGGCATCGTTAATTCCATTCTTCTTTAAAGTTCTAGCCTCTTAGGGGCCTTAAATACTGTTAAAGAGAGGTCAGAAAGTCTTCCCCTATGAGAACTAACATTAATTCTATGAAAACCAAGCCATTTTTATTTTTCTTCAGTTTATGCCCATATGGCATATTGAAATATAATAGGAAAAATAAAGGTTAACTTTGGCTTGAATCAGAACAAATCTAAGTATCATTAACTATAAAAAGAAAGGTCAAGAGCTTATTAAAATCCTTTCTACCAACGTACATACAATTGTTTAAAAAAGGCTAATATTAGAATAATTTTCATTGTGATATAAACTGAAAATATTTATACTCATGCAAACAAACTGCCTCAGTTGCTAAAGATTTTTCTTTTTTTGCCTCTAAAGATATTTTTAATTCCCATAGAACATGGTAATATTTATGACGTGTGGATGGTAGAAAAAAGTCTGTATCATATTACAACTAGACAGTATCCTTATTTTTAGAGAGCTTTTTTTTTTTAAAGATTTTATTTATTTGACAGACAGAAATCACAAGTAGGCAGAAAAGCAGGCAGAGAGGGGGGGGAAGCAGGCTCCCTGCCGAGCAGAGAGCCTGATTCGGGACTTGATCCCAGGACTCTGGAATCATGACCTGAAGTGAAGGCAGAGGGTTTAACCCACTGAGCCACCCAGGCACCCTTTAGAGAGTTTTAAATGTAAAATTAGGTCAGAATGGAGACGATAGATTATTAATAAATGTGGCATTCTTGAATAGAACATACAAATAGGTTTACTGATATAAGTAGACTCATAGTACCAGCTGTTACTTTAATTTTTCACATTTGTTCCTTAATATATCATGCAAGGATGAGGTTAGAGTCCTGTGCTTTCATTTTTTAGGAATCTTTACCAAAAAATAACAAAAGGAATACCTTTGTATCTGTCAGCATCAAATCTCTCATGAACATTTTAATCTTATAATCTTCAAAAATTCATATCTTATTCTATACTTTTATTTACCTATCCTGTGCCAGATAGGAAGGATACTGTAGATTGAGTCAATGTTTCAGTGATGGGCTAGTAAACGTTTTAAAAACCCGAGTTCCAGGGAAGGTGGGGAGGGAAGCTCTCCTGTATACTGTTTGCCAATGTTTGTGGTGGAATGCTGCTGTGATCCTTCAGCTAGGGTTCCGGATGCAGATTAGATGTCACCAAATAGAAATACTTGCACAAATTTTAGAATGAGAAAAGTGAGCCAGAGGCGATTTCCTCTGCCAGAAAGCAAAGCTGTAAGGATGTGAGATGTTCCTGCAAATCAGTGAGCTTGCCCCCTCTCCCCCGTTGCCCCGTGCCCAGAGTCGACGAGGGTGGCAGCAAGGGCAGCTCTCTCTTCCCTGGATACCAGCTCCCTGGGGTCGTCCTTAACCATAATAGTGCCCAGAGTGATCTTCGAGGAAGCGTGGGAAGATTCTGATGAGTCAATCTTGTGATGTTCTGGGAGTTCTTCCTGCGCTTAGGGACAGTTTAGGGCCCGCCTGCTCCATCGGTCCTGCCATACATTGCATGAGTCTTTAATTCCCTAAGCTAAGTCCTTGAGGCTTAAAATTTCTCTCACCAAATGGACTTTTTTTGTTCATTCTCATTTACAACTTGCAGTTTCATAACTCTGCATATCTGGCCATATCCTCTCCTCAACTTTTCAGATATCAGCTTAAATATTAATTTATGAAATGTTCTTAGACAAAGCCTTTCTTCCTTTTCCCAGAAGTTCTGTAACTCCTTGTCCCTTCATTCTTTTGACAGAGGATCCTGGCTAGAATTGTGCCAGTTTCAGGATTTAGGCAAGTTCAGGACAGATGAGGTGGGCACAAATCATCTATCTGCATAAAGACAATTAACCGTAGGAAAGACTTAAAGGGAATTAATTAAGGGTAGACACAGGAGACTGAGCCGGTAACACCCTTCTTAGTAGAGGATTTATTTCTCAATCCCAGGGACAGTGGGGGCTACCAGCAAGCAAAAGAAAAAGCAAAGAAACAAACAACTAAAACTGAATATTATTGGTATACACACTATAAAGGTAGAAAGAAATACTGTTCCATAGTTTAGGTCACGCACCATAATTACAGAGCCCGAGGACTATCAGCTCTCCTAGCACATGAAGGGTGCCCACACAGTTCACAGAGCAGCTTTAGCTGTGACATTCTGAGGGCACTTAATTTTCAGTAGTAGTTAAACAGTATATTTGGCAAACCCAGGAAAACTGTGGTAACAACGGCATTGCCACTTTGGGAGGCAGAGGACAAAATAAAGTCATGTCAGGGTAGAAAATGAGGCTGGTACCTTTGATTATGAGAAAAGGCAACAAGGTACACACACACATACACACGCACACGAAGTTTTTGATGGCATTCAGTAATTCAGGTAAGTTTTCTACCAGCTATTTTTTGAGCGCATATAACCAAATCAGAAGAAAAAGAATAAATGGAAAAAGAAAAAATGACAGGTAGCTATTAAAGCTAGAATACCCCAGTCTAAAAACGTCTAAGCACCATCTGAGAAACCTTAGAAACATCCAGGGAAAATAGTTTTAACGATGGAGAATATAGTTAAAAGAATAATGTTGGTTATTAAAGATATGATCTTATTTATTTGCAGGCTTATATGGCCTGGCATTAAGATTGGATGACTCAGAGCTCCTGGGTGGCTCAGTCGGTTGAGCACCTGACTCTTGATTTCAGCTCAGGTCCTGATCTCAGTGTTGTCAGATTGAGCCCCACGTTGGACCCCGTGCTGGGCATGAAGCCCGCTTGAGATCTACCACCCCACCACCCACACACACACACACACACACACACACACACACACACTCTCTCCCTCTCTCTCTCTTAAAAAAAAAAAAAAAAGATTGTACAAGTAATGGGTGGCATGCAGTGCTATGTATTTATATTATCTTCACATCTGATCCAGCCTATAAATTTTCTAAGGATCAGTTATGAATTCCACACAATCCGTAGCACAGTGCCTGATACACAACAGGTGGGCAAGGTAGGTGTTAAATGAACATACATCTTTTCTTATACATGTTTTCTTCTCTACCAAACACTCCACACATGTGCAAACTCTGCCAATACTATAAAGCATGTTAATTCACATCCTGCTAATGTAGAAATTGCAATAATAGGCTTTCATAAAACTTTGTCCTGAAAAAAAATAAAGCACTTTCAAATTTATATTCTTATTTCTAATCACAATACTTTTCTCAGGCAGCAAAAGTAGCAATAGTTAATTTTATATTACAAATGACAATGTGATATCAATAACATAAATTATTTCTGTCGATATATAGTTATTTCATTATTTCCCTCCTGAAATAGAAGTAGAGAAAAAAATTAAACAACTTGACAGTAATTTTATGCCAATTTCTCTAAAATATGCTATATTTTTGAATGTCCACAATAATTCTGATTATATTTTTTTAAGACTTTTTTTATTTTGGGGACACCTGCATGGCTCAGTTGGTTGAACATCTGACTCTTGGTTTTAGGTCATGATCTCAGTTTATTAGTTCAAGCCCTGAGTTGGGCTCCGTGCTCAGCAGGGAGTCTGCTTGGGATTCTCTCTCTCTTTTAGTGTTCTCTCTCATCTTTTAGTGTTTGGTTTTTTTTTTAATTTTTAAGTAATCTCTACACCCAACGTGGGGCTCAAACTCACAACCCTGAGATCAAGGGTCACTTGCTCAGACTGAGCCAGCCAAGTGCCCTGATTATACTTTCTTTTGAAAATTATTTAGATGGGTCAAAATGATTTTAAAATACATATGTATGGATGTAGTGGAAGGCCTTTTTTTCCTTTGGTAGGGTAATTAGAGTTCCCTTTTGGAAAATAAAAAGCAAGTAAATACGCTGGCAATTCCAATGAGTATCTTTAAATATTAGCTCTGCTGATTTCAAAAGAAGCCAATTGCTGCCATATTATGCCTTTATTCTCTCAAGAGAGAGAAATCTTGTATAAGACATGTCTACCTTGAAGACCACCTAATATTTTACAAGTACAATTTCTAAAGAAAAACATGACAAAAATATGGGCTAAGGCAGTACCACCAAATGAACAAATGTTTTAAGCCACAAAGAAAATCCTATACCTGACCAAATTTGCATGTTTTTTATATTTGCCCTTAACAGTAACCACTTAATACTCTGGGAAAATGTATATGCATATATCAACAAATTTCCCCATAAAATCATATCCTGAGAAGTCCTAAAAAATAATATTCTCCAAAGATGGAGTTCTGATGTGGGTTGAGTCAGAGTGATAGAGAAATCTGCTAATCTCCTATCAGGCAGAGAGCTAAATAACAGTGCTATTAGAGACTTTGATGATTTTGGAGGCAAATTTAATAATGATATAAATCAAATGTTAAAATAATCCTCTAAGGAAACTTACTTCATTTGGGAGAAAAATAAAGTTTCACCAGTAACCATAGTGAGTTGATATTATTGTAGTTGTTTTCATAAGTTGTTGCCATGACTTTTTTGACTTTGGGGCTAGATTTTACTTCAAATACAACAGATGGCAACGATTACACTTCTGTAACTTTTTTTTTTCTTGAATAACTAAACAGAGCACAATAAAATAAACAGGCTTATACACTAGAGAGTTTTGTCTTGTTTCATTTTTTATTAAAACTAAAAGTGAACAAAGTAACTCAAACCAAATATAAAATGAGACCTCCATGTGTCCCAAACTTTACCCACAAATTCTAAAATATTAAATATTCCATTTTTTACCTTATTTGTGGTTTCAAGGGGACTGAAATAAAATGGAACAAAAATAATGTAAGGAAGAAAGTTTGCCATGCTGACAGCTCAAATCCCAAGCAAATGTTAAAAGCCTAGGAGAAAGTTCCTCTGTATCTGTCTCACTTGTTACAAAATTTGAGAAACCAGACTTAAATGGAATTAACATTATCTGGGGGAAAAAACATAACGGGATTTTTAGTCAAACATTTTCAAATTTATTTCTTAGTATTATACGGTATTTCCCCTTAATCTGACTTTCTTTTCTCATGACCTCTCCAAAAAAGGATTTGGGTAATTTTCAAAACTCAAAGTAAAATATACAAATAAAGCCAAATTGTGATTACTGTTCAAAGAGCACATTTTAAGAAAGTTAAGTTAACCTCATAAGGACTGTTTAATGAAAATAGCACAGTTGGTGGGAGATAGGCTGTAATGAATAGAAGACTTAATTAGATGTCAGGGACCAGAGTTCCATTTCCAGATATTTAAAACGATGATGTATGTCCTTGGGTATGTCACTTAACTTTATTTTTCCCATTCTGGTAAACGAAGACGATAAATTCTCTGACAAGGTAGAATTGGTAAATCATGCTCAAATGTTGACATATTATTTAGTTAGGAACTTTAAAGCATCATAATGATATCAATTTTAGAACGATTAGTCATCATGATTTCATTGGCATAGATAAGAGCCTTTCCTAAATAGTGTGTGGAATGACTTCTAAAGTGCCAAATTGCCTTTTTAATGATCTCATCATGATTTCATTCTTTGGTTAACAGCTTGAGAATTTGGTGGAATAAAGTGTTCTGATTGAGCAATACCCAAAGTATTTGCCTATAAAATTTTTATTTTAAAAACAAACCCTGCAAAACTTCAGCAAAATGACTAGTTAAAGAAGACCAGCCAAACAAATCTTAGTAGTGGTTGAAGATGTAATCCTTCTAATCATTACCGATACTACAAAATCAATTAATTCCTAGGCACTGCTCAGACTGGAGGCCACCAATCTTAGTACAAATATATATTATCCACAATATGTTTCCTGACTGTAAGAATAGTACTTATTCTTTAAATTCAGCAAAACAGAAAGAGTAAAACAAAGAAAACAATAAGTATATAGAATGCTCAGAAACAAAGTTACATTTTTACTATACAACATTTCAGGCTTGTTTTATCTGTTTATTTCTTTCCCCCTATGCATATTCAGAAAGTCCCCCATTTACTTATGTTTGCTTTCCTGGAAATGCATCTAAAAGTTAGCAGCCTAAAATAATCAGACTTCATATTCTGCATGCAAATGGACCAGGTTATATTCACAAAGAATTTAATTCACAGACGCACACGTGCACACCACACAATTACGATGTCTAGTTATTACAGTGCACATGGGCCCAGGGTTATCCACAAGGGAGGTGAGAACAACACAGGCACACAGAAACCTCTGACAAGAAGACCCTGCTGGCCATGCCTTCTTGCCCAGAGCTGGTTTCACCCTCCTCTCAATTCTTGTGCACAGGACAGAAGCAGCATCGCCTCAGCCACTCCCAGCCTGGATAAGCTGCACGTCTGGATGATGCTGGGGAGAAGGGGCTATTCTGCCTTTGCACACACTCTGACCTAATGGTCTCAGCCATCCCTGCTGAGCCCCATCCGAGGGGCCCAATGTGACTGGTAATACACACATCCACAAAAACACCACCACCGGCCACTCAGCTTACCCCCACCTTGCCCTGTATCTGCCACACAGGAGGCGAGTACAACAGAAGCAAAGCTTGAGTTACATTTCCGTGGAGAGTTGTGGGGCCTAAGAGTCAGGGGCTTCATGGAGGTCCCTCCGCAAACTGGACAGGAGTGTCAGAAGAGCAGGGCAATCTGGTAGTCTGGGTAGGGCTTTGCCTAAAAGGCATGGGGCCAGCAAGACTACAGACCAGCTGAAACACTGTCAAGATGTGGCCACCTGCCCTTTTCTGCTGCTCTACCTTGTGAGGCCACAAGAACATTCTGCCAAAGACTGACTCTATACGAAATGTTCATTAATCATAGAAGCATGTAAGCTGTAGAAAATTCCCCACAATGGGTTTATATATTGATACAGTTTATGCACACACATCTGTATACATATGTGTATATATCTATGTATGTTTGTTTGTAACTTTGGGCGATGTGAGCTTATCTATTAATACTTGTTACCCATGCTGCCATTTTTTTAAAAGTTACTTTCACTTATATTGATAATTTTAACTTTGAAGCATCATGCTATCCAGAGTAAATTTTATTTCTTCAGGTGATAATAAATAGCACATTAAAAGAGAGAGTGAGTTATTGAGGAATGATGAAAGTACCCACTTAAATATCCCTCACATTATATCCTCGTACGTTGTGGGGTGGAATGGTTCCAAAACCATTTTGAGAAGGCTTGCAGAGGAATACTTGGGTGGGATTTGGAGTGAGGACCTCTAGGGTGAGTTCAGGATCTTTCTAGCTCTTATTCAACAGGAGATCCTGGAAATGACATTTAGCTTCTCCTTTCTAGGATTTGTTTATGCATTAAATCAATCTCTAACCCATTCCTTCCACAATACATTTAACACACATGTGGGAGTAGAAGTCACAGATGAAGACAAAATAGGCCAGAGAAAAAACAAGAGAGAACAGGGTAGAGAACAATGGAGGAGGAGAAGCCCACAAATGACCTCTGAGGTGGGGAAGCATCTCTGATATGGAGGAAGAAAAGGGTTTCGGGAAGAAAGAGGTGGTCAATTGTCAGATGTCTCAGAGAAGTCAAGAAAGTGAAGTATAAATAAAGTTGTTGTCATTTTAGTTCAGTCAAGAGAGTCGAAGCCTGACCTCAGGGAATGGGATCCTGCAATATTCTCCTCAGAGTCGACAGTGAAGGAAAAGGGTGTGACTTCGACCAGCCAACTGACATCCATACTTCTCTTATGAAGACTGGAAGAAGATCTGGGATCTTTACTTAATTCATTAGTAATTTCCTCCTCATTTAGTGTCCCCAACAGAATTCATAAGAACCTGCCCTACTTCTGTGAAGCTCCACTGTAAGCAACAGTGTCAATCCCACGCAGAGCTCTAAGTACATAAAAGGATGATAGCAAACTCCTCAAAGGTATGTGACTTATGTGTCTCTGTAACTCTGTAAACTGTTGTAGCGCCAGACTCTGGGTGTTTAATAAATATTTAGAACTCAACATGATCATAGATGCTCTATGTCAGTAACTGTGCTAAGAAAAGCTCAAGGACAGACTTGGGTTTTTCCATGGCAGGCAGGACTGGGGCTGGGGGGGATGTTTGTTTGGTTTTTATTTTAGGCAGATAGAAATGACAGAAATTGCACTTGCTTACATACAGAGCCAAATAAAGCAACAGAAATAAACATACAGAAGAAAATGAGGGATTAGTGATGGCCTAAAGACCAGCAAGGAGGTGACAGGGGCAGGGAGCGGAGATACAGATGGAAGGACAGTACTTTCCACTGACTTGAAGGGGGTGTGATGGAGATAAAGATATGTGCAGATGCAGATAAATGTCTGTGTGACTGGGAATGGAAAGAGTGGAGGACTGCGATAGGATGGGATTGGAAAATGTTTGGGTCTACAGAGCAAGTAGGTTATCTGCTGAGTGTGAGGAGAGGAAATGGTGGAGTCTGGCTTGAGTTGAGCTGTGATGGTTTGGAGTAGCTGTTGGGGGCGACAGGCTGTCAGAGATAAGGATATGAAAGTATTTGCTCCCTTATGAAGACCGGCACAAAACTGAGGTTCCTAATGCGACACCCATTACTGGGCTTATACAATGGCATGTAAATACAAGTGTGGTGACAAACCAAGCTTACTAACTTAAATATATGAAGACTCCTAAATTGCCTAAGTAAGATAAAAGCGAAAATAATAAGTTGGTAAAAATCCATGAGAAGACAAAGCACAAAAGGGAAAATAAAAACGAAACATACTGGAGGAAATTCTTCAGCTACATCAGCAATCAAGTCAGTTAACAATGTCACCAGCTCTGGCTTTCAAAACAGCAAGTTGTGTTCTTCTATAAAAATTACTGCATGATCGCGCTCCTTGCTCAGTGGGGAGCCTGCTTATCTCTCTGCCTCTGTCTGCCACTCTGCCTGTTTGTGCATGCTCTTGCTCTCTGACAAATAAATAAATAAAATATTTTTAAAAAAATTACTGCATGCATAATACATGTTCATCTAATAAAAGAAAGATTAAAAATAAAAATGCCCCATGGAAAGAAGTGATGTAAACTCCCTTGAAATTCAAACATGCAGAGATATTCACTACTTACATGTTGCCTTATCTGCTTTCAGACTTTTTCCTAGGCACATGAATGCATAAGAGTGAGAATTACATAGAAATTTAGAAATCCATGGAAGTATCACCTGCTTTTTTCACTGAGTATGCCATGAATATCTTTTCATGCTGATAAATATCCACACAATTATTGTTCGTGGCTATTTGCCATCCCAATGTAACAACAAAATGAATTTAAGGAAACCTCTTTTGGATATTTTCACTGTATATCATTATTGCAGTTTGTTCCTATCACAAAGAATTCTTCAAGGAACGGTTTTTAACATTTTGGTACATCTGTCTAATTATTTTCCTAAGGAAAAAAAAATTTTTAAGTGAAATTTCTGAGTCAAAGTCAACCAATACAACCCTTTGAAACAAGTGCCCTCTGAAAAGTTAAGCCAAGTTTTACTTCTAAGAGCAGTGTGGTGGAGTTTTTATCCTGAACCCATGCCAACATTTGGTATCACCCGTTAATCTTTGCCAAGCTAATACAAAAAATATGCTGTCACTTATCTGCATTTTTTAAAATACAAGTGAGAAGGAAAATTTTTAAAAAACTGTCTTTAATGGTCATGTATATTTCTTGTTTTCTAAATTCCTTATGAATATGATTTGTCTACACATGGTAAATACTTCTTTAAAGATTTTATTTATTTGTCAGAGAGAGAGCGAGCACAAGCAGGGGAAGCGGCAGGCAGAGGGAGAAGCAGGATCCCGGTTGAGCAAGGAGCCCAGTGCAGGACTTGATTCCAAGACCGTGGGATCATGACATGATCAACATTTTTAATAGTGATATTTAATGTTAGCATCATCTACTTTTGGTAAAGTTCCAAGTTGACTTATTCTTTCCTTAGCTGTGTCTTGAATGTTATTTAGCCCATTCATCAAATTTTTGATTTCTAAACGTTCTCTGATTCTTTTTAATTTCTGCTCATTATTTTACAATATTTTTTTATTTTCTATCCTAGCTTTTGTTTCTTCAACTATTTCATACATAGTCATTTTAGATTATTGGCCCTTGAGAATCTAATTGATATTTTTGCTTACTTTCAGTGCTGGTAGTTTGTTTTATTTTTTATTTGGTGACATTTGAATGTGAGTCTCTCTTGATTAGAGAAGCTACAGAGCCTTTGCAAAGAACTTGGATTCAGGAAAGAGAGAGAGATAAATGGCCATTTTGTAATATTCCCTAAGAATAATGTCACTATATTTTGTTAGGAATTTTCTTAGGCCTGAAAAACCTATTTGAGAAGACACTCACTGTTCTACCTTTATTTCAACTGAAGAATCACCTTCAGCAGATACGTGAACTATTGATGCTTGTGCCCCAAGGGACAATGAGATTTTGTACTGCTGCCATGTGTTTCTCAAGACACTGCCTTCCCTCTACTTTCAAATTCTATAATTTTGTCTCTTTTGGATATAAATTTCTTTAAAAATTTCTATAAATTCCTCCAGCAGGTTTCCTCTGCATGAAGACAATGCCTCCATGTTGAGTAGTAATTTCATTAGTATACTTCTTGAGTCTTGTGAGCAAGCCTTATGAATTCAGATTTCATGCCTCCAAATTGTTCCCCATGACCCTGAATTGAGCCTGAAAAGGTTGGAAAATCATCTGTTTTGGGACTTCAAATAGCAAGAGATAAGACTGAAAGAAGCTTTGAGAAAAAAAGTCTTAACCAATTAATCTTTAAGCCTGTGATAACAATCATATTACAAGTGTGACTTCCCTACAAATACAATGCTTGAGACATCTCAAGCAAGCACCCGAAACAAAGAAATAAATCAGCTTGAAAATCACATATAGCGAAGAACTTCAAGTATGATGATTGCCAAATGGAAATGTCCGGAAACAAAGAGTTCAGAAACCCACTTAAGTCTTTAGAAAAATGTATTACCTAAATGACCAAGAGTCCAAATGAAATAAAATAATAATAACAAGTTGATTGATCCAGACATAAGAGTTCCCATGTAAGAAGTGGGTTTTAAAGGGATAGAGCCACCAACAGTCATTTCAGATATGGCCAAGGAGAAGATGGATAAGAAAATCCTCTCAGAGGGCAAAGTAAAGAGGCTCAAATGATACCAGATAAGACATTCCTTCCTAAAGAACAAAACAGAAGGCCAACCAAGAGCTTTCCTCACCACCCCAAACAGACTTTACAGTGCTCTGTTGCACAAATCCCCAGTATGGTCATGGACCCGTGACTTCTAAGGGTCTTCTTCCTTCCCTTTTCCCAATAAGAATGCTACTGAGTTTATCCTATCCTGCTCAATACTGTATATAAGGGATGAGTGTTGAGGGGAGAGAGGCGTGATTCGTTATTTGAGTTTGTTGATGAAAGGACCAAGAAGAGGGGCACCTGGGTGGCTCAGTCAGTTAGCCATCAGACTCGTGATTTCTGTTCAGGTCATGATCTCATGGGTCATGGGATGGAGTCTGAAGACAGGCTCAATGCTTAGTGGAAAATCTGCTTGAGATTCTCTCCCTCTGCCCATCCTCCCAGTCTCTATAAAATAAATACTTAAATCTTCAAAAAGAGAAAAAGAAAAAGAAAATTGGGGAGGGTATGTGCTATGGTGAGTCCTGTGAAGTATGTAAACCTGGTGATTCAAAGACCTGTACCCCTGGGGCTAATAATACATTATATGTTGATAAAAAATAAAAAATTAAAAAAAAATAAAAATAATGAATGAATTAAAGGAATAAAAGAAAAAAGGAAAGAAAAGAAAGTAAAAGGATAGGGAAATAAAGAAAGAAAAGAAAAAAGAAAAAAGTAAATGACCAAAGAAGGTATATTTGGGCTTGATGGAGAGGACGATAAAACCCTGAGGTCCAGAGCTTTGAGGAGGTTGCAGTGACTGCTTGAGTTTCCTGTTGTCTCCCTTGAGAGGTGAAAGCACAGAGAGATAAGCCACCTGATCTTCTATGTCCAGAATACAGACAATGACAGGCAAGTGTACACCCACCCACACGTTGTTATATATTTCTCAGTCCCTCTTCAGACATGCACTTTATTTAAAGAGTTATATCACCTTTTGTGAGAGAAAGTAAGTCTGTGCACATGTGGATGGGATTGATGTATGCTGCTTCTAAGTATTTTTTTTTTAAGATTTTATTTATTTATTTGAGAGAGAGTGAGCAGGAGGAAGAGGGAGAGAGAATCTGAAGTGGACTCCATACCGAGCACAGAGCCCAATGTGGGGCTAGATCCCACAATCTCAAATCACGACCTGAGCCAAAACCAAGAGCCAGATGTTCAACTGACTGAGCCACCCAGACAACCCTGATGCACACTGCTTCTAGAACTAACCCCCAAAATATCTCTTAAGTACTCCTTCCTTCACCTATGTGAGTGGGACCAAAGAATTCTGAGATGGTTGTCACACTGACAGAAAGAGATAGAATTCTTAAGTGATTGCTTTCCAGGGAGTCATTAAACTAGCTTCAGACTCCAATATAAAATAAACCATAAAGATTTTCTCCAGCTATACAATCTGCTTTGTATTATTCAAAGTAAATACCATTAGCTTTGAGAGGGAAGCTAGGTCCATGGATGATATACTAATACTATATACCATAGTTGGGACAGGTTCAAGATATGTAGGAGGCCACCTCAAGATCCTGGACTGCTGAGCTGGGCAGACACTAGAGAAACAAGGCAACCAAGAAGATGCTACTAAATTCTAGAAACTAAAGGATTTACAAAGATGCATTAGGGGTGTCCTGGGAGGAATTCCAACCAGAAATTGACCATACAATGATGGAAGTAGAAATTTCCAAAGACATAAAAATAAACAAGAGTTGTTGAAATTTCTTAAGTGTCCTCTATTCAGGATTATTTGTGGTTTAGAAGCTACAAAATCATCATTTTGGGCTCATGGCAGCTTGTATGCCTTACGATAAGTCTTTTACCGTGTAGTATGCCAAATATACTAATGCGGCAAGAGCTGAAATTTGCACACTATAACTCAAATGTACAAAAAATGCTCTTTTAAAATCCAAAGATGATGTCATCTGTCTCAAGTTTCCATTTCTACTCAGTAGATAAAAAAAAATCTTTTAAATACTTTCAAGGGAGCCTGGTCCTTTCAGGTTCAATAGTTTCTTTTGGGTATTAGTAACTCAAATTTGTCATATATAAACTGACTGAATTTTTTATTTTTCCCTTCTTCGTTCTTCCTGCTTTCCTCCCAAGGGAACCTACAGTCTCAGGGAGTTAAGCTACCTTCCCCTACAATCAAGTTTAACTGAATTAGTTACTGAGAATTCTCTGCCCAGATCTACTGAAATGTGCTTGACCTCACCTGGTTCATTGTTCTCTGTGCTAGCATCAGCTGCTGAAGTCCACTGCCCCTCCACTGCTCTGAGGCACACCCCAGCCCCCTTCTACAATCTGGTTCTTTTAAGCACTTCTAGGTCAGCCAGCAGGGCACAGGAAACTTCTGGTTGCCTAGACTCATACTCAGACGACTATCTCAATCCTACTTACCTAGACATTTGCCTCGACCAACTTTAATTTATTATCCTGCCTTATCATCCTCAAACCACACTGAGTACAATGCTTGGAATTTCCCAAGCTATATCCAGAGATGAACAGCAAACTTGTTTTTTCAAGCTTCTCCTATACCACTTCTCCTTCTCCCAGGGAAACCTCAATTCTTATCCCTCACTCTTCCTTTCTTTCTCTCCAGCTCCACGCCCTAGCAAGGAAAGGGATTTCCATTTTCCATGCCAGTAAGATAAGAATTTCCCTGATGATAAACTTTTAGATGAAAGTGAGCTTCAGTCTCAGAATAACTTTAGGGGTTACAGAAGAAATTAGGATATGAACAACGAGGGCTCACTCTCTCTGTATGAAGGTCCCATAGTGAATTCTCATGGTTCCACAGTGACTTTGGAAACAATCTGAACACTAGTAGTATCTTTCTAAAGAAAACAAATACCAACTTTCTAAGGAAAATAGATACCTCCCACCCTCCACCAGGTAGAGCGAACAATTTGAAAAGTCCCAGTGCTGAGATGCTACTCTGAGCAAATAAGCAAAGATTTAGTAATAGGGGTCAAACAAAGGCCTATCGTAGAAATAAGACAAATTAAAGTAGAAATAAAGAAGAAAAACTTAACAAAACTGTCACAGAAATTATTTTCTTATACATCGTATCTAAGGATAATAAATCCTTTCTAGGGAAAAAGAAACCCACTAGACACCATTTTATAACTTGGAAGGACTTAGCATTATTTATATAAATCTGTTTATAGGGTATAGGTTAGGTCACTGTCAAAATATCTAGAAGTCCTTGGAGGGTCTAAGTTAAATCTCCCATATATATATATACATATATATATATATGCATATATATATACACATGCATATGTGTGTGTGTGTGTGTGTGTGTGTGTGTGTGCACACACATACTTGAATTGGGTGGATATTTCTGAAAATTAGAGTCAAACTTCTGGTGGCCAGCAACAGTAATATGAGGTAAACAGTCCCCTTTAACAATGTTGTCTTAACCTGTAGTCCTTTTGAACCATTTCAGACTTATTAGTTTTTCATGGAGAGCCCTATCTCGGGGCCTTTTCCCATCCTGCTCCCACTGCCAGACTCTGCATGTCACAAAATTCATAATCTCCATTCACTCAGGTTTCTTCTCAAATATTAGCCCATCAGAAAATTATTTCTTGACCACACTTTATAAAATTGAATCTCCCTTCACTCTGTACCTTCTGGTCTCCTTTATTTTTCTTAAAGCACCAATTATTACTTAATAAATATTACATATTAACTTAATATTAGCAAAATAAATATATCTGCATACTATTTTATCTACTAGAACATAAGTTCCACAAAGGCAGAAACATGGTTTTCCTCCTTCTGCATTCCTAGAAGACAAGATACACTTACTGAATACATGCCAAATATACTATATACTGAATATACAAATATACAAATATACTGAATACATGAATTGCACTATATCTTCCTGCATATGCTACATATTATAGACACATCTGATTAAAAACTTGGAAAGCATAAAATATATGGGAATAGTTGTAACCTAGTGATATTATAGATGGGTTCTTTTTTTTATTAAACTAAAGTTGCAAATTATTAATGATAATCTCATGCATATCATAATACAGGACAAATAGTTTTCCCCCAGCCTTCAAAAGTGTCTTTGTGAGCATCAAATAATGTAAGAAACATAAAACTGTGAAAATAACAGGAAGATTTTGATTAATGGAGGATATTGCATTAATGTGATGTTATACCTTAAGACATATGGTAAAAAATGAGTTATAAAGATAATTAACAGCTAATAAATGATACAGAATATCTTTATAAGTCATTTTAGTTATTAACTAAACTAAACTATAACTCATTAGTCCATATTATCTTTCCAAATTCACCAGATTATCTATTTTTTAAATTTATTAGGATATAACCTTCACTAATATCTTCCAGTTCCTTCTGTTTCTCAATATGTCAGATTTTTATATTGCTTCCCAGATTATATATTCTCCAAACTATTTCCATAAAAACATGCCTCATATATAAAGGCAAACCAGAAATATATTTTACTATATATCATGACGTCTAAGTTTAATTGAATCCTATTGGAGCAAGAGGAAATCCTTTTAAAGAACATACTTAAGGGAAGAAAACCCTACTTTTATAACTAATGACAAAATATTGCTACAAATATTAACAATGATATTGACCTATAGTGCATTGGAAAAAAGAAAAGACTAAAATATCAGTTACGACAATCTATTAGAGTGACAGAACACTTTACCTCATATATGATTACCCAGGATATAAGAAACCCCTAAAGACTGAGTTACTTTTCTAAAATCTTCTGCAGCTTCACATCACCTTAACACTTCTTATTTTACATTTAGGTAAATATTTTTCCTTCTCCAGTTTCCCCTATCTTTTGAACACACTGGCCTTTTCCCAGAATACTTAACTAACACCTGTAGAATTCATTATAGTATCATTTATGGCTTTGAATTCAAGCCTACAAAGCCCAAAACCTAAAAGTAGACTCTTATTTATCAGAAACAGAAGCTTACTCATACCAAAAGCTAGCATGAGTAGCACAAACTTGCAGGCAAATAATATACGCCAATGGTCTAAAGAAACAACAGCGACTATTTTGTGCCAGACTTATTTTAATAAAAAGTACCTGGTATTCTAGTTAAGGACTATTGGACCAATCAGGAAGGTGTTTAATGGGCTTAGCGAAGTGCCAATTATGTGATAAAGTGCACCTGGTGGAAAAGCATGCTCCAGGCCCTCCTTCCTCCAAGGCTGACAAACCTTGATCTCATGGATTTGGATACAACATTATTTACTGAATGACTGAATTACCTTTTGTTTATTTTTCTCTTTATGAATTTAACTCACACTTATTGTAGAAAATACAAACATAAGAAGTACTGAGTATCAATACAACAGAAAAAGATGAGTGTCTTCATCTCTAAAATAAGGGTCATCATGGTTCGTTCTTTGTATGGTAGCCCAGAAAATCCAGTGAGTTAAAACCTGTACCTAGTTTTTAGTAAATGTACAATAAATGCTGGGTGCCTGGGTGGCTCAATCGTTAAGCACCTGCCTTGGGCTCAGGTCATGATCCTGGGTCCTGGTATTGAGCCCCACATCGGGCTCCCTGCTTGGCGGGAAGCCTGCTTCTCCTTCCACTCCCTCTGCTTGTGTCTTGTGTTCCCTCTCTTGCTGTCTCTCTCTCTGTCAAATAAATAAACAAAATCTTAAAAAAAAAAGTTCAATATATGCTAACTATAATAAATATTGTCAATATTGCTGTGATTAATAAGAGTACATAAGACAGTTTCTGAATCAAATAGGCACTTAAATGTCCAGTGAATTCACGGTTGAATGATGAGATGTGTTGGTCATGAGTCCTTCGGCTTTTTATCAATAAGAAAAATTCCTGACAGTGTCAGGATGGCTGTCAGCTTCGTCCAGAATTTCAAAACTTTAGAGATCAAGTTTTAGCAACCCAGTTTCTGGTTTTTTACACTTGTGTTCCAGGATGCATTGAGTGGTTCTCAAGGCATCAAGGAAACTCAGGTGGAACTTGAATCCTGTTTGCCCACAATGCAATTGAGAATGAACAAGATTTAGTAAAGGACATACTCCGCCTGTCATTCCTGCTCTGTGACTTCATTGCCACATAGCCTCTGTGACTTCTAACTCACTTATATCTGATAAATCTGTTTCTTTATTTATCAAATAATTGAGGTGATACAAGTATTCAAAGTGCTGAGAATATATATAGTGGATATTCATCCTTTTTAAATGCACCATATAAATTAAAAACTCATCCTTAAATGGTGGGGGGGGGGGGAGGAGCAGAGAGAGACAGAATGGGCCTGTTCAGAATCACACTCTGCTAAGCTCCTCAACCATGAATCAAGGGAAAACATCTAGCTTAGCCCAATCACAAGAACATTTGATTGAACCAAGTCTCTAATGCTAGGAGCGAAGTCTGCAGTGCCAAGACATCAAGGTCCGCACTGCTAATGTCACAACACACTCAACTCCACCTCAGCCTGGACATGCCCAGGAGCACCTTCATGTCAGACTTCTATTTACAGCCTAAGTTACCACAAAATGACCACCTCTCCACCATCTCTCTTCTTCCCATACACTGCTATGTTATGCTTCCAAAATCTGTTTGTCCACTTCTCTTAACATTCAACTATTTCTGTTTGCTGGAGAGCTTCATTCTCTTTAAATTAAACTCATCTTCATCATCAGACCTTCCCAGCATGCTCCAGGTAAAATCTGGCTCTCCTCAGAGATAGTTTCCGCCATAGCCTTCTTGGGTGGTGACTTCTCTCTCACACCCTAGTCCTTTGTCTCTCCACGTTCATGTATAAAATCTCTGCTCCTTGAGGTTTATAGCTGCTATTCCCATAACCACTTGGATTTTTTTTTAAAGATTTTATTTATTTATTTGACAGACAGAGATCACAAGTAGGCTGAGAGGCAGGCAGAGAGAGGAGGAAGCAGGCTCAATGCTGAGCAGAGAGCCTGATGCGGGGCTCGATCCCAGGACCCTGGGATCACGACCCAAGCCGAAGGCAGAGGTCTCAACCCACTGAGCCACCCATAGCAATCTCATAGTGTCCACCCCACCTGCCAAGTGCAAATTCATCACAGGGTAAATATTACTGCTTCTAAATCTGTTGTCTTTAGTTTACCATTACCTTGCTCCACACCTCTGTCCTGCATGCTACTATGTAACACCAGGTCTCCACGATTAATCTATATTATCTAACCTACCTAATCTATATTACGGCTCCTAAATCTCCCTATTCCATGTTTTTTTGAGCTCCACACCCTAAAGATATTTCCATTTAAACATTCTACAGTCAGCCCACACTCAAAGATTGAGAAATGAATGCAGGCATCCCAACCCGGTACCTGTAGTTACTTATCTTAGTGACTGGTCTCATTGCCACACAGTTGATGTAATCTAGCCAGTGAAAGTCATTCTCAAGCATTCCCTCTTTCCTCAGCTTCCAAATCCGATCAGCCACAGAGTTCTGAGAACTATATTCCTGATCCTATCCACTTCATTCAACTGGCTGATACTGCCCTAGCTCGGACTCTAGCTTCTCGTGTCCTTACATCCAACCTCGTTACTCTCAATCGTAGCATTTTCAAATCTATTCTCTACAGTGGTAGGAAGATACTACATCAGTGCTTTCCAGTCTCCTGCCTAAAATCTCTAAAGTCTCTTCAAAGTTTTTGAGAAAATTCAAAATTTTTTAGCATGGACGACACAGTCCTTTACAAGATGGCCCCATCCATTCCTCAGGAGACTCTGACACCTCACTGATACACTTGCATCTTTGAAATATACCAAACATTTTTTCACCTCTAGATCCTTCAACATGCTGACATGCATCTCCCTATACCATGTCTTCCTTCATCTCTGTTGCCTAACCATCTGCGTCCCTTCTACCCAAGTCTGGTTAATTCTTATTCATTGTTCAGGACCCAGGCTAAGTCAGATTTTACCTCTCCAGGAAACTCTCCCCAAGCCTCTCCTTCTCTTCCAGACCACGGTCCTACTTTGGGTTAGATGTCCCTCGTAGCCGTTCATCTAGAACCCCGTGCTAAATTCCCACATAGCAGTACAAAGTGATACTGCAATTGTCTATTTACTTCTCTATGCCCCAAATTCTATTCTCTCTTCAACCTAAACTGTCAGTTCATTGAAATCAGGATTTGGCTTTACTAATCTCTGTAACTCCAGTGTAATCCCTAAAATTTGGTACATAAATAATTGATGATGAAGGGAAGAAGAGAGGAAAAAATGAAGGACAGAGGGAAGGAGGGAGGCTGCATTTTTGGAGCAACTGGGGTCTATAGACACTCCCCAAAGGTCTGTGCAAACATATCAGACCTGCACAGGCTCTGATCAAGATCATCAAGAAAGCTCAGGAGCACCATCTGTATTTAGAACACAAAAAAGTCTGCTAGGATGGTTAATCATAGGTACCTTATATGGCGAACAATGCTAGCTATCACTTTAACCAGGCTCATGATAGGATATATATTACTACAAGTTCCTTATGTGTGCTCATTGATTCAATTCTTAGAAGCATCCCAGGCAGCCATACTGTTTTTACACTCAATTTTGCTGAGAAGAAATCTGAGGCAAGGAGAAATGACATCACCTGCTCGAGATGACACCAGCAGGGCCAGGCTTTGAACCCAGGCAGCCTGACTCAGAGCCTGCGCTCCAATCCACTACGCAGCACAAATTTTAATGACATCTATTTATGTTGACTCACTACCCATTACTGAGCTTCACAATCTTTGTGGAAATTCTTCTTTATTCACATGGGTTTTATAAGATGGACCAAACAAGAATAATCAGACAAAAAAAAAATCCCTACAAACTACACATACACACACACACAGTCAGGAAACAGTTTGGAACTGCAGTGGTGGTGAAATGGGTTTTCATACTTAGAGCAGTCAGGAGTGAAGGCAAGGAGTGTCTGAGAAGCATGGATCAGGTATTCAACCAGGAGCTGGGGTTAGGCCTGTACATTTCCTACCAGGTAACACACTATACTGAGTGGATGTTATTATTTAGGGCTACTCAAGAACGGTGCTCAAATGAATGCTCACCCCTTCTCTGCTTACGAGCCAATGTACAAGAAATCATTCCTCTTCAAAAGCCAATGAGTATGGACAGTCTTTCCAAGCAGCTAGTCCAACCTCTAAGATTTCCATGTTAATCTATCTCTAATTCAAGTCTCTTTCTGTGCTGCTACGAATGATGAAGGGGTGCCATTTCAAAGAAATGGTATTTGACCAATTTTTCCCCTCCCAATATAAGAAGGCTAATCCAATTTTTTCCAGACCCACATTAAAAGGTGAATCAAATGGAAGATTCTTCACTTCTACCTCAGATGTGTAAAACCTGCATTGCATTAATAAGTAGCCTTCAAATAGTCTTTCTATAGTTCATGGAAAATGCTATATTCCTCAAAAGCTTGTTGCTGTGCTACAGTTTTGTAGGCAAAGCCACTAAAGATTTCAGTGATTAGAAAGCACTTCTTATAACTTCCCAAGGTCACCTTACACAGCCTAGCAGCTCCCTTAGTATATAAACTCTACCAACCACCTGACCCATTAACGATTTTAGGAGTAAAGTACATGGCATGTTGCATGGAGTTATTTTTGAGAAAACCCTGGAAAGCCAAAAACAAATCTTGGAAAATAAATACTTAAACATTAGATACACAAATAGATTAACAACAAAACTGATTTTAGCTGGAAAACGTCTATCATATGGGAAGTATTAAGTGATTTTGTCAGCCTTCTCTTCAGAAAATATTTTTCTTTTTTCTCAATTACCCTTTGGTTTTCCAAAGATTTGGACTTCTCTCTCACTGCATGCACTGTTAGGATCCTGTGGAGACTCATAAAAACATTTTCTTGTATCCCAGATGGCCCTCTTCTTTTGTGTTTCATTTTTTAAAGGCAGAACTACTTAAGAGCTGATGGTTAGCAGTGCCTCTACAGAGTGGGCTGTTTTTGGTGTTTTAACAGAGAATACAATTCTCTAAGGACCCATGCTTAAAGAGAAACACAATAGCTACCTACATGCCTACTTTTAGGGGCAAACTCACTCCCTATAAGCTCAAGTCTGAAGGGTACTTAGTAATGAACATCCAAGAAAAACTTAACTCAGAAAGTGGCATGCACACACATACACACTTTAACCCATGACATTAATTAAGTTTGTCAATAATTTCTTACACATGAAGGGATTAAGAAAAATGTTTGCACCACGGTCTAAAACAGGGCCAGATCCGAGAAAAACCACTATTCCCAAACAGCTTCTAAGCCAGAGTCCAGGCCTGGGCACCCACAACTCTACTTGTCTGCCTCTCTTTTTACATAGCAGTGGAATGGGTCTGGTTCCCAGGATTCATATCCCAGGGCACATTATATGACACATCTCATTAGCCTGATTCCTTTCATTGCCCCCCTGATAATCATCTGTAGATGGCAATATTGTTAAGTGCCAGTTATGAACTGAATCATGTCCCCCAAAATTCATATGTTGAAGTCCTGATCCCTGTACCTCAGAAAGTGATGGGATTGGAGGGCAGTTAAAACAAAGTGGGATCATATGGGTGAGCCCTAATCCAGTATGACTGGTATCCTTATCAGAAGAGGAGATTAGGGTACAGGCACCAGACAGGCGCCATGCGAAGACCATGTGAAGACACAGGGAGGAGTTGGCCATCTTTACCTCAGGGAGAAAGAAGAAACCAACAGAAACCAATCAAAGAAGAAACCAACCCTGCCAACACCTTGCTCTCAGACCTCTGGCAACCAGAGCCATGGAAAAAAAAGAAATCTCTGTTGTATAATCCGCCCAGTGGGGATACCTTGTGATGGTAGTCCAAACACACTACTACAGATAAAGGTCTGCTTCACCAGTACCTAGCCCAGGGCCTATCACCTGACCAGTCTCATTAACTTGTTTCTTTTACTCATCTACCCAGGTAATAACCTACAGAGGGCAATAAAGTGAAGCAGCTTCAGACAACAAGAACTGAATAAGAAATCAGCAAGATATTTTTGAAAACTAAGAGCTATAAGCTGTCTCCTCAATGGTTAAGAACTTCACACAGAAGAGGAAAATAATTCATCCCATATCTACTAAGAATATTGCCAACAGGAAAACAGCATTTTCATTTTCATCTTTGTTTTCTATTTCTGACAGATTATGCGTCCTTCAGTCCTGATGTATATGGAAGTACCTCATGTGGGAGAGTCTCTTATCGTACAGTGCCTTCTAGCAGCCCGTGAGTATACTGCAGTCCCATCTCTAACCAGGAAGACAATTGCTCTGATGATAATTCCGTATTTGAAATGGAAACGTCAACACTTGAATTACTAAGAAAATATTTTCAGATTTGGAGGGGATTGTAAAGGCTGCTTTAGCACTATAAAGTCAAATCCTTCTCATTTGCTCATATATAAATGTTTAGTATAACCTACTTCCAAGATCATGAAAGGAAAGGGTATAAGTCTGTTAACACTTGGTGCTTTGGTAAGTCATTGTGAAGACCGGTTCAGTGAATCATGAGAGACCCCTATTGACCTTTCTAGGTATTATGAGAAATCCATCACTAGTTAAGACAGTAGTGCATTCCCCTGTGCTGCTGAGCATTTGTGTAAATCAGGGGTGCTTGAGATCAGTGTCCAGGTCTCATTTATCTTCGTTTCCCAGCACCTACTGGGACCCCAGGAACTATTTACAGTCCAATAATATCCACTTGGTAATACTGAATTGTATTGGCTAGAAGTAAATCGCTTACAAATAAGAGGTTCCCCACTGAGAGTAGATTAAATGCAAGGGAATTTATGGAAAGGATCTTGGACCCTTACACCATTGTAAAGCAGGTCTAGACTTGGGTCTCAGATGTATCTGAGACCTGGAACCTGAATGCAGTTGGGCTCTTTGTCCATTTTTTTTTTTTCCTTAGTCACATCTCTTTAACGTCTTCTCTGTCCATTTCTCTAGTTCATACAAAAGTACACAGGGATATCAGCAGGAACAAAATTCAAAATGTTGCAGTTTTTCACTAGATGTAGCAAGCCTGCTTTAATTGTTTCCTAGTCCAGATTGGCTGGTAGAGTTTGGGCAAGGAAGGCAGCAACTTTTAGAAAAAAACAATGATCAGACATTCCCATTGGAGTCTGGTCTGTAGAAGAATGAATGAACAAATGAAGAGTTAGTTGTTTGTATTGTCTGGAACCAGAATGTTAAGATAGCCTGAGAATACAGGAGCATATAAAAGGATAAATTTCTGTATTATTATACTGATTCTTTATGTCAGATGGCTGTAAAAAGTTAATATATTCAATTAATTTGGCAAATGATATAGCATCAGTGTAGTGGGAAATGTTGTTAGTAATGGGAAAAGCCAAAAATATTAAATCAATTAAAATCCCTAAAATTCATAAATACCAATTATGATGAAGCTCAATGAATTTCATAAAAATTCTTCAAGTATGAACATTACCTTTTCCTTTCAAAAAAAAAAGGGGGGGCTGACATATGTATTTAAAATGTGGACTGGTTAGACTACAATATTGGAATACTAGAAAACAGAGGAAAGCCCTCTTTTTGTTGGACTTCAGGTAAGTTACACTAATTTCAAAGACATTGTCACTCTTGCTCCCCCAAAACAGAGTTAGCCAGATTAGGTGTGGGTTTAATGATTTTTGCACAAAATTCTTCCCTCTGTCACAAATCTCTGAGGCATTGCTAGAGGTTTTATGAAGAATTAAAACATTTCAGCACCATCCTATCAAAATCAGGGAACTTCATGTTAAAATTCTAAATGGTTATGTGGTAGATAGATGTCTGATCTGCACTTTAGTTCAAATAAGGTGTTCAGAGAAGCGTTGACTTCACAGAACTGAGACCACCTAGGCTTGAACGCTCTAAAGCAACTGAATGATTCCCCAGTGTCCCTGAACATCACCTAGAACGAGCAAGTGTTCAAGTCACAGAATTGTGTTAGCAGGAAATCAATCTGAGAGCAGCAAAAAATTAAATAAATACGTTCAGTTCTTTGGGGCACCTGGGCGGCTCTGTTGGTTGAGCATTGTACTTCTGGTTTTGGCTGGGGTCATGATCTCAGGGTGATGGAATCAAGCCCCACATTGGGCTCTGTGCTCAGTGGGGGTCTGCTTGAGATTCTCCCGCTCTCCCTCTCCCCCTGCCCCCGGCCCTGTTTGCATGTGCATGAGAGTGTTCTCTAAAATAAATAAATAAATCTTTTTAAAAAATAGCTCAGTTCTTTAAAATCTCCAATAGCCTGATAATTTCCAAGAATTTCTAGAAAATTTAGATAGATAGATGACAGATAGATAATCTGTATAGTAATGAAACAACCCCTGGAAAGCATCCTAAGACGAACATGCTAATTCTTTGTCATCCTAATGAAAGGACACGGTGAGATGTCCACAGGGTTGACAAGAAAAGTACCATTGCTGGGTCTGTGTTCCTCACTTTTCCCCTGTATTTCTAGTATTAAATGTGACAAGGTGAAAATGATCTCTTTCTACTCTCTTGGAGTTCTTGTTCAGCATTTCCATTTCTCCTCCTCATCTTAAACACAATGCTCTGTTTAACCAAATAATCTCTTATTTAGCCAAATAAAATTCTGGGTTACAATTTGCATTTTCTTTTGATTTTACTGAGTAATAAGATTGAGGTATTATAAATCTTACTAGTTGGTCCTGTATAGCCAAAGCATTATTAACAAGGGGCATGATTATTTATGTAAAGATAGATTTCACTCTATTTCCTTTCTCTATTTCATCTGGAAACTGGGAGTTAAATCACCCTTTGGACTAAAATTTACATGGTTCTACCAACACAGTTCAAAGCAAGAATTAGGTTTAAAGATCCTATATAATAAATTTTAGTTCCCAGTTTCCAAATCCCATGAACCATCCAAATAAACTTTAGATGATTTGTTTAAATGTTCCCTTTTACTGTATTTATTTAAAATACACAAGAGCTAACGTGCTATGTTATACTTGATTAATGCCCAATTAAATGTTGTAAATTGTAAACCTGGCATATTTACCCAGGAGTTAATTCTCCTTATAAAGTAGGGTAGTTGTTCTTTATTTTACTTAACACTTTTCATGGATTTTATATTTGAATATTATCAAATTGCACATTACTGAGATTGCCACTAAGCTGTTAAATTTCCATCATCAAATTAAAGATGAAATCACCTTTAACACTCAGCCTAAACTCTGACCTTCAGTAGAAATTACTAATTACTCATTTTAATTTTGCATTCTCCCAGTATGTTTCTGATTCATTCTTCTCTGAAGGGGATTTTAAACTATTTTCATTCCATTCATCATATTCATTCAATACCCACAATATTTTAGTGATAATTTAATAGGCCAAGTCTTTACTTGCTTTGTTTTCCTATGTAAACATAAGAATTCAGTACATATTAATTTATTTGATAATATATTTTAGTACCTTAATAATATATTTTAGTACCTTAATAATTTTAGCTTCTGATTTTTCACTTTATTTAGAACTACTCTCAAATAAATTAGGTTAACATTCATGTCACATATTAGGACTCATGAAAGGTGTTATTTAAGGAAACCAACACTATCTTTTATCATGATAACAACAACAAAAAAAGTAAATAATATTCACGAAGGATGCAATTAAATCTTTTGAATTTAGGTTTAAATTAAAATTTTTGACAATGGGGCACCGAGATGGCTTAGCTAGTTAAGCATCTGACCTTTGATCTCAGGGTCAGATGCTTAACCTGAACATCTGGACCTGAGATCAAGCCCTGCCTTGGACTCCATGCTGGGTATGGAGCTTGCTTTAAAAAAATAATAAATAACATTTAAAAATAAAAAATAATTTTTCTATGAAGCCTTGGGTTATTTATTATTGGTTTTAGATTTCTTCTAAATATTAAAATTAAAGCTAAACTCACTAGTTTATAAAGCTCACAAATTTATAAAGTCACGCAATTACTCAATTAGGAACTTTAACAATTATAATTTCTTACAAAAGTGTCTAAAATTTTATTAATGTAGATTCTTTAAAAACTCATTTCTTACTGTTAAAAAAAAAAACTTTTAGCCTTCTAATAAACATGTGCTGTCAGTTGGCTTCTGAGGTAGTTTTGTCATTTAAATATAGCCCGTTTTAGTTTTCCACAGTCCACTTACATGTTTTTGTTTTTTGTTTTTTGTTTTTTGTTTTTTTAAAGACTTTATTTATTTATTTGACAGAGAGAAAGATCACAAGTAGGCAGAGAGAGGCAGAGAGAGGAAGGGAAGCAGGCTCCCTGCCTAGCAGAGAGCCCGATGTGGGGCTCGATCCCAGGACCCGGAGATCATGACCTGAGCAGAAGGCAGAGGCTTAACCCACTGAGCCACCCAGGTGCCCCCCACTTACATGTTTTAATAAAACAATCTTCCCATGGGGGACTATGAGAAAAAGGCCATGGACAAAGTCCATTTATTTGGATGCAGTTGAAAACAGAGGAAAGAAAATGGGACCAATTGTCTTATTCTCTAATATTTCACTTCTAGACACAAGAGAAGAAATTCTCCAAATATTTGTATTTCTTTTCAGATTATAAGTGGTTGACCTACTTTGGACTATGGAGGACTTTTCTAATACACTGAGAATTTATGGGAGTCACAGAACAATCACTATGCATTTGATAGTATGAGGTTTGGGGACTTGCATTAAATTTATTTATATTTCTAAGCACAGATCTTTCCATATGAAAGTTGGAAAAAAAAAAAGAAAAAGAAAGAGAAATGAAATAACTTCTAATAAGCAACACGGGTAGAAATAATATAGACAGTAACACTATATCTCAATCTATGAGACACATTTAAAACAGTGATCAGAGGAAAATGTATAGCACTGAACACTTTTATCAGTAAAAATGAAATAATAAAAAATAGATGAATTTATGTCCCATTTTTAAAAACTAGAAGAACAGAACAAAGTAAGCCAAAAGAAAATACAAAAGGAAAGACTTTTCAAAAGCTAAAACTGAGGTACACTATAGAAAATAGTGTATGTGCTTTGTAAGTTAAAATCCTGTTTTTTTGAAAAAATTAAGAACATACCTATCACTAGCTGAGTTGATCAATAACAAAAAAGTATAAACACAAAAAATAATGTCATGAGAAAAATATTGAAACAGAAGAAAAAAACATTAAATCATCAGATAATAATATACAGATATCCGTGCAAATACATGTAAAAATTTAGGTAAAATGAATCAATCTCCTGGGGAAACACAGACTGCCAGATTTGATCCTACTAGCATTAGAATGCTTTAAAAGACCATCTCCATAAAAGTAGTGAAATTATTAAGGAACTGTATTTGCTTTCCTGGTCTGCTGTAACAAATGATCACAAATCTGGTTTTGAAACAAGAGAAATTTATTCCCACACAGTTCTGAAGACCACAAATCTGAAATCAAAGCGTCATCAGGGCCACATTCCCTCTGAAGTTTCTAGGATAGAACCTACTGTTGCCTTTTGTAGCTTCTGGTGGCTCCTGGCATTCCTTAGCTTATGGCAGTGTAACACCATTCTCTACTTCTGTCTTCATGGCCTTCTCCTCTGTGTCTGTGTGTCTCCTTTTCCCTTTCTTGAAAGGGCACCCACCATTGGATTTAGAGTCCATTCTAAGCTGGGGAGGATTCTTATCTTGAGATCTTTAATTTTATCTGTGAAGACCCAAAGACTCTTTTTCCAAACAGGGTCACCACCGCAGGTTCTAAGGATCAGGACTAGAACACAGTATTTGAGGGGCCACTATTTCACTCACTACAGCAACTAATCTGAGAAAAGTACAAACCTCAGATGTTTTCACAGGAGAATTCTACCAAACTTCAAAGACCAGATAGACCCAATGCTCTATAAATGATTCCAGAAAAAAGGAAGGAAATGTTCAAATCCTTTTATGACACAAATATTACACTAATACCTGAACCTGATAAAGACAGTAAAAATACAGAAAATTAAAGACCATTATCACTAGTGTATATACATACAAAAACATTAAATTAAATCCTCCCAAACAGAACCCAACACCAGATTAAGAAGATAATAATCAACAACTGGATTTATTTTAAAAATGCAAGTTGGTTCAATCTTAGGAAATCCATTAGTAACATATACCACATTAATAAGTCAAAGGGGAAAAATTATAGGATTGTTGCCATTGATAAGAAGAGAGCATTTGACAAAACTGAAATCCATCCATGATTAAAAAAAAAAACAACTCAAAAATAAGAACTGCGGAATACTTTCTTAATATTAGAAATATTATACCTTAGTCTTAAAGCTAGTATCTAATTTAGTGGAGAAACAATGGAGACATTTCTCTAAAAACAGGAACAACAAAAGTATCCCATTAACCCATAACTATTCTACATTGTACTAGAGGTATTAGCTGATAAAGACAAAATAAATTAAAGGCATAAGAATGGGTTGAAAAACAAGTGAAACTATTTTATTTACAGATGACAATAATATATCCAGGAAATCTTAGAATCAATCATAAAACTACCTCAAAAATAATTCAGTAAGGTAGCAAGATATGAAATTGACATAAAAAATTAATGGCCTTTAAATATACAAACAATAACCAAGTAGAGATACATGTTAATAAACCATCTATAATAGCAGAAGAGAAGATTAAATACTTGGGGATAAACTTAAAAAAGAAATGTGCCCAACCTATTCGATTTTATGACAAAAATCTTTTAAAGCCCTTAGTAGACACAAAAGTAAAATTTTAACAAATGAGAAACATCATTTGTTCTTAAATAGGATAATGCAGCATTATAAAGATGTCAGTGCTCCCTAATTTATAAATGTAATACAATCCCAATAAAAACACTAACAAGTATTTTTTTTCCTCAATTAAATTAGAAAATTGATGGTATAATTCATACTATATTCAGGGCAACACTGAAGAAGAAAAATTATGAGGTGGAATTAACCCAACCAGATATTTAAAGAGAAGAGAGTGTCTATAATTAAAACAGTTTAGTACTGGCTCATGAAGACCCATATACCAGTGAAATAAATAAAAAGCCCAGAAGTAGAATAGATCCAAATATATGGAGATACACACAAACATACACACACACACACAGAAATTTAGCATATGATAAAGGTGTCTTCTTGAATCATCAGGGAAAAGATAGATATTTTAATAAGTTTTGCTAGAACAACATGATAGTCATTTGGGAAAAGAGAAAATCACATGTATATTTTGTACCATATACTGGAATATACTGTAAATAGTTTAGATATCTACATGTAAAATTTGAAACCATGCAAGTAGTATAGGTAAGCATGGACGAATCCTCTTTAACTACAAGCTAAGAAAAAGTTTTTGATGTCGACTCCAAATCCAGGGACAATTAAAAAAAAACCAAACGGATAGATTTGACTACATAACAATTTAAAAAGAAAATATATATTTTATTGCAAAGAATACCATGGCTAAAGTCCAAAAGCAACTGAAAATATTTTCAACATACATTACAAAGGGCTAAAACCCTCAATATATAAACAATCCTTAAAAACGGAAGGACAGATCCAATCAGGCAGAAAAATGAGAAAATAACATATAAACAGACAATTCATAAGAAATAAATAGGACTAATCCTGAAGTTATGAAAAAAAATATCCAACTTCATTCATAAGTAAGGATATGTAAATTAAAACAACACTGAGATATTTCAGAATGGCAAAACTTTGAAATTGTCCAAACACAACCTGTTAGCAAGGCTGGGTAAACAGGCACACTCATACATTGCTGTTGGTAATACCCTGCTATATTATTTTGAAAATTTGTTGTAAATCTAAAAATATTTTAAATCAAATTTGAAAGCAAGACAATAACCAAAAAAACAACAAAAAACAAAACAAAAAGTCTAAGAACTACAGGATGATCTAAGGTCACATGTAAGATGGAAATAATTATCTGTGTTGTAAAGCTCAGAAAGAGGTAATGTATGTGAAACTACAATGAAAAATCATGAAGTGTTACATAAATTTCAAGTATTTGTGCAGAAAATCTGAATCAGGTCCTTAAAGCAGAGAGAGGTTTTTTCAATTGTATTTCAGGACTACAAATTCAACTTTGGGAAGGAGAGGAAATCTTTAACACATCCCACTTTGGAGCTACTTATTGTCTTTCAGAAACCAGTCCAACCTTCTGCGTACTGTTCTGAGATGGTGGAGATGAGATTCTCCAAAGTACAGTTCCTAAGCTTCCTTGCCAGTTGGCTTCCTGTTAAGATCTGTCAATGGAGGAAAATTGCAGTAGAAGAAAAATGGAGGCAATTCTTCAGTGGAGAACTGTAAGCAAGAGGAAGAAAGAAAAGACCGCCTTCCTGTCTCCACCTCCTCTGGACTTTAGCTGTAGACTGTTGACCCATCCTTCCTTCCTTCAACACTCCTAGGCCCAGCTTCTCCAAGTACCCTCAAGGTACCAACAATAGCCAGCAATCCTACCTTGGTAGTTGGAGAGCCAAGCCATGTGCTTACCAACTGGGCCGTGGTCTGAGACAATTCAACACCTACCTGTCTTTCCACATCAGCAATCTGAGGGCCCACCAGGCAACACTGTCTTCAGAGGTCTGACACTCACTAGACCACACCCCCTGTTCAGAATCCCAGTACAAATTACAGTGTTCCTTCAGTTCCAAAGCACCAGCCCCATTGAGTCCTTCCATCAAACTCCTATGTACCATAATCCTAGTCTCTCCTGGTATTGCTCTAACATCTTGCAATCATCTGACTTAGATATGTACCACCTTTTTACTCATTGAGCCTTCCTACACCTGTGTAACCAATTCCCTAATCCACTCAGTTTGAAGTACCCTGTGAGGTTTCTATTTTCTACCCTTGAAAGACAGGAATTTATGGGTGTGCCTACAGGGGAAGTAGATTTTATTTACACTTCATTTATTCATTAATTTAATATTATTAAGCAAATACTTGGTCACAGTCACAGATAATGATGCATGAAGATAAAAAACAACATAGCTCTTGCCTTTAGGTGTTTACAATAAATGGATGAGGTAAATATTTGAACTAGCTATCACCAAATAAATAAGCTGTATAACACAAGAACACTCAAAGTGCTATAAGAGCCTGTGAAAAGGTACAAGAGCACAGGCGAGGGCTTTCTGGAAGAGTGAGAAGAACATCCTGTCAGAGGAAAGAATATCTGTGAGGACGTAACAGCTTCAAAGAAATGAACAAATCCTGTGACCAGAGGATAGGAGAGGTCCACAAAGTAAAGCCAAAAAAGGGAAAACATTTGTGATCATGAAAGGTCTTGAATGATAAAATTAATTTCAAATTCACCCAAAAGCAATGGAGAACTACTGAAAGATTTTAGAGGTATTTCCTTTTTAATGGTACTTGTGTGGTATGTTTAAAAAAAAAAAAAAAAAAGACATCCCTTAGCCCCTACACCATCTTCCAAAATTGTTTCTTACACACCCTTCTGGTAAAAAGTTGACTAATGTATTAATCCACGGTGAACACTAAATGGAGATCTTATAATGTATCAGATGGTATTCAAAGTAAGGTATATTTATTAACCCATTCAATCCTCACAACAGGGCTATTAGGTCCACTACTTTCCTTTCCATTTTACAAAGAGGAAATTGATGCTCAGAAAGACTCATTAATTTGCTCAGGGTCATAGAACAAGTAAGTGGCAAAGTTAGGCTTTGAACCCAGAGGCAATGGCTCCATGATCTATGCTGTTTCCCACTACGCTCTGGGGCTTCACACACATACATGGGTTCGTAGGATACATGGAAAAAACATGAAGTAAATATTGTACCACAAATGACTCATCCTCTTCATTTTAGTCTGCACCTTGGTCTTTCAAGTAGTCATTCACCTTGAAGATGGTTCCCTATCAACACATTTTGATCCACTTTATCCTGACTACACAGTATTCCATTATGTAAACATTCCAGACTAAAACATTTCTATATTGATTATTGGTAAGGTTCTAGATAGGCTTGGGTCTTAGAAATAATATTGCAACAGAATTATAGCAGAGTAATTGTTCAAAGGAAATATTTATTTTTAATATTAAAAATATTGGGGTGCCTGGGTGGCTCAGTGGGTTAAAGCCTCTGCCTTTGGCTCAGGTCATGACCCCGGGGTCCTCGGATCGAGCCCCACATTGGGCTCTCTGCTCATTGGGGAGCCTGTTTCCCTTCTTCTCTCTCTGCCTGCCTCTCTGCCTAATTATGGTCTCTGTCTGTCGAGTAAATAAAGTCTTTAAAATACATATATAAATATATATATATAAAATATATATATAAAGTGTGTGTGTGTGTGTGTATATATATATATATATATATAGTACGATGGCCTGTCACATATAGAGATGCTAGGTGGCCCTCTCATCAGTGTAAGGAGAATGCCTAGTATCCATACGGCTGGATTTGGATACTATGCCAATGGGAGTTTTTATCAAATTTTGTTTTTTAAAATTTTTTGCCTATCTGATAGGTAAAAAGTGATTCCTACAGTATTTTTTTTCATTTTATTTCTTTTCAGTGTTCCAGTATTCATTGTTTATGCACCACACTCAATGCTCCAGTATTATGGAGGGCAAGTATTTTATTTTTTTAAAGATTTATTTATTTATTCGAGAGAAAGCAAGAGGGGAGGGGCAGAGGGAGAGAGAGAGAATCTCAAGCAGACTCTTGCTGAGTGCGGGGGGCCGGGCGGGGCCCTACAGGGACTCAATCTCACAACCCTCTGAGATCATGACCTGAGCTAAAAATCAAGAGTCAGATGCTTATCCAACTGAGCCACCCAGGCGCCCCAGGCCACAGTATTTTAAAAATAGACTGATGCCATGAAATTTGTGTTTTAGAAAGATCATGCTGAGCTAGTATCACACCAGGACTCAAGGCAGAGAAGACAGGTGGAAAACAGCTAATAGCAGTCTGTGTGAAAAAGGAGAAAGGCTTACTCAGAGCAGTGCCTTGAATGCATTAGGAGGAAAAACTAAGTGTGGGGGTGTTGGGAGTTGGGACATATCACAAAAGCCAGCTGTTGACCTTTGTTCATGTTATTTAATATTGTTAAAGGTGGGCAAGAAAGAGAAAGGAGGCAAGAATATTTCCTAGGTTTATGAGTTAGGAAGCCAGGAGAATTATAATGAAAACAACTGTCTTAGGAAACACCGAAGGCGCCCCAGGTCTAGGGGCATGCCAGAGGAAACAAGGAAGATAAAAAGTTCCCCACAAATCTAAGATTCTATTATTTATTTATGGAAACCACCTTCCTCTGTGGCAGGAGATATTTCAGAGTATTCATATATATTTAATGTCACCGAAGAATGAGTCATTGAATTTTGCAGCAACACGGAGGCCCTTAAATCAAATTACCCAACACATTTATGAAACCAGACACACTGTGCCAGAGTTTTCCATTAGTATTCTGCCATCTAGTGAATAACAATTATTTGTGCAACTTGGCCTTTAGAAAAAAGAAACACAAATTTTTGGTCTTCTCATCATGTATGTTTTCAGTTTCCAACTCATAGAAAAATAACCTGAAAATAACTCACGTTTTTGGCAAAATCCAATCTCATAATTATGAAATTTTTAAACATAGAGGAAAGAATAAAAGCATAGATCCTACCAGATGAATCCCAAAATTTGACCTTGGGCTCATCCCGAAAATTGATAAAACCAAAGTCACAGGGAAAGTTCTTGAGAGTTTCCTTTATGCCAGGCCATCCCCTTCCATCATTAAAAACCACAACAACAAAAAACACACACACAAAAATCGACTCATTTCTTTGTTGTAATAAAATATCTTGAAGTAAATAGCCTTTGTCCATTCAATGAGCTGTGCTTAATATTATCAAAACTTCATCATCTGAAAAATTATCTTGCATGGCACACTAGAGATTGTATTCAAAAGTTATGAAAGTATATCATGAAAAATGTGTTTTCTCTATATTTCTGTGAACGCTTCATTGATCTCCCCTGAGCTCATTACTTGTTTCATACAGCTAATGAACTAGTGTACCTCTGCATTGCTAATGTATGGTATTACTTCTCATACCTTATAAATATACAGATTTTAATTATTAATTTGCAAGCCTGTCTCCTAAAAGACCTATGAATTTCCTGATTAAAGACACACAATGTCATATTCAGTTTTATATCTCTTGTAACTTAAGAGGTACAGCACCTCTATTTTCAATAAATGTTAATGAATAAATTATTTAAAGTGAATTGAATTAATGGCAAATATTTGCAATTTCATTAAAGCTAGTTCAAATTAAATTAACATACAACTTAAAATAAGCAATCACTGCACTCATCTTTCTTTATTAAGCCTAGAAGAAACAAGACTGAACATATTGCCCGAGCACCCACAGGGCCCTAAAATATAGACATATGTTCATCAAAATTATTGAAGATAGGTAGACAAAATTCCTCCTTTGAAATTTGTCCTTAAAGGTAATGGCAATATTCCCAGCCTTGTCAACTTCTTTCCCTTGGCAGATCTCTGCAGTCCATCTGTTGAACTTGAATGCTGAAATGATCTCAAAGTGAGCAGGCCTTATGGATATCTTTATCCTGCATGAGTATATGCCAGCAGAAAGCATAAACTCAAGCTCTTCCAGATTGTCAAGTGAAATTGGTCCCAAGAGAGTATTTCATTGCCTTATAGATGATTATGAACAAAAACTCAAAATCATAAAGTTTACCCTAAGAGTTCAATTGATTAGCACTATACAATAGTTGCAAGGCCTTTTAATCTATGTACAGGTCTAACCTCTTTAATTTTACTGTATCCAAGCTCATTCTAAGAAGTTCAAAGAACCTCATTGATTTTGTGGGGTTTTGCAAGTATCCTTACCAAATTATGTTCCCTTGTGCAGCTGTTTTTATTTTTGATTTAGCACCTCCGCTTTCTTTTCTTTAAGATTAATTTATTGAGAGAGAAAGCAAGAGCACCCAAGCACACGAGTTGGGGGAGGGGCAGAGGGAGAGAAGAGAGAAAATCTGCACTGAGCATAGAGTCTGACACAGGGCTCCACCCCATGACCTGAGCCGAAATCAAGAGGCAGACTCTTAACCAACTAAGCCGCCCCAGCACCTCTGCTTCTAAAAAACAATCCTGAGTACTTTTTTGGATCCTTAATCATATTTGTATGTTTCACAGAGCATTATCCCCATCTATCTTGTGATACTGAAAATGCAAGAAGAGGAAAAAAAGCATTATTTATCTTAAGAAATTTAATTTTACAATTTATGTCTGGCCTCTATGATATACATTTGCTATACCTACCGTCTCTTAGACATCTGTGTATCTCAGAAAATTTAGATAGAAGTAATCTTCCTGTTCAGATAGAATCCCATCAGTTTATCTTGACTAGGGAACTCAGGAGAAGGAATTAAGCATACTGTACTTTCCCCCTTCCAGGGACTTCTTTCTAATTCTCTTTCATAATGGCTTTTCCTCAAGAAATACGTTTTCTCCTCCATGAAGCTGTGAGTATATAGGGGCATGCTCTGTCACCAAAGCTGGGGCGGGTGGGAAATGGAACTGTGGTCATCCAATTTTGGCTATGGATAGTAATTTAAATTTAGAATGAAATTAGAATAATCCATTTGGCCCCAGATCCCAACCATAGTTCCTATTAAATCTTGTCTATAACAAGCTGATATACTGATAATACTGATAGGAATTTGCTAATGCTTCTTAGTTCTCAACAAATTCCAGAATTTGGAGGTAAAGAAAGTAGTGTGACTTAATATTAGTCCCCTCAGATGTCATCATATATTATTAATAATGATTTCTTTTTTTCTAACTATTGACACTGACCTGGCTTTATTTTCTTAATTATCATGAGATACATGATCTGCAGAATACAGTGCTTCTGTTAATCATCTTCAGCGGAAAAAGTTTGAAAAGTTGCCAACAGAACCAATCAGCATGTAACAGAAAAAGAAGAAGACTCACAGTCTTAAAAAGAATAGCTTAAAAATTCTATTAAAAGAGTTAAAAATAAATTTTAAGAATATTTGTACTTAATACTTAGGTAAAGAGAGTTATCATAAGGTGAGAGGAAAGAAAGGAAGAAAAGGGGGAATAAAGGAAGAAAGAAATGGAGGAAAAGGAAGGGAAGGGGAGGGAGGGAGGAAGGAAAGAAGGAAGGAAGGAGGAAGAAAGGAAGCCTAGAAAAAAGAACTCTCCTAGGGGATCCCAAGAACATGGGAGAATTCACAGATTTCAGGAATCAACTAGTGCTAAGGACATGAACGTCTACCTGGCAATCCAGACTCCCAGAAGCTCAGGCACAGGAAAGACGCTGCCTCCAGGCCTCCTGGATGAGACCAGAGAGCAATACAGCCATTTCCTGTGGAATCCACGTTTCTCCAGAGAGAAGACCTCTGCGTGCCGTAGAGTCACACTTCATAACTGATTCAGTAGGTGACCACACAAGACCCTTTCCTCTTTCAAGCCTCGTATCATGGAGTTAATAGAAAAAATGCTAGATGCCAGAGTGGCTGGGAATCCAAACCTGGGAATTAAGGAGTTCATCTCTAAGTCTGCTAAAGAGGCCCCACTTTGGGATGTTGTTTAAGCCTTAAACCCCGCCCTGTTTTATCAATTACCACACTTCTTCCGTGGAAGGAGGTATCTCATTGGCCACAGGGAGCCTGTAGGAGAAAGCTGTGTGACACCCAGTTAAGACTATAAAGCCAACACAAAGGATGTCAGGACATCAGACCAGTACCATAGAGAAGGGGAAAACAGTTTTCCAGTAGGCCAACAGGTTAAACATAAAAGTAAACTTCTGAATGGAAAATGCTTGAAGAGGATAATGTCAAGCTTAAAAATGACGGTCCTTTAACTTTAGATCAGAGACATCAGTGCCGAGTCATCTAAGTCACCCAGGAACTAAGTATTGCGAAAGGTTTAGCCCTAAGTATACCTGTAAACAAAGATACCCCTACAGAGGCAGAGCTGGAGTTCCAAACAAACAGGACCCAAGCCCAGAGCCTTTGATTGTGCCTTTCTTCCTGACGTCGTCAGCTGCCCTTACAGATCAACACCAGCTGATCAGATAGATTTTCGTGAAGAATCCTGAGTCAAAAACATTTGCTCTGGGAAAAGGAATTGGGATATTCAAGGAAGGTCAGGAACCTCTCTTACTTATCTCCGCGTTGTAATGAGCTTTTAGATACAGCTTTACATAGAAAACATTAGATTTTAAAACTTAGGAATTGGAGAGCATTGATAAAAATTTAAAATTAAGTGAAAAAATATTTTTTAAACTTTTTTTTTTTAACAGAATCCTTACATTAGCACAGATCCATGTAATGCAGTATCAGTAACACCTGGGAAAAGTTAGAAATGCAAATTCTTCTGCTCCACCCCAGATCTAGTGGATAAGTCTCTCTAGGGTGGGGCCCAGCAGTCTTGGGGGCAACAAGCTCTCCAGGTGATTCTGATAAATGCTGAAGATTGAAAACCACTGGTGAAGACTATAAAGGAATGAAATAAACAAAACTTGGAAATTTAAAGTAAAAGAATTAAAAGTCTTGCATGGTCACATGGTAATGCTGATACCTTTGATACTAATTAAAGATGCAAGTTGAAAGGTGAAAAACCAACAAGGATTTTTATGAAGCTGGAATTTTAAAAAAAAAATTTAAATGTGTTCTAACTAGGAAATAATAGAACCTATTATATTGTGCTACATTATAATGTATTATTTATTATTTCTTTTTATCTTCTTATAAGAAAGTCCATAAAATTTTCAAAAGTAGCAAGTTCCCCTTATGAAACTAAGCTATATGAGAAAATTAAATGCAAACTCTTGTTTGATAAGAAAATATCGGGCTTAGGAAGCACATAGAACAGGAAGCGGACAGCTGGACTGAGCAACATACCGAGTTCAGTGAACAAACCAAATTAAATCAGAAGTCTCAGACATCCCACCTCTAGCTTAGAAAATGAATGAAATTAAAGTGTGAATAATTGCACGTTACTGATGACAGGGCTTGCTATTGCCTTGAATCTAAGGTCATATCTAATAAGAAAGGAGATGGCTGGAGATGGAATAAGTTCAGCCAACTAGCAGACCACTGGTGTGAGAAAATTGAAAATGATGGATGTCTCACAGATAAAAACTGTAGTAACCAGAGTGGAAGACAGAGGCTGTTGACAACCCAGGCTGAATCATGAGCTGTCATTTAGAGAGGACCTGAAAAACAGAAAAATCATTTGGCAAATGATAGTTTTCCCCCTTTTGGTGAAAAAAATGCAAAACCTTGCTACAAGAAGTGGGGGTTCTTAAGGAAATCCATGAGCAAACAGGCATGACTCTGAAATAACCTGAATTGAGAAGGGCATATGCTGGACCAGGAGGCGGGGAGGTCCTAAGACATCGAGTCAAGCAGAGGTAATGGCAGAGAATTTGAGAAACAGAGGGTGAATTTCAGAAGACAAAGAGATTCTACTGAAACCCTGTGGCTCGTCCTCTGCGGACAATCCGTGCCAATGGCTCACTGCTTTTCATACCTCTAGAACTGTATAGCACAGAAGACTGGACTCTTTTCGTTCCAGCTCATATAACTTGATTAACTGACACATGATATAAAGGCAAGCGCCATGAAAATACAATGCTTTTTAATAAATTTTAAAGAAAAAGAAAAGAACTATCCCCATACATTTTTCACCTACATGCTATTAGCCTATTACTAAGGACACCAATTTAGGGGGTGAGCCTGTGGATAAATTTGATATATTTTAAAATCAATATTTGATGATAATGATTTTTAAAAAGGGGGGGGCCCAAAGGAAGGAAGGGAGTAAGTAAAAGGCAGAGAAAGAGAGAGGCAAATATATTTAGATATAGTGAAAGGAAGGAAACATCTGTACCAAGGACAACAGGAGACCTGGGAGTAGCTCTTCCTTTTATCACCAAATCTAAAGGACCTGGACCAGGGCGGGACAACCAGACCTTCCCTTCCTGCCAAGGGGGACCGTAAAACACAAACCACTATTTGAACAAAGACTTCGAAAATTTCATACAAAAGTTGAAAAAAACAAAAGATAAATAAGGAACTATAAAAAATTTTTAAATCACATATAGCCTTATTCGGCAAGGTACCACTTTCGTGCATTTTGCTATCTTTCATTCCAGTATTTTTCTAAGCATAACCACAGTGGAACAACGCTATGCTTACATGTATGGAGTAGCAGTGACATACCTGGAAAATTCTCCCAGGTGGTGGTTGTTTCTTCCTGAGTCCATCTTACTGGCCAGCTCTTTTTCAGCTGACCTGGAACCAGCTTGTTTTGCTGCAATGAGGATGGTAAGTAGTCAAGTGAGTGATGGAAGCTGTTTTGATTTTTCTCATTTACTCACCTCATCTGAAAACAAATAGCATGAGTAATTTGTGAACTCTTTGTTCATTTCCCTTTACCCATCTTATATTCAGATTCCAGTAAAACACAGTTTTAGCTTCTGCCACGTTACAAAATATTTTAATACCTAGTGGGGACTCGTGTACTTTTATTATCCATTCTTTTAGAAATTGCCCTGTGTATTTTTGCACGTTAATTTATTTTCAAATAAATTTTAGTATCACTTTATCTCCAAATAAAAGTTATCTCTTCTCATGTTATTTGTTACTGCATTACGGAGATTTATTAAGAGAGCTATAAAGACTGAATATTCTTTTCTAGGAACAAAGCGTGTTTTTGTCTTTGCTTTCATCTGAGTGTCTTGTATTCCCTTCATTGGGGTTTTATAGTTATCCTTATCTTGGCAGTTCACAATTACTGCTAAATGTATTTGGAGGTAAGTTATTTTTGTTTTTATTGTGACCATTTTTCATTCAATTTTTTTCTTTCCAGTGACTTATTTACATAAAGAATGCTATTTCAGGGTGGGGGGCAACCAGGTGACTCAGTCAATTCAGCATCTGGCTCTTGTGTTTGGCTCAGGTCATGATCTGGGGGGTCCTGGAATCGAACCCCTTGCCTTGCTCTCCCTGAGCAGGGAGTCTGCTCGTCTCCCTCTCACTCTGCCCCTCCCCCCATTCATGTTTTTTTCTCTCTCTTAAATAAATAAATCTTTTTTAAAAAGAATGCTAATTTTTTGCAAATAACTTCTCAATTCTGTAATCCTTTTACTATTTCTACATTTCAGAAAACATGCTCCTACATTTTTCAGGTGTGCAATGGTAATATCTGCAAAAACTGATGATTTGCATTCCTGCCTTGCATTTTGTGCACCTTTCTAAATGCATGAGCAAATAATTTGGCAACAGCCCTAATAATGGTGATAACAGCAGCTCTCCATTCAGTAAAATTGAAAGCAGTCATGCTGACCGACCTTTCATTTGAAACATCCATTTTACTACCACATTTAAAGTGACTACCTATTCCTATGTTGTTAGGATTGTTGGGTTTTATTAAGAATTCTATGTGGTTTTCTTCCTTTGTGGTTCTCAAGAGCCTCACCAAAATTAGATTGCAGACTTCAACTTAAGAATTATTTGATGCCAGATGCAGACCAGTTCATACCCTTTGGTCTTCCTCCAGTTCTGATTCAAAACTTCTGGACAGCACCCAAAAAACCCTCCTGATTTCTCTGAGTTGCACTGTGCCAATGAAGAGTCAACTCTGCATCCTTAATGAGAAGGGAACCGAGTTCTGAAGTAACCAGGTGATATCTTTTGCACAGATATGTTGCAAAGGAATCCATGGCTTGGCCTGTGTAGTGATGGATATGTATTTGTTAACAAAATGACTTGATTTATAGATTTATTACATGACTCTCACCAAGCCCATTAATCACACCTGATCTGCACCCAGAAGCAACAGGTCTCAAAGTTTTACCAATGACAGGGCGACAAAAGCACAACCAGTCAGAAGACAAAACTTTGGAGGAACCCCATTAGTAATTGTCACTAATTGCAGTTTCACAGATTCTTCAATCCATTTAGATTAGAAAACAAAGATGTTTAAGGCAGAAATCTCCCACAATGGAAAACTCGAGCATTCCTTTTGCACACATCAGCAAATGAGGTAAATGTAACACAAATGGCTCTTGTGACAAGGCCCTGTACGTAAGTCTAGCTCTAACCATACCCAGGAATTGCATCTGTGGGAAGAGCTATCCATTCCAGGAAGCTTTTTCAATAAGCAAAACTCAGGGTGCCTGGGTGGCTCAGTGGGTTAAAGCCGCTGCCTTCGGCTCAGGTCATGGTCCCAGGGTCCTGGGATCAAGTCCCACGTCGGGCTCTGCTCAGCAGCGAGCCTGCTTCCCTTCCTCTCTCTCTGCCTGCCTCTCTGCCTACCTGTGATCTCTGTCTGTCAAATTAAATAAAAAATCTTAAAAAAAAATAAGCAAAACTCAACAGTCCTATTCTAAGGCTGAGTAATGTTAAACGAAGTAAACAGAGAAATTTTTTTTCTTTTTTCTTGTATTATGTTCAATTATTTACCCCAAAGATACAGATATAGTGAAAAGAAGGGCCATAGGCAGCCCAATGTTCATAGCAGCAACGTCCACAATGGCTAAACTGCAGAAAGAGCTGAGATGCCCTTCAACAGACAAATGGATAAAGAAGATGTGGTCCATATATACAATGGAGTATTACTCATCAGAGTAATACAATATTGACTCATCAGAATATTAGTCATCAGAAAGCATGAATGCATAGACATGGATGGAAATGGAGGGGGTTATGCTAAGTGAAATAAGTCAAGCAGAGCATTTTAGTTCAAAGCACATTTCATCCAGGGATTCCACATACTGAAAGAGTTTTGGGGGTTTTTTTTGTTTTGTTTTTTTGTTTATAAGATTTTATTTATTTGACAGACAGATCACAAGTAGGCAGAGAGGCAAGCAGAGAGTAGGGAAGCAGGCTCCCTGCTGAGCACAGAGCCTGATGCGGGACTCGATTCCAGGACCCTGGTATCATGACCTGAGCTGAAGGCAGAGGCTTAACCCACTGAGCACCCAGGTGTCCCTTAAAGAGTTTTTTAACTTTCATCCTAAGGGGGAAAAAAGCCAAAAAGGTTAAGTGACTTTCCTTGTTGACTGTGTGTTACTAAAAAGTAGATGTCAAGTCACCAAGTTTAGATCTACAGCATCATTGTTAAAGCCTTATTTGATGGAAGATAAAGAGGAGAATAAGAAAACAAAAAAGGTACATACAAACTTATAATAATAAAATGATCAATTTTTTACTATAATATATAAAACAGATTATTGTTATCCCTCTGTGATTCATAGCTTTGCAGGTTTTATTATATAACTTCTTAGGGGTTGCCATATATCCTTTGTAGAAAGGGCTGAAATGTATTAACATGCAGAATTGTTTTTGGCTCATTAAAACCATGAAACTGATAGAAGATAATAACTAGACTTTGGTATTCAGGATGTTTTGCACACTATACATGCTATGGTTTACTCATCAATATTTTCAAGTTTTTATTTTTGAAGATCATGAACCTTAATAATAATCATGAGTAATAAAAAATAAGCTTAGTAAAATTTTCCAATAATAGGAAAATTAATCATTGATAGCAAGCTATTATGTGGCAAATTAAATCAGACTTTCTAGGAAAAAGAATCAGAAGTATCACTCTTTTAGCAAGAGGCTAATAAGAATATATATTTTATGCATACTTATCTAAGGACATTTTCAGAATAACTTTACATAGTAATTAACAGGTTGCATTTAGCACTCACAACTCCTTTCGTTGTTGTTGTTGTTTTTTAAGATTTATTTATTTTACAGAGAGAGAGGAGAGAGAGTGAGAGAGAGAACACAAGCAGGAGGAGAGGGAGAAGCAGGCTCCCTGCTGAGCAGGGAGCCCGACTCCGGGTTTGATCCCAGGATGCTGGGATCCTCACCTGAGCCGAAGGCAGAGGCTTAAGGACTGAGCCACCTAGGCACCCCTTCTTTTGAAACAGCTTACTCAAATCAATATCCTTTCTTAACTATAATTAGCACAGCATCGGAGACATAGTAGGCACTTGATCTATTTTAATTAGATTTTAAAGCTGGTTTTCAAATGCCCTTGTGTTTTGTAATTTTGTTTTATAACTAGATGGCTCAACAGCAGAATGGCCTTCAATTAATATTTTAATTGAGTTCACTGAGTTCACTATTAATCTGATCATATCTGAGTAAAATGATTAAAATTTAGATTTTAAGCTACCCAGGCCTAGAAGTAGATCCTATGACAATTCATCAGTAGGTATCCAGCCCTTGAAGTCCTGCCCCACACAGCAGGCTGAACATATCCACTTCTTCAGCAAAACAGTAAAGTCCTATATACTTTCACTGGGAGCTTTCCACACTCTTTGAAGAAGTAACAGAATTGATAGGAGCACTTTTTCCCTTGTTGGCCTGCCTTCCTTCCTCTTTCATCTTTCTTTCTTCCCTTCTTTTCTTCCTTCTCTCTGGACAACAAAACATATTAAAACAAGTGAAGATAAAAAAAGAAAGTGAAGATAATGGAGACCATGTTCTAGTTCAAGCTGAAAAAAATGAGCAGCAAGTAGGAAAAACAAATAAAGAAAAGGCACCATGAGCCTTCTTCACTGAAACTGGCCAAAACTCCAATAGATACTTTTTTTTTTTAAGATTTCATTTATTTATTTGACACAGAGAGATCACAAGTAGGCAGAGAGAGAGGAGGAAACAGGCTCCCCGCTGAGCAGAGAGCCTGATGCAGGGCTCAATCCCAGGACCCTGAGATCATGACCTGAGCCAAAGGCAGAGGCTTTAACCCACTGAGCCACCCAGGCACCCCTCAAATGGATACTTAAGGCAAAACCCTCAGGTCAAAGTGGAGAGTCTTAAGGACAACTTTCAGTCAACATGTAATTCTGCAACAGAAATTTACTCATGAAAATTGTGACCTGGAAGGAAACAAGTAGAAGTTGACGAATATAGAAATGTAGGCTAACACAACTTTCAAGAAGTAAACTGTAAACTTCAGAATAGAAGGAAACCATAAGATACTTAATTATTGTTAATCAGAAAGTCCACGTCAATTGGCTCAATATTTTTGCTGAAGAAAGCTTTTGACAGAATACACACACTACCTTCCTGAAACCGTAAAGAATATGATGCTTTCAAGATTAATAAATGTAAAGCTAATTCTAAAAATATCTGGTCACCAGACTCTTCCACAGAAAGATGCACAAAAGATCATTTGGCTTCGTTGCCCGAAACTGTTGGATTATATTACCTATGCCTGATAATTAAGCCAACAACTTTCTCTTCTAAACTTGACAAAGGAAGTACCTAAAATAAACTTTTGTCTCTGGATAATCACTCATTTGCTTCTAGTACAGCAGCTGAGTTTTCTGGAAGTACATCTGTCTTTGATCTGAGCTCCAGTATAAATCATTATTATAATGTGATCAAGATGACCCTTCTTTTTGGCCCTTTTCCTGCGAATGGTGCAACACATAATTACCTCTTGATCAAAGAGATGTGGCAACAAGTTGTCTTGTCTGAAGGTTTCAGACCTGCCTCCTCTGGTACTATGGGACTGAGAGATAAAGAAAAATATATGTCTCCCATCTGGATACTAGAGCCACTTTATGGATGCATAGTGGCTAAAACATTTCTTCACTCACTCTGTGTGAGTGACAAATGTCTAATCTCCTACTAAAAAGGAGCAGAGAGACCAACTGCCCTGATTTTTCTGGGACTACCGAAGGTTTAGCACTGAAAGTCCCACATCTCAGGAAACTCCCAGACAAGCCAACCAAATGGTCAATATCTCTCACTATCCAAGATAGGTATCTCTTCTCTGCCTGTAAAGGACATGCCTCAACACCAACATGAGACTTTAAATGGGGTTCCACGTAGGTGCAGGTGAGTACCAACATGGATAGGATAAATTTCTGGACACAAATCCAGAGTCCCTCGTCCTGAAAACTCCAAAAGTACAAAACTTTGCCCTCCGCCCCAAGAAATAACATATCACGTTAGTAATTCTATTTTTTCTTCCAAATCTAAGAAGTCTGCCCTTAGATAATGATGAGAATACTCCTGATCTAGAGAATCCCACCATTTATTTGGACCAACACGTATATCTTATCTGGACCCTGACATACCTCTCTGCTGCACCCTTGGAATGAAATTTACTCAGGAATTAATTTTTCCCTGATTATTATGCTTCTGCCCCTCAATAGAATGTATTTCTCAATGCCCCAGCATGTACATTTCTAAAGCAAACAATTAAACTCTGATCATATACTTTTAACTAAATGAAGACCACCATTTAAGTAACTGCCTACAGTACTTGCAACACAAAACCACTTTTAGTTTATCTCAGTTAATGAAGTTCAGGTAAGTGACCAATTATTTAAATGTCATTAAAGCAGCGTTATTTAAAACTCTATATCATAAAAGTAAGATCTTGCCTTGAATTAATTAATTTCTTATTCTTGAAACCTATAGATTATATAAGGCTCTGGATTAATATGATTCTTTAAAAAATTAGGTAGTGAAAGACTGAAGTAATGTTAATTCTAAAATGTTTTCCAATAAAAATTACAAACAAAACAAAACACAAAAGCAGGTTTGGAGACTTTGGAAAACTTCTCTGAAAATAACTAAGAATGGGAAGCCTAATTTAGTTCTTCTTCATATTATCACAACAGCAAGACAGGGTTCAGAATGTACATTTATACCCTGAGCTTTCCCAGCCCAGAGGAAGATGCAGTTGTATGCTTGAACTGTATTTAATTTTTTGATAACACATTTTTCTGGTTTTTCAAAGCACTGAATATTATCAAAAATTTATGAAAAAAAACTTTTTTCAAAAGGGAACTATTAAAATCACCTACAATCTATGTCATCATTGTTTTATTTCTGTCCAGCATTTTTCCAATACATTTTATGTCATATTACGAAATGCATATTTAAAAGAAAAACAAAGCAGAATTAGATCTATATTGCTCTGACTTTCTTGGGGGGTGGGGGACTCTGGGCATAGTTTTATAAGAGCCCTATTCTCTGGAGTAGATCAGAGTGAATCATGCTCCAGGAATGAAGATGGCCAGTAGTGCCAGGCTGGCTACAGTCTACTCTGCCTTCTATCCCAGAATTCTTCACAAAGCCACTTCTGTTTTGAAACCCTCACCAGGGTTCTATCTTTCTCTGAATAGAGGTCACTGTTCTTCAATTTCAATGTTTGATTAGACTCCATGGAACTTTTCTTTGCTGCCTGGCTTTTCTTTTGTTGTCCCATGTGAATAATTCTTTTTCTTGAGACGGAAAGGGTGGAAAGGAAAAGTAGAAAGTAAAGAAAAAAATGATGTAAATAAATATACATGCTGAGAGAAAAAGGAAAAATGTACATCTAAAGATGTACTCTGTAGGGAGGAAAATATTCAGATAAAATCTAGCTAGATCCATTAGAGCTCAAACACTGGGTTGAAATATCTGAACTCATTAGAAAGATACACTTTCTAA